>NC_087320.1:10000000-10374166 GCF_037043105.1 Vanessa tameamea | reverse complement strand
GGCGAGAAGGTTTATTGGATGGACTTGTAATCGGTTATATAAAATTTTAAAAAGTATAACCGTATTACTGCAACTATTCTATTTTTGTGAACTTTTTTATTATTTACACTTGAACAAACACAAATGTCAGTACAGTATTAACCTTCGAAAGATCGCTTATAAGCTACGTAATTGAAATAAATGAACAAACTAATCGCAATGATAGCCACGGGTCACCTGGTCGACCCGACTCGAGACAGAAACGAACCTGCGCGCCCGAGTCCAGCAGCAGCCTCGCGACCTCGACGTGTCCGTCCATGCTGGCCTCCATCAGCGCAGTGTGCATCTCGTCCGTCTTGTGTTCGCGGTCCGCGCCCGCCGCCAGCAGGAAGCGGACCATGTCGAGGTGGCCCTTGTAGCAGGCCAGCGTGAGGGCGGACTCCTTGAACTCGTTGGAGTGCGTGTTGATGCCTGCGCCGTGCTCGAGGAGGATCTTAGCCACGCCCACGTGACCCGCCGATGCCGCCTGTCCATTATCGATGATTATTATCAATTAGTATAACCACAAAATATTTACCGAAAATATATTTTGTAATTTATAATTTTAAATGTATATAACATTCAAACTTATCATCTATAGCTTATTCCAACATTAAGACAACTAAAGGTCAAATTACATTTGACATCGAATTATTGCGATATTGCATTGGTCGACAATAATCTATGATATTCATTATGGATTTGCGTAAAAGTGATGTTTTGAATGTCGACGAAGCTGATAACGAAACTTTGGAAGCAAAATATAAGTGGATATAAGTACTTAAGAGAAATAGTATTGTATTATAAATAAAGATATATTAGCTGAACTATAGCAAATTGCATGGAATATGTAAATCTACAGTTTGTTTATTCTTTCTTCGATTGGAATAGGCTATTCCAACCATAACAGGAAAAAAGCCAAATAAACAACATTTGACATAAAATTGATGCGATATCATTGGTGTTTAATCAAACATCATTATGATATATAATATATCTATGATATTCACAATGGATGCGGGAAAAAATGTCGTTTTGAACGTCGACGAAACTGTTATCGAAGTTTTAGAAGTAAAATTAAAGTGGAAATAAGTGCTAAAGTGCAATAGTGTTGTATTATAAATAAAGATATATTAATCATAAACTCCTAGTAGTGCACAATATAGCTGAGTTATGGGCAAATCGCATGAAATACGTAAATCAAAAGTTTGTTTATCTTTTTTCCTACTTCCATTGGAATAGGCTATACTGATCTTTATGCTTCCAATAAACAATTTTTTTTTTAAATATTCATTTACATATATTCATTAAATTGAATATGTACTGGTTATTTTATTTTAAAAAAATCTAAATGCACAAAAATCTTTATAAGAAATAAAAACGGAAAACATTGTTTATATAATATAATGAACAGATGATGGTTATTCGTTTTAACATGCATAAGCTAGTATCAGACCTCCATGAGCGGCGTGTGTCCGTTCTCGTTGTGGTCCTCGACGTTGGCGCCGTTCTCGAGCAGCGCGCGCACGCACTCCTCGTGCCCGCCCGCGCACGCGTACATGAGCGGCGTGTTCCCGGAGCCCGACACCGCGTTGACGTCCGCGCCGTGCGCGATCAGCAGCCGCACGATGTCCACGTGGCCGGCGCTCGCCGCCTCCATCAATGGAGTACAGTCGCCCTGTAATCGAATAAGAAATGTTTAAAATTACCATAAACGAATATACCTTTCCTTCCTAATAGTATATAGTGAAATCTTCACGTATACAAACAAAATAATCGCAGGCCATTAAGTCTTAAATCAATATTGATTATTATATAGTTCCAATAAATGTACTTCTTCCTAACCTTGATCCCGCGGTCCTCTACGCTCGCGTGCATCGCCAGCAGCACCTGCGCGAGTTCGTAGTATCCCGCGGAGCACGCGAGTGAGAGTAAGGACTCGCCCTCCTCGGTGGTCTCGTGCACGGAGCGACCCTCCGTGAGGAGCTTACGGACCGTGCCCACGTCACCATCGGAGCATGCCTCCGCCAGCGACGGCGCTCCGTCTGCACCGACCGAGGACGCCACGGTGGGCGTCGTACCCGTTGCGGTAGAACCGCACTGCGTGCTGCAATAAAGCGAAGTTTTAGTATATTACGAAAATTACTTGATGCATAAAGAATCAACCAAAATGTCAGATAAGATCAAAGCTTAACAAATCATGGTCACCGCCGCGCCTCGACCAAATCGATCCGAGAATCGTTGACTCGATCGTGATCGATTTGAGAGGCGTCTTGCGTTTACGACTCAATCTCGGATTGTCATCATTGTCATAACTTTCTAATCGGAATAGAAATAACGAAAGTTAAATTTAATATCATTTTATTAAATACGGATGATATTATCTAAAGGAAATGTTTTTGTCAATTTAAATATTATAAATAGAAAACAAAATTTGATTTTGTATTGTTTAAGTTTATATATATATATTTCAAGGTCAAATCTGAGATGTGATGTATTTTTATTACGGTCGAGCTCTTCCCGTGACTTCGAGTGGACTTTAGACAGGAGATTAATTTTTTTTATTTTACTTAGTAATTTATTAAAAACCCATTAAATAGAAATCGCGTGATAAATGCACAGACAATTATTTAAAAAATAATATATTATTCATCTTTATCGTTTAACCATAATGACATAGTATTTTGAAATGTTTAATTTATCGAAGTGGCATCGTTTTTACTCATAGTAAAAATCATTATAGTGAAACTGTCGTAATATTTGCTCGTTAACAGTATATCGTAATGGTTTCCTAGGTGGAAACAATGGAACAACAATGTTGCATTTATGTTTATATATTCCACAAAAAAACACACATGAGATAAAAAGTATGGAGTGTAATGTTCTAGTGGTACTAACGGCTTGTCCTGGTGATGGTGGCGGTGGTGCGCGGGAGGCTGGTCGCTGCGCATCCTAGTAAGGGCGGCGGCCGCCTCGTCTAGCGCGCACGAAACAGAAGAAGTGAGCCGCCGAAGCACCTCAGGGTCCGCCAGGTGTTTACCTTCACCTGACAATTTTCCGATGCCTGTCAATGAAACACAATGAATTAAATAATGTGTTAATGAAACATTACTTATTTATTCATTTAAATAACGAAGTTTATCAACATGAACTGAGCTTCCGGCGGGTACACAGGCATAAGCTAATTTGTGTACAGTTAAGTTATCGTAATACCAGACTAATGACGTTAGTTACATGGACTAATAATAATTCACAGTAAAGTAACAAACCGAGCCCCAAAGCTGGACAAAAACCTCGTCTCCAAGAAGATAGGGAATAATGTCGCATATCCATAACTTTGCCTAGATGTGGGTACAGCATATATATATATTATAAATTCCTAATATAGTTCTCTCCGGATTATGGTCAATTATAAACCATAATGAAGCACGAGAAATCTGTGGTGGTTGCTTTGATGTGAGCCCGCAACCTTTTGTAAATATCAACCAATTTTATCTCCTCTATGTCATCTTGGTTCAAAATAACAATTTAAAAGTATTTTTTATTAACCAGTATAATTTATATTAACTAAAAACAAAGACACTTCCTGCGATTTTTTTTACTTCTCAAGAGAACAAGTAAATAAATATTAAATAAGTTAAAAAAAAATGCAAGCGAATTTGTTTTGAAACTCAAAACTTTTAAATTTTCTATGAGATCTATTTGAACAATGTCCATTTAAATTTGATTTATTTCATTAAATTTTCGTTAGGGCCAAGATAAAAAGCTTCGCTGTAGTGCAAATCGATATATCTTTCAAATAAGAGTCGCCAGTCGAGACTATGTAAAAACGTAAAACTAAATTTCACGATGTTTTCTGCTAACATAATATTGCTAAAGGTTGAGTCATTGTTCGAAAGAAATTAGTACTGTGGTCCTCGAGTACATCTGGCCAGGCGTTGTTCTTAATTGCAAATGTCAATGATAAGTGTAGTGTTGTGAGTTTGACATTAGAAAAAAATCCTATGTTTAAACCTGCAACGTTATAGTAACGACCTTCGAGCGGTTTTTGAACGTGCATAGTAGAGAACGGAATACCCATACGAAGGTCAATCTTATAAAGTTATAAATAAAGATTAAAATGGAACGATCTTAAATGCGGCTTTGCAAAGCTTCGCTTGAAACTTATATTGAGTAATATTACACAATTTAGTCGTTTATAAATTAATTTAATCGAACATAATTTCTATCTAACCTCTCACTGCACGTCGTATATGTAACCCTACTATTAGAGATATAGTAGATAAAATTTACACTACTTACTTTAATAATCTTTAAAGAGGTTTGATGTTTCCTTTTAAATTTATTAAATTATCTTATTACTTAGCCGTACTTTGAGTAAACGGAATTATATCAAAATTCAGATATATAAATAAACGGCCTTTATGTCGAATAGTAAAGGCGATTTGTAAGTCGAGTCGTTAATGTCGCAAAAACTTTATTGATGAATCGGTCGATATTTTTATCGGTCATAGATTTGCCGTCGAGGTTACTGTACGTAAAATATTATTTGATGAACATAAACAATAATATGTATCATCCGATTGTAAATTGGCATGAAAAAAGAGGACTGAGAGGCATTGCCAATTGTTTGCCTCAAATTTATGTCACTTTATACTATGCGAGTTCAGGTACGGTAGAAACACTATCTACAATACAAATAATAATGTTATCATAAAAACGGACCTTATATAGTTAACCTGTCGGTATCAATCAAAAACGTTTTGACAACTAATTTAATAATCACATATATTGTTAATTAAGAAAAAAAAATACGAAACTATACATAACTTTAGTTATGTAAGAGTCATTTATATTATTCAGTTTTGAAAAGGTAATTTTTTTCAATGGGGCGAAATCGATCCCGATCGATTTATATATAACAAGATTGTACACGTTATATCATACAGGTAATGTGTTACGATTTAAGTGTATGATATATATATAAGTCTGTGATCTGTAATCACATAATAATGAAATGTTGCTCAACGATAAAACGGTTATTTAATTTTTAATAAACCTAAAGTTAATCAAGGAAATGTCCTTTAAATAAACGGACATGCACCAATCACTGTCAAAGCTCGCAAGCAACGTTATAGTGTAAGAATATTATTACAAGGGCAAATTTGGTTTCAGGTGCTTATCATAAATCATTTAACAACTCTATACAATATCAATCAAACTATTTACATATTATAGTTTTAATAACGCCAGTAAAACTGTACACAAAAATAACTACAGTAAGTTATACAATAAATAAAATCGGAATAGTATTTAAATCATACATGTAAAGCCTATAAATTATTTTATATAAAATATTTATAAATTATCATTAAAGGTTGTATAGCTTCTAGCTATTGAGTTATGTTCAATTACAGAATTATATAAATGTAATGAATACTTTTTGGTTTGACATTTTTATAAATATAAGTCAAAAAAGAATATTTTTCAATTGGAAATGGGAATTGTTAATCTGGGTTGAAAAACCGAAGATAATGGATGACTGTAACAAAAACTGGAAAAATAAATATTGTAAACTATATTAAATATTGTTAATTATTTATTTGACGTTCCTGTTTACATGAAGCTGGGTCTTCATACATTTTTCATTTAAGAAAAGATCTATAGTAATACTATTAATGGAAACATAAATCTGCCTGTCCTTATTATAATACGCTTTCACGTCTAAAACACTTAAGCGAACTTGACGAAATTTGGTACGTAGCTTGCTTAAACCCCAATAAAGGACATATTTTTTTATACCCTTAACCTACGAAGCTAATCCGCTAATGCCCAACACGCAGGCAAACCGGGGTAGAAAACTTGTATATATTAATATATCATTATTTTCATTTATTTTATATTGATGTCTTTTTTAACGTACTATAATCTCTCAAAAAAGTAATTTATCTTATGTAGGTAAATATATACCAACGCCAGCACAAATAAACCTACAAGCGGCAACAAAAAAAAAAAATTATACCTGTCTAGTTCAAGACATAAAGACACAGATAATATATTAGGTTACAGCGTCGTAAGTTCGAATGTAAAATTTCCTATCGACCAGGAGGGTGGCGCGCGCTAGGGTATTATATTTATAGCGCGTACGGGATGTCGAAATTGCAGAAATGAATTATTTTCCTTTCATATTTTATTGTGCTTTATAAACAATTATTAATATTCCAAACTCAGTAGGTGTATATATTGAAAACTAGCTTGACCTGCGGCTTTATCCAAAGCATAATTTATAAAACTTTAGCTTTAGCACATCTTCAACCGCTATTTGGGGTAAATTGAAAAAAGTAGCCTATATCCTTGCCATATTAAAACTATCTCATTACCAAGTTTCATCTAAATATGTTCATCAATTTAAACGTGAAGTATTAACGGACAGAATTACATTCGCATTTATAATATTAGTATAGATGCCCCACCTCCCCATTCAATCGCAATAAGCCAATATAATAGCCATGTATGGACGACATTTTCAAACTTATGAAACTATTAATTGCTTTTAAGGTAAAAAAAATCAATAAGAGACACAATTTAAATCACAGTAGACAGTGCCAATACGTAGTCTATCAGTACGTCTTTCCGTTCAATAAACTCGAGAGTCCCTTTGCACTCATTTATAATTGTATATTATTTATTTATGATTAACGAATCAATTACAAATTAATTTTGACGTGTTTACATGGGTTATATTTATATTGTGTCAATCGAAAACTGCTATTATGTAGTATGAAAAAAATATAAGTAATTTAAAAATATCTCGAATCCCTTTTGATAAAATTACAGTACATAAATGTCGCACTCAGTTGTAATTGTAAGAATTTAAATCTGGACATAACGAATATTCGTTTTACAATAGTCATCTCGTACTTCGCAATAAAAATGTCACGATATTCCACAAGACGTGTCGTAAGAAAATCGGCGATGTATATTATAATCGCTTCCCATAATGTTACAAAATCGTAGATTGAGCTACAAATTCTTCTTGCTAATCAGTTAGATGTTATATACGGAAAACTTCTTTGAAAGCAGAGTATACTTCGAGGTCGAATTTGAGTGCAACATTTCTGACGCAAAAGATTTCAATTGTATGCAATGTTACAAACGCTCTATTTTTTTAATCAACTGCATAGTATAAAACGGTGTACACCAGGCGCATCTGACTGTTTGAACACGATAAACTCAAAAATTACCAAACGGATTATCATACGGTTTTCATCATCCAACGGATTGATTCATGAGGTTGAGGTGTATAATTCGTTAAGCTTGTACGTAAGTTAGGTGAAATATGATGATAATTGTTGAACATGTCAGAAAAAAATCACGTCGACTAGGTTCTTTATTGGCGTGTGCCGCGTGTTTACATGTTATTTACTACTAGAGTTATATTTATTACGATATAGTCGTTTTATGTATACCCCCCGTTCGAAGCCGACACGAGTAGCTACTAGAAAAATATTAAACTTTTAAAATCGTACGTGTTTCAATATATTGTACTCGTAATGTTCTCACTGATGCGGAAATAAATATCTCGGAAAATATATATAATAATACAATTACATAAAAAGTAAATGTATACATTCCAACTTTATTTAATAACTTATGTTGTGTTAAGACTATATAGTGAGACTAACATCTATCAATATAAATTAACATGGTTTAATTTAAAAAAAAAAACAAAGCGTGTTCTTGAATTTCTACCCGACAACAACAAAGATAATGAACACTATTGTAAAGAGTAATTGCAATACTAGGTGTTCAGACTGAGTTGATACTGAAAAAAAAAGTGACGTTAAATTATGTCACAATATTTTTGAGTATTTATGAGAGACAATTTCATTTAAATGTCAAATTATTTACTAATAAGTAATACAATCATAGTTATAACTATAATTTTATTATTTTTATTTGATATCACTAATAGCAGGAAGAAAGATGTTACTTCTGTTCAAACATTGTTGTTGTACATGTATAAGCTAATCCTTATGTCAATGCGCTACCAAGCATGGGCCTAAGACACTATACCCCTTGTTTCTTCATTGAATCATTAGCTACTTAATAATCAGTAGGTTGCAACG
The DNA here is from genome assembly GCF_037043105.1 of Vanessa tameamea. Classification (NCBI taxonomy): domain Eukaryota; kingdom Metazoa; phylum Arthropoda; class Insecta; order Lepidoptera; family Nymphalidae; genus Vanessa; species Vanessa tameamea. The sequence continues at coordinate 10,366,019 of NC_087320.1, read as the reverse complement.
AAACGTTCACATTGAATATACTGCAGTACCTTCCAAGCTATTCTGTACAAAATTCTGCAACTTAAATATATCATATTTTTGATTGGTCCTTTCGACCGGATATTGGTTACGTCATCCAACCTTTAAAATTAACCCAGTCTTATAGTCTAATTGTGTAGCAATTCGTTACGAACTGAGATAGATCTGATACAAGAGTTCAATTCTAGGTGGAAATAACGTATTTACGTGTTCTTTTAAGTAACACTGACCACTTTCCAACTCTGGACTGCTAGTGAGTATTACTAGTCAAATAAACGTTATAACTTTTATGGATCCAAAACAGAATTCGAATCCGACCCGCGGGAATAACGACGAACTTTTAAGTGAATATTATATTAAAAAAATGACGAATATGAAAGCATATGTTTTTGATAATACAAACTTTATTTAAATAATCGAAATTAAGTATTTCAAATTGTAACTCCAATCAATACGATGCGTTACTAACAAGTTTCTCGTATAAAATATAAGAGACATGCATTTATGTAAATATTGGTATTTAACAGTATAATATATTGCTTTTAATTATTTTGTTAATTAACCCCTACAACGTTGAAATAATGTACATATTGAATACGAACATATACAGGGTTATTGGTAATTCGACGTATTCCCGTTAGGAGGTGATAGGGGTGATTATTTGCGATAATTTTATATGCATAATGAAAAAGTGAACCATTTTTGAGTTATCACGTTTTTTAGATTTTTTCAAAAAAAAGTCAAAAATGCAATTTCAAAAATTTCAATTTCAAAATACAAATTTCTGCCAGCGTCTTGTGGTCAGTTTATTTCGGTTTTGAAATAAGATCCTAGTTGTTATACATTTTTGGAGAGCTGATAAAACGGTTATGTTTTTAAAATAATTTGCAGGACAAGTTTCATAACGATTTTTTTTGTTTTTAAGGCATTTTTGTGAAAAAAATATAAAAAATAATTGAAATAATATCTTATTCCGTCTCGCATTTTTAAATTTGGACCGATTATTATTGTTTTAATATTGACAAATAACCAGTGTTTATTCGTTTTTATTAATCAGAAGAAAAAAATAGATTTTAATTGATACTTTTTTTAAATAAATTTTTGACTTATTTTGAAAAAATCTAAAAAACGTGATAACTTAAAAATGGTTCAATATTGCATTATGCATATGGGGCTTAAAATTATCGCAAATAATCACCCCTATCACCTCTTAACGGGAATACGTCGAATTACCAATAAACCTGTATAAATATTTCTGCGAATTAACGCTTAGAGCCACCGCAGACTAAAGACTTTCGATTAAATTGATTTAATTTTAATTAGCATGGAGTTATCTCTATGCGAGAACGTACATATAACCAATGATTTTAGTTAAATTTTTAGTCTGTGGGGTTCTCTAAGGGCAATTAGGTGTTATATAATATTTAAAATGCGTCAAAAAAAACGTTATCGTTTATTCGCTTTCATTGTTAATACAATGGCCAATGAAGGACACTTATATACTACTCTTATGAATAATTTACTCTAATTTCAGACATTTAAAACTATTGCGATCGATACTTTGTGTTAGCTTTGTGTTTATTTTTTACCTTCGAAGATACCTGTCATACAATTTGTATATATTTTACAGAAGACCTGATCAATCTTTTTGTGCTCGTCACTAATTCGCTAAATTAAATTATTTTGCTGTGTTCATTGGTTTGTTATTATTAAGAAGGCCTAAGACTATACTACTGGCAAAATCCCAAAAAAATATTTGGAACACCATAGAAGGTAAATTTATATATATAAAGGTAAATAAAAAATCCTTAACGTTGCTTACCTTCGAGTTACTGATTATATTTTTAGTGTTCAACATTATATTGAGTTGCCATAGTATTCAGATATTTAAATACAGCACTTAACTCTATCAAACTCATACATATGTCTAAAATATTATACACGAAAAACAAAATACCCATACCTACTTGCTTTATATACTTCTAATATATATTTATCTATTATATGCAATGGTTCTTACGGGGTATGGAACGTCCTGGATAATGTGTAGATTAACGATCGATTTCAGTAAATATGTAGGCAAGCGTAGCGTTCGCAAGTGCATAAAAAGGTCAAGGCATGAAGTACGCTATCATTGTTTAAACAATGACTTTTCAAATTACTGCTAATCAAATATTTTCTTGATAATCATTACTCTATCTGCGTAGTAACTAAGCATTCATTTAAAGCCATCATCCGACGATATAGAAAACATCGTTTAATCTATAATATTCAAAAACTATAATAAAACACAATTTACGAATGGTTATATAAAATTAGTTTTTTTTATTGAATGTTCTAAATTGATAGGTTGACAAAACTTAACTAGCGAGAAAGAAAATAGGCACCACCACAAAACAAACTAGATTTGTTTTGTTCAATGCGAATAAAAAACAAAAGGTCAATACACCATTTCACAAAGACAATTTATGTTCCAATTGTATTCATAAAAAAAGTCGCACTCAATTAAAATAATGCAAGCTGATTGTTTGTGACGAAATCTTTTATCAATCTCAATAATGTCTATGAATCTTTAAAATATAGTCCAATAATGGTCGCCTAATAGAATACGTGTAATACGATTAACGACTACTTCTTCAATACGTTGAAATCATTGTAGCTTGACCATTGTGTGACGTTATTTTTTACGCTTTTACTTCATGCGGGCGTATTGTACACGCACTAAATTTATCATAGTACAATTACGCTCGAATGATACGAGCCATGTTACAAAAAAAAAAAAATCGCGTTGTTTACTCAGTGATAGGCGCGATGCGGCAACCGAACATCTGGCAGGCGCGTCGTGGCTCGGGTCGCGTAAAGCCGAACCTATGCAGGCGCCCACCGCTCATCATTTCGTATGGAGAGGATAGCGGTCCAAATTATAAGTGATAACGATAATGGAATTATGTCCAAAAGCTTGTTTGTGTTTACTGTTTCATATAAAGATAATAATTATTTAGGGGAAGTGCGCCGCATTTTTATTTTAATGTTAATACAATTTATTATAAACGTAATTTCGTGGTTTCTGATGAAATACATATATTTTAGATTCAGATTAGATAGGTAATTATAAATCTAATACATTAATCAGCGGTCTTATGATAATTATTTTAAGAGAGCGCGATTCGGTTTAAGCCATGTCTATTCATTCTGATAACATTAAAAAACAAAAATCTCTTAACTTATACCAATACAAAGGCGTCAACTGTTTGCCCTCCACATTTCTGCTTAGAAGTGACGTTGCACCGTACATGTCACATTCCAAACTTATACGAGTATTAAAATAAATTCAATCAAGTTCAATAATTCAGCAAATTTTTTCAACATTGCATCACGAATTATTTAATTTAGGAGTGTATAGGCTACTATTACTACTAATAGCCTTCTTAATTATACTGACATTATAACCTCTCTAATATTGTAATGGTTAAAGTTGCATACATATACACAGATTAATTATTCTGTAGGATTAAAAGTTTTTGGTCATTGACATACATAACAGTAAAAAAAAATTCATATTCAATCTGTGCTACAGTAAATTTTACAATGTAAGTCTTGAGAGGTAAATGGTAATTAAAGTTCTATATATTTAAAATTTTGGAACATCCATAAGCTATGCAATATGTTAAGAAGCTTAAGTGTAATTAATATAGCTTGCGAGGAAAGTATTCATTTGACCATATAAAATAGCTATTTTCATATTTAGATTTATGTAAAATGATCTACATTTAAGTAGTGTGGTTTTTCATTAGCACAGCCTTTAAATATAAAAATGATAAAATTTTAAATCTATGATAAGAATGTAAATATGACATTTTATTTGTAGAAATGGAATGCAAGTTTGGTGAAATATTTATTTGTATGCAAAATTTCTACACCAAAATCAAATAATGTGATTTTATCTTTGATATGAACTTTTGCTTTAATATCTTATTTGAAACATTAAAAAAAGATGTGTAATGTTAAAGTGTTTCTTTATAGATACATTTTAACATTATTGCATATTTAACATGTTTTAATCAATGAATTCTTTAGTTGGTCTACTAAGAATCATATCTATTCTCTATTGCTTACAAAAATACAATATAATTTTAAACAGTATATATATAAAGAAATAGCATCTTAACTTTTAAAGGTTTAATATGCATTTTTTATTTGTTTACCATTATTTAATTACAACTTTTTGAAGCGAAAAACATTTTTTAATTAAATAGGGAAATTATTATTTTATACTCCATAATAATAATAGATATCATTGATACAAGAATAGAAGTGCGGGATGACAGATATAATAAAAGAAAAACAATGGATGAATTTCAATGTAAATAATGTTTATGTTGACATATTATTTCTAATGCGAGTTAATTGATGGCAGCACTGAAATTAAAACTCTATTTCACAGAGCACAGTTGTTTCAACATTAAATTTGTCTAACTTTTAAAAACAGATTGTTTATTACAATATAATCTTTATGCTAATTATTTTCTTAATATGGGTGTACATTTGAAAATTCATTGATTTATGATATAATTTCATGAAACTGGAGAAAATTTGAAATCTTTTGAATATAAGAATGATCTTAGATTACTTGAACCTGTAATGTTTTCATCTATTGAGTAGTCTAACAGAATTAAGAAATTATTGTCTGATTCACTACATGTCAAATATGAAACCCAAACAATTTTACAAAAAATTACATCAATTATTATGTACCGTTACCTAAATAAAATTTGTATATATTATGTTATTGACACCGAATTTGTTCACATTTTGTTAAGATAATGGGTTATCCTGATTTTATAAATAAAATGTTTGTATTCTTGTATTGTGTTCATTGACATATAAAAGGGACACAAACACATATAAAACAATGACAACTTAAAACATAAATTTATCTTTCAAGTTAAATTTATTTCTTAAACAGCATGAAAGTAAACCTTTTTAGACTATTGTATTTGCACTTTTGCAAAGGTCATTCTATATAATATCATTAAGGGAGGCTATTGTTATGGTGATATGTTTTGTGACGCCATATAATTGACTACAATAAGCTTATCTTATCACATAAGATAGTAGTTTAAGAATATAGTCAAGAGCTAACTTACCAGCTACTTCAAGGAGGGTCTCTAGACGAGCTTGCATTTCCGGGTCAACGGCCCGTTCGGGGTCATCATGGGATAGTAGGAACTTAGATGACTCTGCACCACCTCCTTCTTCTTCCATCTCCGCCTGGATAAAATTAATATGATATATATAAAATTTGAGGATATATTGATGTGTATTAATATTTACAAATTAGTATTAGTCTAAAACAAATATTTTAGTTAGGTGAAATAACAAATTAGTTACAATGTCACAACAATTACTCTAACAAAACAAATTCACACACTTCATTCATTATTAATATTATAAACAAACATGAATATTATGCAAATGTTTTCTTGTTTCTGATGGCTATTCTTTGTTTGGAAATATTTACAGTCATAAATCCTGCTTATAGGTTAGTCTTATTTTAGTCTCTCTGCTCTGATTCTAATAACATCAGCTGACATTACATATAAGTTTAGACATAAAAATAGGTTAGAACATCAAAGGCAAGACAAGCACTAAAAATGAAGCAGAAATAAACACAAATACATGTAAATTGTTAGAATCACAAGGACCATTCAGTATTAAAACAAAACATTATATGGAATTGGAATTTGTCCATTGCACACACATTATGCTGGTTAAAGTTAAGAGCCACTCAAACTGCAACAGCTATTGGTGTTGGTGAAGCATTTATTCTGCACCCAATGTGGTCTTCCACTTACCAACAGGTCTGGCCTGCTAAGGCACAGACAAGCCAGCAAGATCTATAACACCAATGAGAAAAATGTGAGATATACCGCGTATGTGGTGCTTGCGGACGAGCTTATAGCTAATTGTTAGTGAAAATGGTCCTTGTAATTCACCAGTAACCAACATTTTTGCGCGAATCGTAGCGGCCACAGTGAAATACTCGTGTACGCGTGACGACACAAAACACAACATCGTTTACGATATTTGTAACTATTTCACACAAAAATTATATAATTCACTCAATCATATTGAAATAACGTCACGAAAACAATATCCAGCACTTCGCATTGACTATTATGCATGTGATTTCGGAAACATGGCCACCGTAGATCGAGCCTCATCCAAAACACAAATAGACAATGAAAACTATCTTACGGCGATTTTGCCCGTTTCGTCGAATTACAAAGAATCAATTGAGTATCGTCTAGGAGCGAGTGGCATAAATAATTTCATGCATTACTCAGTAGGACGTATGTACCTATGACTTTCTGACGTTTTACGGAATATTTGGCAAGCAACTTGTACCGTAACGAGAATGTAAAATTTTTTCTTTGTAACGCGCTTCACACGTTTATAGGCATATACAATTAATGGAAAAGCAATTTTGTTACAAAAAGAAACTGAATGGTCAGTCACGTACAAGATGTCCCTTGCAGCATTTAGCGGTACAGATAATCACAATCCTTTACTACTGCCACCGCCTCTGTCGAAAACAAAACACGTTTTACCTCAGACACAGAGTCATCCTCGCTTTCCGAAGAGTCTGTCATGTATTTGGCAGGTGCTCCTGAATACGTTTCGGTTTCAGATTTGGCCGGACTCGAAGCCGAACTCTGAGGAGTGGACGATTTTACCACATCAAGTTGCACATTCACCTTATCGATATTTCGGTTTTCAGACTGTCCGACATTCTGCATTTTTATCCTAATCCAATATAACTTAATTAGTCTTTTAGTATCAACACTTGTTCTACGAAATTAACACGTTCTTATATTAGCAAACAAATTTATTTCGTCATTTAGTCAGGCTGATACCCGCCATGTCTACTACTATGGCGAGGTTCCCGGATGCTTCAAGTAGGCTAACCAATTATCTCCCTCTGGCGATTCAATTCTGAACTTTTTTGTGCTGCCATCTGCGTTAAAAAATGCAATATGTTGCCCATAGACAATATTCTGTTTTTATTTTTGCTTGGGATCTTAATAATTAGTCAAATTTACTTTAGTTCAATGAACTTGTAGGCAAAGAAAATATAATAAATAATTAAAGTAATCTATTAACTTTTAATACTCCATAAAATACTTTTACAAAATTCCTTTAAATAATTGTTTTAGTTATTATACACCAGTATATAAAAAGTTAAGAAATGTAAAACAATATATTGACATATTTCTACCTCTTATTAAGTTTTAGAAAGTATTCATTAATATTAATAATGTTTATTTATTAGTTTACACAAAATCTTTAAAATAATATTCTAGTATTACCTATTGAAATGTAGGGAAGTGCTAAAGACATTAGTCAAAAAGTCAAAACTTCATGATTATTCAATCATAGTCTTTAACTCAATTTCAATAAAATCTTAAATGGCGTATTGGAAACCTATCGTATATATAACATTTTATTTCCAACGTCTACGTTCTAGTGTAAGATATGAATAGGTGGGGAAAAGTGGAAAATGGTCGGAAAATATTTGTATTTCAGAGACTCAGTTGATAAGAGACGTCTTTTTCTCGTAATAATATTGTCATGCAATGTGTTGATAAATGTTTATTTTATTTAAATACGAAATGTGGAGCAGAAATAGAAATGGTCGAGTTTATACGCACCGAAATGGTTACGCTGTAAATTGAATTTAGTGAATCCACGTACTGTTGGAGTAAAAAAACATATTTGTAAAAATGTTTACATAGTCAGGTTTTAAGAAATATGGCTAGGGATGGGGACGTGCCTACCATTTTCAATCCGAAGAGAGTACGCACACCTTCTGTTATAATAACTAGCGAAGAGGTAGCGGAAAGCGTGCAAGGTGGTGATGGTGAGCGCGAACGTCCAAATGGTCCCCCCACACCACTTAGTCCTCGAGCGCCGCTTACACCGCAAACTTCTGTATCTTCAGCTCCTCCGCTCACAACACAGCCTTCATTACAGCAAGCCTATAGCGAATCCGCAGGAAGTAGTCAAGATGAAGAGCGCCAATTACGCGATAAAAAATGCCCGCGTTCATGCTGCTCAAAAGTGGCTAAGAAGGTAAATAGGTTCAATAAAATTATATTATTGTAAATGTTATTAACATATTAAGAATATAATTTCATAATCAGTATTCTATATGTAATGTGTGCATTAGTAGGGTATCTTCTTTGATTGTGTATTTTTTACAGATGTACTATGGCCTTTGTGTCACAACTACTGTATTTGCATCCTGGGTAACTGTGACACATTGCATAAAATACATGTACCATCAGAAGTACCCACACACTGATAGCTCATTGAGCAGCACTGAATCTCCAATAAACAATAATTATACTTCCAGAATTCGCACACATGTAAGTATAGCAAAATTTATTAAATTTTATAATAATTTTAGATTATAAAATTTATTACAAATTAATTGTATTACATTGAGATATATAATTTTATAAAAATAAAAATATTTTACAAAAAATAAATGAAAAATGCAACTTTCTTCTGTATAATATTTGTTACTATTTGCCTTCATTTCATACGTAAGCTGTACCTGTGAAAATTTTAAAATGGTCATATGATGATTTTCTTTACTCGGTATGGGTTTGAATTTCTTTTTGTCCTCTAAATAATGGTTGGATTGTAACAATCTTACCATCTTATTAAGTGTAATACTTTTAAAAACAAATAATTTTGACATTCAGATATGACCATAATTTATAAATGTATCATAAATTAGTAATAATAAATAGGATAAATAAAAAATAAAGTTTTGAAATAAATAACAATTTAATATGATTGCTTAGAGAATTTTATATTAATAAGAAATAACTTAGTCTTCTTTTCTACCTCATGTTATTACATTTTAAATCGATATAACATCAGCCTGTATTTTTGTGAATACATTAAGCCCACACATTGTAATTGATGTGCTCAGAATCTGTTTTTGGTAAAACAACTATATAGTCATTAGCTGTATGATGTCTATAATGAAATGGTTAGTCAGGAAAAATACACATGTTATTTAATATAAAATATTTTTATTAATAGAATGATATGAAATAATTCAAAACAAATCATATTAGTTGCTAGCTGGTATGGTCCAGTGGTTACGTTAAATTAGTTACACATGAATCTTAACTAAAGATTACACATTTAAACTAGAGCAAGCATGTTGAGTTTTATTTACTTCATTTTTGATTCTCATGCTTGGCGAAGGAAAAGTTGTGACAAACATTTCATGATATCACACATGTATTTATATTCACACCGGTAGAACAAGCTCTAAATCTCTATGGAAAAGGAGACCTATGACCGAAACTGAACATTCAGACCGTTACTTACCTTTCACTTTTAGTAGCTAGTAATTAACTATAGTTTTGAAAAGTGGCCAAACAGATGGTATATGAGAACTTTGTGGTATGTGGTCATTTTAACCCATACACAATGGCATTAAGAAGATGACATACAAGAAGTATGAAACAATTCTTACACTGGCTCATGTCAATGATTTGACTTGTATTATTTCTGTATTGCATTAGTTCACTCTTTAAAGAGGATAACAATAATACAGAGTATTGTTGCTTGGTGTTAGAATAATTTTTGAGTAGATCCAATGTCAGGCTCAATACTCTTTTAACTGGGTAATTGTAATTAATGTTTATAATAAAGTGTCAATCTTGAACTAGTGATATTTTTGATTATTGTTATTATATATACATACAGATACATGAGTATGACATAATTTATAGTAAAATTGTTATTCTTTCGATTGGTCATTAACATTTAGAATAGTGTCACCTGCGAAACTTCGCGTTTATTCAAAAGTTTTTTTAGGTATTTCATTCAAAACCTATGACACAGGTTTTGTTTTGATTTCATTTAATTGTAAACTGTAAGTCAATCATCTCATTTGGCGAAATTGAATTTTTAATGTCAAATAGTATACATTAGTTCTGTTACAATTGGAGTTTGTCTATATCAATTTATTTTAATTTTGTTTACGTTTTTAATTTTTATTATTTAGTCGTAGCACTGCTCTCTGATCGGCCAGTTTATTCCGCTTTCTAAAATTAATTATTTAATAAATTGAAATTAAGAATCTTCTTTTTTTTTCACATCTACGGCTGGAGCTCTTCGAAATGAGACCAAAACCGATTTTTTAAATGCAGTGTCCCATTATCGCTGGGACAAAAATCGGTTTACGATATTAAATTATAACATGTACTTATAAAATAGTTCGTCCTGATTTACTCTTATTATTACTTTATAATGTAATATACAGAAGCTTAGAGTCTTACGACTAGAAAGTGTTAAAAATTGATATATGTATATTTTAATATTCACAGCTTAGACAGGACAGCGTCTAGCCAGCTAGCAGTAACAAATAAACATATACATCTGACAATTGCGATTTATTGAATATTGTATTAAAATTTTAATACACTAAAAGAACTTTTATATTCACAAAACATTTATTTGTTAAGATTAATATATTCCCTGATCAAACCATGATAAATTGTTTTTTTTTTCAGCATTATTACAATGCACCATTCTTCACAGCATGGTTTTGTACGAATTGGCTCATATTCTTCTACCCTCTCTACCTGATCATCATGCTCATACACAACAAGTGTAAATCAGCTAATGCCATTGTCGCAGACGCTTTCACAGACTTCAAGGAAAAGGGATTCACATTTGGTAAGAAAGTAGTCTATATTTTAATTTATAATAATAACCAGTGCCAATAAAGAAAAGATTTTTAAATAGCGGCTGATATCGTTCCATCCCTTTCGCTCGCCCATTTGCATCTCTGTTGCACTCTATATGGTTAGACAAAAAAGTTCACGAAGATAAATCGAGGACAAAATAATTTTAATAATATAATTTAAAAAAAAAAAAGTCCTAATTTTTATAAATGTAAATCAGTTTGAATAGTGTTAATGAGAAAGAAAATCTGTGTAATATGTTCATTGTGTAATAAACATGGTTTTTCTCGATTTTCTAAAAAACGATATATGAGATCTCCCTTTATAGAATAAAGTATAAAGCATTCTTTGTCTAGCCGTTTTTGAGTAACTAGTCCTTTTTTTGACGTTTTATGTAATAAATTCGTTGAACATAACTTCAGATGGTTCAATCAGAAATTGTTTATAATCCGAACTTGCTGATTTATAAGGTTTTTCTTTATTAGCCCGCATTATACTAATAAAAATATATGTATCGTATTCATCAACTAACAAACTAACAATTTCACCAGCCCGCTTTCTTAGTCGCTGTGGTCTATTCTGCTTGCTGTGGGTGGTGACCATATATATGTATACTTACGCTTTGAAGATACTTCTCTCGACCGATGTCGTGGCTCTCTTCGCCACCAACGTGTCGTGCGTCTATTTGCTCTCGTGGGTCATTTTGCACGAGCAGTTTGTTGGCGTTAGGGTAAGTTTACATTTTCTGATCTGATTAATTTATTAGGTTAAACGTTTCACCATTACCATCATTATGAAGATATATATTATAATAAGCTCAAAGTCATTGTACGAACGGAAATCGTCCAAGAAAACAGTAGGCTTTGTCTACATCGATGAATTCGTTTCAATCAATCAATTAAATTGCATTTAATAAAACATTAAGTGTTAATTTTACCAAAATAAAAGAAGATACAGGAGTTTTTAAAATACTTAAAAATAAAAGAAAAAATAAATAAAACGGTCCGTTATAAAGTAGAGTGTCCGCAGATCGTGGCGGCGATCCTGTGCGACACGGGCATCGCGCTGCTGGCGTACATGGACGGCATCACGGGCAGCTCCACGCTGGGCGGCGTCGTGCTGGCGGCGTGCGCGGCCGCCGGGTTCGCCATATTCAAGGTGCGACCCGCTCAGCTGTCCGTGGGACTCCTTAGGGATTCCCGAAAACAATACGTTCTGAAGTAGGTTGGCGGCGAAGTCGTTGTAGACACTTTGGAAGCAAAATTAAAGTAAATATAAGTAGTTAAGTGAACAGTGTTGTATTATGATTAAATATATATCAAGAAATAATTGTTTGTGGTGCATGATAGAGCAGTTTTTAGCAAATCGCATGGAATATGTAAATCTAAGGTTTAGACGATCTTTCCAGGCATATTAAGTTATGTCCTGCTCGTTATGATTACACTTCACACTCGGCTTCTTGTAAAATAATACGACAATACAAAACTTCGTTTAATTTCTGTATGTAAATTATAACGTCATAAAGTTATTTTTACGAAAATAATATTTTTTCACGATATTTATTTCCTTGGAAAAGGTCATGTTGTGGCGCACTTTTAATGTAAGGATTTACTTTGTATAAATGATGTTTTTTCTTTTCACGATTATTTAATTAGCTTCGTTAGTTAACTTGATCACAGGAATAACAACACAAAATATAATTCTCTAAACACGCAACATCCGTGCATGGACAAGTGCGTGACAAATGTGCATTCAGGGGCGACGGGATGTTAATATTTTTATGATTAACTTCAATTGACAAATATTATAGGGCAATATATAATTGTCAAATTATGTCGATTTATAATGATAGAGAAACGACCAGGCGATTGCTGCAGTCCCAAGTTGTGCTAAGACTACCAAGCAAATCGGAATTTAAATATGTAAAAATCAGTTTGTTTTTCTTTGTAACAGTATGTTTCTCGTTAAAGGATACCTGACCTTTGGCAGGTTAGACGGGTAATAACTTTGCGTTTGTTACTTGTATTAATGTTATGAGTATCACATTTTCTCGAAGATTAGTTAATATATTTCCGAAAATGTCCGAATAAGGCATAATAAGCAGTGGCATTAAATATATATAAAACACATATATATACATACTGAATTCTATATATTCATCCTTGGAATTAAATGGAATTCTCTTATAACTTGGGTTCTATCGAACGAGGCGTAAAGAGGCATTTTGGGGGTTATTGTGGCAAGGGCGGCTAGTGGTTTCTCGTTTGGACTCCACTACCCTTTAGCATCAGGTGGAACGGAGTCATACGCCTACACAGTTTATATATAAAGAAAGACTATAGCTTAATGTAAAAAAGCCATAAATCAATTTGTTTAGAAGTAAAATTAATAAAAACTAACAAAGAATGAAAATGTTCCCCGTTATAATTGTAGTTTGACGTAGTAGCAAAGAATGCTCTTTGTGTAAAAACACAAACAACATTTTCACAAATATATTACTGATGAACTGATAAGAATCCCATAATTATTATTTGTTGTTAATCTGTTTTCCAAGTTTTTTTATAAAGAACGCCATATCTAAATCGCTCACTTATTAGACCTAACCTAGTCGACTTTTTACTTCTAGCCGAGGTGTGATTGAATTTTCACTCTTAAAAAAAATTCGAGCACGAATCAAGTATCGTAAACTTATCGCGTGCCACATCGTACTCGAGGCGCGATCCTATCAACTCACCCAATTAAAACGCGTTTACTCGGTCCCGATAATGTTTAAAAGCTATTAAAAAGTTCGTCGTTTGTTTTTAAAACAAAACAGAGAAAGGCTTTCGTTTTATAATTTAGACGTAATCGTAATAAAGCGAGGGTCTCCCCGCGCGCAGGTGCTGTTCCGCAAGGTGATGGGCGACGTGAGCACGGGGCAGCGGGCGCTGTTCTTCTCCATCCTGGGCGTCGTGAACGCCACGCTGCTGTGGCCCGTGTGCCTGGCGCTGTACCTCACGGGCTCCGAGCAGCTGCCGGCGCACCGCATGCCGTGGCTGCCGCTGCTGCTGGCCAGCGTGGCGCTGCTCGGTGAGTCGCTGTCCAGTATCGTGACCCTGCGGAGAGTTTAAGTGTGCCGGCATGCGCTGTCGTTATACGAGTATGTTGTGCGTTGTTGTGCGTAGGGTCCAGAAGATGATTCCTTCACATCTAAATTTAATCATTTTCGACATAACCAAACGGTACTTTAAATCGTTTATTTACAAAATAAACTAGATTTGCTTTCAGTGCTGACAAAAAGTTCGTATAACCCCCAACCCTTAAAAAATGCAGCACATGTGCTAAGAGTTTCTTTCGTTGGCCCTTCTAAGATCAGGATATTATATTTTCCAAAGCAGAGATAGTTGATAATTTTCACAATACATTAGTAAGCGTAATACGTCTATATTGATTATGATATAGGACTTTGATATGATTTAATTCGAACACCGTATACAGTGTTATTGTAAGGATATTATGTGTGCACCACATACAACAATACGGGTAAGCGCTTTGCAGAACGAATGCCGCTGGGGTACAAGTTCATATATTAAAACACTACAGTTACATAAATAAACTTGCACTCGCAAACGCACTTGCAAGCCCCCCGGTGTTGCAGATGACCACGGGCGGTCGTAATCACTTTCCATCAGGTGAGCCTCCTGCTCGTTTGCCCCATAGAACATAAAAAATATATCTTATCGCTAGATAGGCACTATGCCGTGGAACGTCCTAGTGCTGTGTTATTTTAATTCCTACATAGTAAGGACTACGTTTATTATAATATTTTGTTAAATAATTAAAAGTGTCGTTTATCTTTCTACAAAATAAGTATTTTGGTGCGTGACTACCAATTCTTGCCAGATGTTCTCATGAACATAACCTAGCTAGACAGATTTGTCGTTACTTTTGTAAAGGCAATCATTTATTCTTCTGCATCGGCTCACGTGATAAATGTAAAGCGGTTCGTGCATAAACGACCTTGAATTTTTAACCTCATCACGTACAAATATGTTTTGCATAATTGTTAGCCAAACGTAATTGCATGTTGTGTGCTGCAGTTTTCTGGCTGAGGTCAGAAGGACTGAAAATCGTCTATAATACTTTCTGTACGAAAAACAATACTAGTTTTCAATATCCATTGTAACTAAAATTTCAGTCACCTATAATATTATACTCATCGTCCAGATACAACGTTTCGTAATTTTAATAACATTAAAACAAGTTATATTATTTTTAGGTTCACAGTTATAAAATAATGTCAAGGTTTTCGGTGCATGCAAGATAAATGCGTTCATTATTCGCTCTGAAAGCCAGAGACGGTGTCCAGCCCTCGGGAATCTAGGTCGAGAGATACAAACCTAAACGACTATGTGTAAAGTATACTTGGTTAGACAAATTTTTTTTTAGTTTATTTTGACTTTTGAAATAGAATCCGAGTGTGTACATTTGTAAAGTAATTATTACGTACCATATTATCTCTATTGAAGATATTTTTTTAATAAATTTATCAGTCGTTTCACCTGATTGTAGTTACCACTACGCATGTAACAATTTCTACTAACAACACCATTTGCACTTTTAATTTTAATGTGATAAAGATGTTATGTTCTTTGTGTATGAATTTACACTGGAGTAAAAGTAATGTCGTCCTTACCGATTCCCGCGTCGGCGGCAAATTTTAAGGGAGACCAGACAACTACGCCGACAAATTATAGTGCACAAGTGTGCGCAAACACAGGTGCACTCTCATTATCCGACGGCAAATTCGAGACGAATGCAAAGAGCTCAGGTGCAAGCCAACAGCGTTACGTGCTGTTCGAGGCACGGAAATGTACACACTGCCAACTTCTCTGTTACTGAGAATTTTTCGATAGAAACCCCAATAACTTTTTATGGGCCCGACCTGACGATTTGATCTTGGGATATTAGTCGTGATATCTAGCCGATATACCAATGAGGCAGACAATGCAGACAAAGGGTGACTACCCTTCAAACTAAAACACATAAGTACGAACTATTGCTTTGCTGTTCGAAGTTTTTGCGGTTTACGTAATGATAACTTCTGCCTGTTATTCATCACGGCTGAACCGGTCGTAATGAAATCATGTATGCATGGGACCTGAATAAAAACATTGGCGTAAATTAAGGGATTTGTCGCAAATAGAGTCACGTGAAACGGTTAGTCGTTAATAATTTTAATCTAAACGTTCGATTGGTCCGATAATCACAGTAATAAAAACATGGTCGTGCGGAGAAGGTTACCAAAATATTCTAAGAAATATTATAGCGTGATGATTTTTATCGCTATTATAATTTATATATTTATAAATTATACGTTTTTAATATTTTATTTAAAAATATAATGTAACATATACGTGTGGACATAGTGTTCATGATTTCTAGGTAGGATATATAAAAATTTAATTGTACTTAAATGACATACTCTGTAATTAAAATGGTTGAAAAGAGTAACTACTGAGTTTCTTGCTACTTTCCGAAAAGGTGGAAGATTTACATTTAATTTACTAAACTAACGTGGCGATTCAAAAGTGCTTCTATGAGCCCACTGGAACAAAAAATATGTGAATTTTGATTTTATATTATTAAAATATTGTGTTATGCGTTTGTTTCAGTGTTTCATTTGGTATTCCAGTTTGGTAATCTCATGACGTACAATGTATTTGTATCTCTTGGACTTATTACAGCTGTTCCTGTATCTGCCGGTAAGTTGAGAGTTTGTCTTGTTTTAATAATTTGAAATCTATCTGATTTATTATTTATATATTTTCTTATAAAGCGCTTGATGTGGTGCTGTATGGCGTCGAGTTCGAGGGTATGAAACTGGCCGGGATCATATTGATAGCGGTTGGGTTTTTCCTGGTCATGTTTCCGGACAACTGGCCCGATTACATAATGAGACTATTGAGGTGAGTAATAATTTGTTCTAATATTTTGTTACTTAAAATTGCGAGGTCGGTACAGTCTAAGAGTACTAAAAATGCTTTCGATAGAATATTCTTTAATATTAACGAAGACAATGAAATCTTACCTTGTTTTGTTTTTAACTTATTGGGCGTTTTCTCGACTTAGTTGGGCGAGTTAGTAGAATATAATGTTTACTGGTTAAATTAGTACGTTGCGTATTATCGTGCATTAACGGAACAGTAACGGGGACAGTACGTCATTGTCGTCAGCCAATAGTCATGTAGGGTAGCCCGTAGTCACAACGCCTCGTCCCGCTACCGGTCCGGCGCGCGGGCAAAGCTCGATGCGAGCGCGCACCGGAGGGGCCCCGCGGCCGAGGGCGGCGGCGCCCCCCCGCGCCGCCCGCCGGCACGACCGGCTCCCTTCGGCGCGGCCAGCTGACCACCGCGGCCCGAGCGCCTCCCGCCTCCCGCCTCCCGCGTTAAAGTCGCGCTCGATCCGCGCTCCCTCTGATATAAAAAAACGAAAACGATCCAGGAGGAGCGATCGATCTGCCATACGATATGATGTAAAGTTTGTACGCAATAAAGAAAGTCAGATAAAAAGATGTAGTTTATTTACCTACCGCGACCCGCGAGCCTCGCCCGAGTACAGCGCGCGCCCCGACAGGTGGAGCCGGCGGCGCCAGCGCGGCGCGGACGGCGCGGGCCGCAGCCGCGACGCCGTGGACTACCGCACGGGCTACATCCGCTCGCACCTGCGCTCGCCGTCCGGCCGCGTCCGGTGACCGCCCGGCGGGAAGCCGTCTCCGCCGTGACGGCGGCCGCTGCCGGCCGCCGCCGCCGCCGCCTCCGCCGCCTCCGCCGCCTCCGTCGGTGTCTCGTTGCGTTTCGGGCGTCGCCTCGAATCGGGGCGGCCGACTTCGATGTTAGAAATTATGATTCCGGAGGAGCGACTGCGTTTCGTGAATTTTGGGTTCGTCGGTTCGTGCTCTAGCTTGTGGTTCAGTCTGATGTCGTGCGCTGGGGATGTTAGTGGGTGTTGAAGCTCGACGTTTGAAATGATATGTCTGCGATCGGTTTAACGCGTCCAGTCTCGCATGTCCGCCAGATGCGGTCGGGAATCGATATCTCGGCATCGTTACCGATCTCGCCCCTTATCGTGTTCCACTCGAGTGATCTGATTATTTTCCTTCGATGACCCTCGTCGAGGTCTGATACGTTTGAGAGTCCATAGGTAATCCATTTTGCGATGTTGGATGATAAAAAGATTAAAAACAGTATTTCGTTCCATATTATTATATCAGTGGATATTTAAAACATGTATCGAAACAATGAAAATTATTTATTTTTTACGCGAAGGCAAGCGAACGTGACGTGTGTACGAATCGCAATTATATTTCGACGACATAACATTTCAACGATTGAGATATCGAAGGAAAGAAGTTGAGCTCAAAATTATAAATAAAGTCTAACATCGTATGCGTTTTTTTATGGATCTGATCTGTTTGCGTTTATTTTAGGGTTATTAATATTTGTATATAAGTTGCGTTAACGAAGAACATACGTTATATGGTTGATATATTTGGAGACGTGAATTATGTTGATGTCTAAGGGATGACTGGGAGATGTTTTAACCTTTTAAAGCACATTACATGTTCGAAGAGCTTTTAAAAGGTTACTCTATTGATTCTCCGATGCGATTTTATGTTTTATTGTTCAAAACAAACAGATAATATTGCATTTTTGAAATCAGACCGTCACTAAACGAATTCTTTGAACAGTGTTACTAGTGTTTTAAATTAATCTTTTCTGAATGATATGTTAACCTGTAAATAAATATTGATCATAATATGACCTCAAAAAAGACTCAAAGTACCATGTATTTAATTTTATTTCGAAATAAAAATTCGATATTTTCGTTTAGTGACGATTCTATCGTAATATTTGCTATACGCGTAATTGGATGTACCTAATCGGTTAAGTATTACATCTTTAAACTTAGAATACGATTTGAGATAACCCAAAACTATGAAAACAAGATAGTTTGAATGATATAATTTGCTTCTAACATCATAATATTTCGCTGATAAAATGTTACACGAATATGTAAAAATAACAATTGCGATCAGGAGTTTTATATGAATCACATTACATAAAAAACAACAATTTTACCATAAATATTAGGTAGGGATAACTATTTTTATAGATGCAATCCACACGCACCTATGATGGCAACATCGTAATATTACCGACTAATGAAGCTTCGTTTCTAAAACTGCATATAAATAATATAACTTTTAATATGAAAAACACACAGAAAATAATTAACGTAAAACTGTAAGACCTGCAGATAATTTGGTTACTTTTCGTTTGGATAGTTGGCTGTTTTCACTTTCAGACTGATTGTTTGAATCTCAAGCTGTCAAAATTTTTAAAGTTAGAAAGAAAATATGAATCTATGTTTTAATTTAATTTTGTTTTAGATGTATTTTATTTATTTCTAGCAATATTTATTAAATAGTATATATTTATATAATTTTTTATTTGTTTACAAAATAAACCTTGCGTTCCTAAAACAATATTTATTGTGTAACCTTGTCAACTTCTCTAATAAAGGTTGGATGTTTAATCCAAAATTAATTTCCAAATTATTTGAGGCGTTTTTAAAATAAACAATATAAAATTATTCTTAAAGGTTAGTAGTAGAAATAATGTTATGCGAATTAAATTTTTTATCGGCAATACAAGCACAATGTTCAATGCTAATGCAAAATAAGTGAGATTTACATATGTAATGCCATATATATTACAGAATTCAATAACACGAATACGAATAGAAATTCATTCAGAGTGCTCAAAGAGTATTTCCAAATTATATTCAATAATTACACACTAAAGTTCTTGAAATTGTCATCTCTTCCGATTCTTACAAAATACATAATATCAAAAATGTTTCCTATATATATAATATTTATAAGCTACTTAAATTGATGTTGTGATATCCAGTAGACAGTGTAGACTAGAAATTGAAAGTTTTTAATGTTTCTCTTAATATATATGCATATTGAATACTTTAATATGTATATAATAAAGATATATTATAAACCAGGGTATGTTATGTATAGTTTTTAAATGTTATGTGCAGTATTACTACGATTATAAGTTATATTGGATGTTTAATGTATGTGCGGGCGCACAGCGTTGGGCACATACTACAAGTAAACAAACCATAGAATAACATATAAAACCTTAACCTTTTGTGACCTCTTTTTAGTTACCAATTTATTTTTTTGTCTTTGTTCTAGACGTTGAATTGTAATTTTTTTGTACGGCACAGAAACATCCAAGTAACTTATAAAAATGGTTTTACTGTGAATATTTTCGTTAGTAATGTATGTATTGATACTTTTTAGTAGTTTCGTTTTCTAATTGCTTGTATTTTTTATAATATTTAATTAACCGCCCCAATAAAGTGATATAAATAATTTTATATTATTACATGTTAGTGATATTAACTAGTGACACTGAATTTATATTCATAGAATGTTGTTAAACTCACGATAAGCGAAAAAGCGAAGCCAAATATTTGTTACACATTGAAAATAATTAAATATTCAATTTCAAGCCGGACGTAGTTTATGGTCAATTTATTTTAAGTAAGAGACACATTTTAAAATATATACTGCAATCAAATACTTTTAAAAAGATTATTAGAAGCGAAATCGCATAATTTTGAATTGACCATAAACGACATGTTCACTCTATGGTTCTAGGCACATATCACCAGACTTAAAAAATAGTGCGTGTGTATGTAATTCGATAATTGCATTCGTCTAATATGAAATAGCTAATTGAAATATGTTAATATCACAATTATATCTTGACATATATGTAGAGAAATCTTGCGAAATATATAGCTCCCGATGCTGAGATACTGTGTATAATATTTGCAATGATTTGTAGTTATAAGAAATTTTGAGCAACTTTGCATTATAAATCATCAACTAATACGTTTGTTTTACATAAATACAATTGGTGCTAGATTTATTGACATTGAAAAATTTTCGGTTACAATATCCCTCAGCATATTAAAAAAGATTCTTGGTCTATGATTGGAATAATTTCAAAATTTGTTGGTGATATGTCAGAAGAACTTTTTATTAGTTTTAAGTAATGTCCGTATTCGGATATTTTTAATGTCCTGTGCCACTTTTGTTTACAAAATCTGGATGACATTAATTCAATGGCGTACATAAATATACATTAGTATTGTTTATATATTATATGATTATCAATTTATTATATTTGATATACTGTTTCTTTTGAGTTGTTTAATTTAAGCTATAATTTGTTGTAAAAATACCATACTATGTGAATAGAATTTTTATTGTGTGATGTGTATTATCTATTTATAATTTTGACAATGACAACAATACACTTTTTACCAAACTGTTTCTTTTTTTTTTTGTTTTTGAATGTAGACATTTTTGTGTTTTTTCCCGACTACGGCAAACATAAGATTATTGTACTTTATTGATTAAGGTTTTTCGTAGAAGAGTTTTTGTATGACCCCAATGTGAGGTCAGCAAGAATATATAGAGGCATGTCGCCAACTTAAAAAGATAAGTTTGTCCTTCGCAGTTTTGGGCAGTACAATTAACCTATGATTTAAATTTACGTAGTCGGGCCTTTGTTACTTTTACATTAAACGCACTGGTTAGTCTTGTGACGTCACAGGTCGAGTTTATTACTAGTAGTCGGATATGATACATGAAGATATTTCGTTTTTTAAATATGTTTAAAAATATTTTAATATCAGTTTATCATAGCAGGATCCCTTTTATTATTTCCGATATTGTTGAAAGTTGACAACAATAGCAATCGTGAGAATAATAAAAACTTATATCCAGAAAGGTTTTCGTTGGTTTATAGTCGTTCCAATGTAGAAGTAGCATGAGTGTATGAACTTATTGTGTATGTTTATTGTGTAATAACTATTGTGTTTAAAAGTTTTAAGTTGGGAGACGAGCTTTGCGGGAGCTTTTTGGCGCTAGTGGAGTCAGCTTTCAAAGTTATTTAGTTACGATTATTACACATATATGGATTGACCATTTGATTCGATAAACCCATATTGTTTGATTTTGAAAAATCTTATCTATTGAAACAAAAAAGGTTTTATACATATAGTATGCAGAAATTGTATTTTAATTTTTTATTATTTTTCTTTTTGTTGTAATTTTGAATAGTATTGAATGTCAAGTCCATGCAAAAAGTATTTGAATATTCTGTTGAGAAGATTATTCTGATTTACATAGTATGTATATAAATACATTACCTCCCTGATATTAACCTAAATTATTATCAAAAGTTATTTAATGTTAGAACGTTGATATTATAATTATTTAATAAATAAATTGTTGATTGTAATATTTTAATAATTTACAGCCGTGCCTTTGAAAACTGGTGTTAAAATTGTTGGTTTTAATTAAAAATAGGATATGAAGTAAATTTATTAAAAATACAGAACATTAATATTTCATACAGTAATAGAAAAAAAAATATATAGATCTGATACTCGCCGTAGATTATATTATAGTTAAGATAAATTGTTTCTTATGATGGTATAATTCACTCGAATAAAACATTTTCGTCCTGCAGGGGTTTCAGTATTCATTCATACGATTTTAATAATAAATTTAGTGAGAAAATAGTGTTAAAATAGTGAAACGATAAAAAGTATTTCAATTAAATGTTGTTGATGTAAAATTGCAAATATTAGATTGTTGTTTTGTACGCCGGTCTTTATTGTACGTTTAATTAGAAAATTTTAAAGACTGAATTTAAATGAAAAGTTGACTAAATTCAATTATTCTGTCATTTACATTAAGTGTAATTTAGTTTGTAGGTTGTGTCGAAATGTATATTATGTATTACGTAGCATAAAATAGGATCGTGTATCGGTGTTTAGACAAATAGCAGTTATTAAAAATGTATGTATGTGGCTTACCCTTTCAGTATCTCAGAATATGTATCATTATACAAAAAAAAAAGGTTATGAATACACATTGTTTGTGCTAATGTACATATTTGGGCTATGAAAGGGTGCAATTTTGTAGATCACGTGATTAGCGAAGTAACGAGTAGTTCACGAGATAACACCTAGGCCCCTGTGATTCATTTTGTTGATATGTAGTAATTTGTTGGTAATTAAACGACATTTGTCATAAAGGTACTGTTTTTTTTTGTTTTTAATCAACTCTACGTGATATGAATACACGTTCATTGTTTATAATAATGGTACCGGTTTGGATGTTTTTGACCTTGAAATGCATTTTAAAATATCAATGGGAATTTTTACTTAGAAAACTAGTAAAGATGTCCTTTTGGCCAACTACAGGGAGACTTACCAACTGCGCAGGTCGTAATATAGTGCAAAAGTGTACTTACTCTCTATTTTACTGCCAACGCTGCAAAGTTAATTTCGCCAATACATGTAAGACACGGCAATAAAATGAAGAAAAAAAAAATATACCTAAAATGTTATCCGAACAAAGAAATTCTAAATACATTAAAACAATAAACGACAAGTAGAGTAACGATAGTTTATTAGAACTTATAAGTAACTATGAAAAGTTAATAAAAAATATATATTTTATAAAACTCGAGAAGAACTAGCTACATTATATTTTTAAAGGTTGGTACCCTTGCGAAAGATTCCCGGTTATATGTAACTCTTTGGATGACATTTTCTCATTATCTTTTGTAATACAGGATATTTTTGCTAAACACATGTTTTATGACACCTAACAGTGCTCGAGACTGACACAATTGGCACTGAAAATATTATAACGCTGAAAGTATTATTAGTAGGTGAGGATTGTTAGAAGCGATTGCCATAATTATAGGGCAATTTCTATATAACCATACAACATGTACAGCCTGTAAATTTCCCACTGAGGCCTGAGGCCTCCAGTCCCTTTCCCAGGAGAAGGTTTGGAGCATATTCTTCCACGCTGCTCCAATGCGGGTTGGTGATGTTCCTTCACCGCCGAGCACGAGATGAATTATAAACATTAAATTAAGCACATTATTCAAAAAATTAATTGGTGCTTGCCTGGGTTTGAACCTGCAATCGTCGGTTAAGATGACATGATATCTAAGATTAATTAATATGAGCTATTATCCCAATGGTACATTTCCTTTGCAACATGCAACTGGTCATGTATATGCAATCCATATGGTCGTCATATGCTCAGGGCGCCGCATTGGTATTCGGTTGCAGAACATAAACTAACGATGTATAAAAGAAACTACTGAAATCAGTCATATTAGGATTGCTACTAGCTCGATAGTTACTTACCTAAAATCGTTAATAACACAACACAAAAAAGTGTCTTTAACCTTAAAATTCATAAGTGAAGGCTGCTAGAATAATATCTATGTCTTGGTCTTTCTAGTGATAGACCAACATTTTCTTGAGGCTACCATCTTGAATTTGTGGCTTATAGGATTAGAAAACCGTTTAAAGATCTTTAAAACTTTAAAGCACCAATGCTGATTATGTCGTGCTGTCCGTTTTCGGTCAACAGCATTGTTTGTCGAGCGATTTTAACATTTGAATTTGAATGATTATATATCCAGTAACAGTAAAAAGTTAATATGATAAAATGGATTTAAATTAGATATATTAAAATTATATAAACATTTTTGCCAAAACATATTACTAAAATGTTTCTAAATTTATTTAAAAAAAGGCAGCTTTGGATGGTAATTTGAACACATACAGGTTGTCGATTGAATGAAACAAATAATGTTTTAATTTGACTAAAACCAGTCTTATTATTGATTTTTATAATCTCTATACTAAATTAAAGACTCATTGATATCAGTTTTCGTATGTCAATTTCAACATATGAGTATTGAAAATGTTCATGTAAATTTGTATAATCTGAAATTTGACAAAATTATACGGATTGTATTTTAAGACTGTATTGTAAACTTGTTTCACAGCCTTTATTTTTTATTGAAATTATAGAGTGGTATAATAGATCCACTTATCTTTTGAGATTCACCTAAGTTAATTGCTTCCATTGTTGGCTCGATCCCATCTCCAAATCGTGCCGTCGTCGCAACACGTTATTAGCACTCTGCCGCTCCTTGACAGTGTCACCTGACAAATAAAAACGCCAGTTCTATATTTGAATAACAAAAACACGTACGCACGTGTAAGGCAATATTTACACTGCGTATCTAGGACAGCAGTGTGCCACGCGTGGGTTTGCCAGGCGTCTGGATAAAGTTGGACATGGTCCATCTTATATTCGGGTTTTGTTAGTAATTTTACATTTGATCACAATACTATAGAATTCGACATGTATGTACCATGTTCACAATTCAATTTTGTAGGAGAATATACTTTAAATTTTCTAGTAAATGATAAAAAATGGCCGGGTTAAATAGTATCATTAGTAGCACAAAGGAAGCCCGGCCTCTACGGAGTGCGCGAGCCGCCCGGCCCACCTGGCGCACGGCGGCGGCGCAGCGCGGGTGCGTGAGCTGCGACACGCGCGAGCCGCCCGCCACGCCGCCCAGCTCCCACACCATCGTCTTGCCGCACTGGTTGCCCAACGCTATCACCTGACATTTTAACAGTCGTAGTATTTATTTGTTTAGGATTGGTAATGAACGGTGTATAAAATAAATCTAAGGGATCCTATACTTTTCCGTGCGTATATGTATCCACAATCTACAAGAGACACTAAGCACCTCAACTAATAATAAAATTAAAATAGTTGTGTGATTTCCAGTACCAGTTAAGAAAATGATAGACTATGATAGTACTGACTTCTATGTATTAATAAAAGGTCAATTAAACTTGTAATATTCTTACCCTTTGGCTATAATCGACTGCAAAACGTATAAACCATATTTCACATTCCTTATAATCAAACCTATGAACAATTGTAATCGTGTTATCTCCAGGGCGGATTTCAGTGTCTTCTAGGCGACCAGGTTTCCAGCATATTATTGCATTTTCACATGACTGAAAATTAAAACATATAATTTTTTTAAATATATATCAATGCTTTATATTTCTAATGGCATTGGTTGTCGGGGGGGGGGGGGGGGGAGTAGGCCACCAAACAGTAAATGATAGATGATAGACATTAATACAATATGAAATTTTACATATCCATTGCACCACAAATCTTGGGAGCTAAGATGTTAAGTCCTTTGTGCCTGTAGTTACATTGCCTGACTTACCCATTATACCAGAATCTACACACACATCTCACATCATCACAAAGTACTCAGTATTGCTGCTTGGTGGTAGAATATATGATAAGTCGCAGTACCTACCCAAACAAGCTAGCTCAAAGCCCTACCAATAAATTAATATAGATTTGTATTTATTTATATATAAAGAATAACTTACTTTTGATAAAATTAAATCTCCCATCCATCTTACGCAATCTACATAATTTCTATGTATATCTCTTGTAGAAAAGTCGGGAAAATGCTCCTTTAATGAATTAAATGGTCTTAAGGCTCTGTGTGGATTAAAATTGTAACTCTGCTTTATAGCCTCATTCATTGATGGCTTGTCTAATCGCCACAGTTTCAAGGAATGATCCATTCCGCATGACATTATTCTTTCCCCCTTTAAATCAAAATCTGCACTCAGAACTTCATCTCTATGTCCCTCTACACCCCCAAATATAGCAATACAAACATCAGACATAATATTCCAAAGTCTCAATGCGTGGTCCTTGCTTGCTGAGAGGAGAAGATTGGGGTCGCGAGGATGAAACTTGACTTCATTAATAGCATGGCCGTGCCCAACATAGTGCTTTATACAAGTTTGTGTTGCTGTGTGGAATACGCGAATGATACCACGTGATCCTGCTACTGCTAAGAGAGGTAAGTTTGTCTCTTCTTCATAAGACCACGCACATGTGTAGAATGTTTCATCAACCTGAAATTATAGTATTTTTCACTTTTATGAAAAAACTGTAGATAAAATTAAAAAGTTTTTCCTTGCAGTTTCACATATGTTGCAACTTGTTACCTAAATATTTAGACAATCTGTCAGATTGGATAATAGTTATGGTTATTGCTCTGCACATACACACTTAAGCATATAGCATGAAGTTATATAACATTTTTAAAATATATAATATTATTACTAGAAGCAGTAAATCGACCGAATAGCAAGTTTAAATTTATAAATATCTAGGTTACAAATATTTATATCAATAAAAGAAAAAATTCTAATGTAATTTAAAATGTAAGTTATTCTGTATGTTTAAATGCTCTAAAATAATACATGTAATAAAACTTAGCACTCTATAAGTGACAAGACAGACGCGGACATTTCAT
The DNA here is from genome assembly GCF_037043105.1 of Vanessa tameamea. NCBI lineage: Eukaryota > Metazoa > Arthropoda > Insecta > Lepidoptera > Nymphalidae > Vanessa > Vanessa tameamea. The sequence goes on along the minus strand of NC_087320.1, from coordinate 10,338,898 downwards.
ACACTTACAGTGATCATACTACATATGAATAAATTATAAACAATGGGATGCATTCACAATTCAAATTACTATCTTTAAGATTTATATATTTTAAATTCTCACTCACATCAGGGTCTGCATAACATTGAAGAAACTTAAGGCCACCTGATTCAGGGCATTCATATACAGATACTCTATTGCTCCCAACAACAGCAAATATAAGAGGTTCTCCCTCCCCCAGATGGTGATTAAATTGACACCCAAATAAAGGCTGACCATGGTCTTCTTTTGCACTACAACTAGAAGCCACAAAAGTTAAGATTACAATTTATTTATATACACATTAATGGACTTTGCTATAATCACATACTTAAATTTATATGGAGGTTTCACTTGTTTAGTAACCTTTTTTTTCCCTCGTCTCCTTTTTTTCACGCGAGTATTTGTTGGTGTTTCGCTACGTGACGTATTATCTGTGTTTGAAGTGCTGTCAACGCTCGAAGTATCATCCTAGTTCAAAAAAATGTATGAAAATGAACATAATAGATTATTTCGCATATTATTATTTGTGTAATAATTTTAATTGGATAAAATTATACTAGTATTACAGATATTGTGATACAGATAAATGTTAGTTTAAATTAATATTCAATTCCAATGTGAGTACAAAGTCATGTTGTTGAGTCACAAAGGAAGGTAGAAAAGATCTTGTACTTACGGCCTCGTTGTCCGAAAAGTTCATTCTATAAGCTTTTTTCAATTAAAATAATCACACTTAAATAAACAAAATACCTAGTTTAATACAAATACATTAATATTTATCACTTTTTCTCACAAAGGCGACATTATCAGCTGGCAGTGGCGTCCTAAACGTCAAATGTCGAATTTTCGCGGGAGAAACCAAGTCCCACTGACATAAAAGTGTTGCAAAGCTTGATAAATAAAACTATAATCTAACAGATTAATAAGTTTCATTAAATTCTTAGAGAAACAAATATGACATTAAATATTATGCAATATATTATAAAGATTTTTTTTAAATATTTAAACAATCAAAAGTTATTAGCTATACCGAGCATTTTTTATTGGGTAAGTAGTTAAATAAAATACAAGTGGAGTATTTTTCAATACGCCTTCAAGGTTTACTTTTATATAAACATATCAGATTGCTGTCGCTACTATTAATACATTTTATCGAATTAGTAGTATAGTATACAGGTGCATTATTAACTATTACTAATAAGCTTCCATAGAGCTCATTCAATAGTTGGGATTGATACCTGAATTTCAAACAGGTTATTTTATTTATGCTTGGGTAGGAACTGATTCTTAGTTGTATAATAACAAATAACAACGAAAATCCTAAGGTTTTAGCTTCACATTTCTGGTCGAACTAATATGTGTTAAACTTTAGGTATATTTTGTGACTTCTCCTGCTTAAGGCCCGATTGTGTACAACATGAAACACTAGTCCGGAATTTACGTTACTGAGATATTAAAGAAACCACTTTTCTGATTTATTACCTGGAATATTGAGTTCAAAGGTTTGATGTAAAAGATAAGAGATCACCAAGGGCTGCAATACACGTGGGGATTCCCCAGGGATTCTTGGTCCATTGCTCTTTCTCATTTTTATAAATGGCTGCCACGTCTGGTTGGAGATAAATATGAGATTGTATTTTTCGCTGATGATACTTCGTTAATTTTTAAGTAAAAAGTATCAATTATTACATGACGAGGTGAACAATACTTACTCTGATAGTCTTTTGACTTAGTGCCAATAATTTACTTTTAAATACATAACATAAAAATAAAATTATATTAAATTCGCTACTCCAAACTTTTAATCGAAGACTCCTAACGTAAGATTTATCGAAAGTAATATATTTTTAAATGAGATAAGATATGATATTATTGACACAACCGAAATATAAAATACAAGATAAACTAAAAACTACACAGGCGACGCCACATTTAATTGCTGGTATAAGTTATAATTCTTAAATAGTATTAGTGGTAAATGTTAACTGTCCATGTTAATAGTTATTTTATTTTTCAGGAGCATTTTATTACGAAATCCATATATATAATTATATAAATTTCGCGCGGGTAAAGCTCAGCGCGGTTCAGCTAGTTTTTAAAATATTCACGAGGTCAGTCAGAAAAAAATAAACCAATTATAAAAAATGATTTTTATTACATCTAGAAAATATACAACGGTAACAATTAAATAGGTTTAGAAGGAACAAATTTGTGTTATGGTAACAAACAGTTGGTTGATGATGTTTTTTCAATAAATATGTTTAAAAATATAAAAATAAAACCTTATAATAATACGTCATTAATTAATTTCTAATATAAGTCACAGCCTTATTATTTAAAATTAAACTTAATACTGATAATTATGTATACAGATAATATCCTTACATTTAATTTAATTATAAATTATACGCCATTTGCAATGTCACTTTGGTTTGAATGGCGATATTACTTCGGATAATTCCAGCTATATTACGTAAAACGACTAAGACAATCTGTTTTATTTAAAGCTTTTCCTATCCTCAAATCTTATATACATATAACATTTATGTTATATACTTATAACAAAATAGGCGTATAACGAAGAATTCATAGGTATGTCTAAAATGTAGTACCTATATTCTACCTTCTCTATAGTTTTTATTTCGTATCTTTCTTTCCTTTGTCGGTTAGCCTTAACAATTACAATAAATAAAAACGTATAATTGCCATCAGCTTGTAGTGAAAATTATATATCAAAAGTCTAAGATTATTATTTATATATCTATATAGAGTATCGAACTAAAACGTCATGATTATTTTACTAGTGTGTGTGTACTTTGTGGCTAACTGTTGGCCTCTATTTTATTTTTTTCGACGCGTTCTCAGCTTTGACACTCTATCTAGACATATAAATAATCAAAAGTCAACAGTCGTTATTTGTTATTAAAATAGGCTAAATCTCCATTGTAGTTTTGTATAAAACGATAGATGCAATGGATTTATGCTTTAAGAAGTTTTCATTGCAATTTTGCTTAACCAATGTGATAAAAGGCGTAAAAATCTAACTTATTATATAATTACGTCCTCTAATATGTTTCTTGTAAACGTTTGATTGTAATAGACATAACTTTTCATTATTTGGCATTTTAAATTAACAGTGGATTTCAGCGAGCCTCTACTAATGTATGTTTGTGAACTCATAAATTCTAATTTAATTAATTTTAATCTAAGTATACAATTTATTTATTTAGCCTCTACGTTAACCTCTATAATTATTTGTAAGATGCTGACGGCGGTAGACAAGTGCAAGCATGTCTTAAAGCTACTCGTAGCCAGGGCATGAAGCGGTCCACTCGCGCATAGACGCCTGGATAGCCCTGTCTTGCACATCCTCTTCCCCAAGATACAATACCTATGAAGTAAAGAAGAAGAAATATTAGTACATCTTACTAATATTTCTTATAACAATACGTTAAACATTTTGTAAAATGTATTTTCATTTTCATCGTCTACAAAGAAAAAAAATGATTTATGTACTCACCAACAATAGTATAATGTGGCTGCGCCATAAGCAAGGGTCCACCGGAATCCCCGGTGCACGAATCTCTCTCGGGTGCGTTTGCGCACAACATACGCGGTGTAACTTTCCTGCGACCGTATCCAGCGCCTCTACATTCTTCTTGTGACCAAATTTGTACTTCCGCCTGAAATTAACAATATTTGGGGTAAAAATGAAAATCAAATCAAATCTTTGATGACATTAGTTTTTTTTTAATAATAAAAACGTTTAAAACGTTTATAAGAAGGTAAAAGTAACAGCCTGTAAATGTTCCACTGCTGGGCTAAGGCCTCCTCTCCCTTTGTGGATAAGGTATATTCCAAAAACGGGTTGATCGATATAAGAAATTACACGAACTGAATTCTCAAAAAATTCAAATCTGTGTGTCAAAATATTTGCTCATTCACAATGGCGATACAATGCTACTGAGTGAATTAAATCAACAATAATAAAAAGTGTTTGCTGCAGTTACTATATTTGTACAAACAATGGAAATATAAATATAGATATGATATGATGATGATGATAATGATGAGATGTGTAGACTGTAGACACATTTCCGACAGTGCTAATAAAAACTATGCGCGAGTAATACCTAAGTTGTACACAAGTAATACCTAAGTTGTATTTTGAAGAAGATATTTTTAATCACTTGAATCTTCTCTATTTAATAATGTCATTAAGCTTTCCGACAACTTACTCTACCTACATTATCCTACCAATAGCCTTAACTGTTAATTTTGTTTTTGTCACAGTGTCTTAATTCAAAACTTACTTTCATGGGGATACTAGATGGAGGTCCTTTTTCAATTGTGCTACCCCATCCAGATACAACAGCATCTACTCCTGCAAGTGTATCTTCATCATCTAGAAAATGAATTTGCTTAGGTACTTTGCTTTTTATTCCTCCTTGCTGTTTATTTGACTATATCGTTGGTCTATTGGCTAGATTATAAGGACACAAATTCTGGGGTTCTGGGATTAATAGTTATAGGGTTTTTCAGTAGATAAATTATCAATGTTGCCCAGCGATTCCAGGCTTTAAACTCCCGTTGGAAAGCATGTAAATACGTTAGTCCTGCACCTGAACTCTTTCCGATATAATGGCGGAGAATGGTCGATGTAGGCAAAATCGTTCAGGAAGACTTAACTGTAGCTGTATATATTTTAGAAATTGTTACATCAATGTTTACGTCTTTTTAAGAACAAAAACTTATTAAGAATATATGTGAAAACTGTTGCTTAAAAAATATTCAGTGGTGTCATATAATTATTGAAAATAGGATTATAGAAAATATTGATTTTAACAAGATATACGTTTTAACATACCAGGCAAGCATGCTGGGCGGTACAGATTATCAGGTATAGGCTCTGCGAGCCTCAGTACAGCGATGTCATTGTCGTACGTGTATCGATTGAAGTCTGGATGCTGGAACACGTGTGACACGCGTATGCCTTCTGATCTTGATTTGTTTACGTCATGTTCTCCCACAAGTACAGTCAGGCGGGATGCTTCCACTCTGTTCAAAAATAATATATTAATAATATTTTTTAGAATATTGAATTAAAATAAATTTTGTTTATTTTGTTTTTTATATAAATATGGAGTGACGTAGTTTAATTACAGGACATAAGGATATAATACTTCCATCCCATGCTTGCGGATAGAAAGGTTTGTATTTCTTAAAATGCCCATTTCTATGAGCTTATAACATACAAGCAGGTGGCCCATTGATCTGTCTGCCTTCCTAATATAAATAAATATATGTATATTGTAGATAATAGCTGGAAGAGGACAAACACGGGTAAGTGGTCACAAACGCCTTTAGACATGAGCCGTTGTTAGAAGTGTAACTCTGTCCACGTGCTAATTAACGTACGATGTTATGGTCGTTACAACTTGGCTCACTCAGCTTTCAAACCGGAATATAACAATACAAAGTGTTTGGCGATAGCATTATGAGTGGGTGGTATCTACCCAGATGGACTTGCACTAGGTTTTATTACATGTAGAAAGTCGGAAGTTAGGTCCAAACAAGAATGCTTGGAGACTTGTAACAAATATACATAAGATCATTAACACAATCTAACCACACGTACAAAGTAGTAGATTCGTGGGTTACAAACAATACAATATAATTAATAGATTTTTGTAATATATTTTTTTAAATGTACCGAAATATTGTCTCTGTAATTTAAAGTACGAAGTATCGGTAAGTTTTTTTTTTAGTCAACTTTCAACATTTCCTCGTTTTGATGAAATTCAATTCGAATCAAATGGAAACAAACTTTCGCTTTCATTTCGCGGTTATTACTTTCATTGTTAGATAAACGTCGATTTAATATATTTTTTTGCGTAATTACAGCAAATTCAGCTCCAGCTTAAATTTGTTTCTAACAAAAACCACATAACGGAGTCGAAGCACGTCGCAAATGAGCGAGACGATCAGTAATTGCGTGACGAAACGAAGAAAAGGTGCGCGGGCGCATCCAACTTGGCTGACCTAGACCCGATTTGCCAAGTCTGACCTTGGTACTACATAAAAACATACTGGTCCGATCCACACCATACAAATAGTGATAGGTGATCTATGTACAATTCCTAACATATTCTTTGTAAAGTTAAAAAAATTACTTACATCATTTTATTTTTATTTTATGTAAGTTTCTCGTTGTAAAATATTCTCATTTAAAACGAGCTGTCTTTACACAAGATGAGAATCAACTTATACAAACACTTATCATGCATAACACGAATACTTTGAGGTCAGTTGTGTAATTTGAAAGAGCCCTAAGGCAGAGGACACATTATTTATATAAAGGGCTGTTTTGAAAGTTCTTTTGTTATGTAAAATATAATAAAAAGGTCTTGGATATATCGTTATTATTAATATTATAAAATTTGGGAAAGTTTTTATAATCATTACTTTAAAGATATTTTGAAATCATTGTAATAAACGCACAATCAACGGGCTCTATCGTAAAACAACAACATTTATTAGGCCGTATGTAGGTAATAATACATTTTAAGTGAATTATAATACCTATATAATCATAAGATTAATTTCGATAACTTTTCGTCATAATTTATGCAACGTATGATTTTTTTATTGATCTTTTATAATGTTTCCGCATGCGTTGTACTAATTCGAGTTAAGAATTTTACTTATGTGGCTGTAGAAGTTTTTAATGGAAATAAGATTTTATATTATAAGAGTATGGTAAACATCTTTTCGTGTCTTAAACTATTATTTGTATACTAATTCGCCTAAAGATAGGCTGTATAATTATTTAACAAAACATAAACTTTCAGATTATTCTTATGAATGATAGGTTCGCATTATTAATAGTATTTGCAGAAATAAGTAATTTAATTTGAATGCACTTGATAATTTACATCTTTTAATTTCACTTGTTTATTACAATCACCGATTTGGAATGTGGATTGTTTCTAAAATAAGGCCGCTAATGTACTTCCTTATTCAGATTTAGAGATACACAGGGCTGACAGATGTCCAGGCTTAAGTCCGACACATTTGTTGGCTTTTTACGGTCGTTTCAATATTAATATTTATATACGAGTAACGAATAACGTATTTGCACGCAGCGCTTGCAGAAAGAGCTAGGTAATGCTGAGTATTATTAAAATCATAACCGTAACATTAAACGTACCTATATCCTGATTTTGAAAAGTGGTCTGTCGAATCTGACTTGCATTTTAGAGCCTGACAACCCTGATACACTTATTATTCAATTATCGCATTCATATGCTTGGTAACATTCGTCATCAGAACCGTTGTTCCGATCTCAAATTGTATTGTTTTAAAGTATTTTTAAAGTTTGTATTGTTTTAGTTATACAAAAGAAGACATTTATCGTTTACGTACCTAGGTATATCTAACTACGTAAGTAATGTATACGTAAGTATCAAAGAGGTTTCATATGATAAGCAATGGATGTTACCTACCCTTTAATTGCAGTCGATACTTTTGCGTATCGATTCGAGTATTTTTCCAAGTAAGTGGGTTATAGCAGCGTAAAATATTACATTGAATTTAAAACAACATTTATAGTGACTCATTATGTTTTTATATATTATCATTATTTTACCATCGCGATAAAGATAAAAGAACACATCGATAAAATGTTTGCGCTGTTGAATTCCAGTTTAAATTGAGACATTAGGATAGACATGGAATGACTGTGAACTACTTACAGTTTTACTGAAATTCCACAAAAACATATAGTCGCAGCGTGATGAAGAAGTTTTGAACTTACTAACGATTTACGAGGAGAAAAGGTCTTTACTCAAGAGGTTCATATTAACCGTTTCTTACTTTACTTTAAGGACTAATTTGTTTCTTTTTTTTCTAAGCTCCTTTGACTGCAAGTAGTTTCAGTTTAGGTTAATGCCAAAAATCCTAGCACACTTACATCCCTCGAACCGACCCCAAACTGTTCTCAATATAAGTAATATAGACAATATATATATATTAATCAGCAGTAACTATAACATTGATCTGTGCAATCCTTGCAATTGATATTTATTTCAAACAAGGAGTCTGGTTGTTAGCTCTTCACTTTTATACATTGCTCAATGATTTGTTTTATGAAAGCAAATAATTTAGCATATTTAACACCTCTTCACACACATTCATTTAACAAAAGCAAATAAATAAGTGAAATTTAATTAAAATATGTTCGGTATTGACATAACGGTTGTTATTTAGCATTAGCCAATAATTATCAACTTTCACCTTCTGAGGGGCCTCACCTAAAATAATACCATTGTTTGCAAATGTGGTGTCCAAATTATATTTACTAATAGTTTGTCATGAGATGTTTGCTTAAATATTCAGACATATGTAATGGCTTTAAAATCTGTTTTCTTTTTTATATAACCATCTACTGCATAAATTATAAGCTTTAAAATCCTTATGTTATGCCATGCGCCACTTCGATTCATTAATAGGCAATTTTTAAAAATCTTATAAGTAGGTACCTGCTCATAAATTGTACATCACGTATTTATAACAATAATAATAATTTAAACTCTTGTAATTTCCAAAATCAATATCTTCGCTCGTAGTTTCGATTAAAATAAAACGTGTTTAAATATATTTTTTATTGAAATCATGAATAAATCAATCTGACAAGAAAAAACAAATTTATTGCAGAGTGCGCCGTTAAAATGTGAATGCATCGTCTGCTTCGACGGAAAGTAATAACCCCATTACTGTAGGGCTATTCTGTAAGAAGAAACTCGAAACATCGCAGAACACGAGCGCATAATGTCAGAATGTGATATGCGACAGTCACTATAATAATTGTGAAATTTATAAGATACACGTATCAAAATGGTGTATCATAGTGAGTCAGTTACACATTTCACGAGTGAGAAACGAAGTGATTTTTTTACAGAATTGCGATGCTGTATCGGGAATGTAAAGGTTTGTTTGGTTGGAACTTTTATGGAGTTTATATCGGCAATTTATTCAGTCTGACCCACGTATTGCATATCTCGGTCAAAATCCAAATTTGTCAACCTAAATTTTTATAAAACTTTAAGAAGAAAGAAATAAGTATTACTTTAACTTTTATTTTTTGTCATATGGACGGGGAAAGTTTCAATAATATTTATTAAGGTGAAATATATTAATATTCGTGACAAATGTGACCATATTTATGATACAGAATAATATAAACGCATTTGTCGACTGTTTCCGGAAATACGATGTTTCATTCATATATATTTTTTAATGTATACGGCTTGGCAGTAGGGCCATATGGAAGCTTACTGAATGAGGTACCACCTACTAATCACATAATCTACTGTAATACAGCAGAACTCACTGTTGGTTTGGAATGGCCGGTTTAAAGGGTAAGTTAGTCAATGTAAAGTAACAAAGGACATAACATCTTAGTTCCCAAGGTTAGTAACGCTTTGGTGTTGTAAATAATGATTAATATTTCTAACGAGGCCAATGTCTAGGTGATGGTGACCACTTACTATGAGGTGGCTCATTTGCCCGTCCGCCAACCTATTGCCTATCTATGTGTATAGCTGAATACTGTAAGCCTATAAATTATTTTATATAAAATATTTGTAAATAATCATTTAAGGTTGTATAGCTTTTAGCTATTGAGTTATATTCAATCACAGAATTATATAAATGTGATGAATACTTTTTGGTTTGACATTTTTATAATAAAAGTAGAGGAAGAATATTTATGAATTTGACATGGGAATGGTTAATCTGGGTTGAAAAGCGGAAGATAATGGATGATTGTAACAAAAGCTGGAAAAATAAATATTGTAAACTATATTAAATATTGTTAATTATTTGACGTTCCTATTTACTTGAAGCTGGGTCTTCAATACACTTTTAAATCCTACTTTGCAGCCAGCATAATAAGTATATTAAGTTATTTAAGTAAGTTAGTTTTTAAGTTAATTAATAATACTTATTTTTATGTTACGACGTGATCTGAAATATTATAATATTATAATTATACCAACTCGTAGACACAATGTGTGGCGGTGATGAGGTGATCTCTAGCGACGACTGTGGCTCCGCAAATCAGCTTACCGTCTCTCTTCACTGCCGCCAGCCAGGGAAATTCTCCAGGAGTGACTGCTCTTCCACCCACTACCCGAGCGCCACGAACAATCCCACACGCTGAAAAATATTTACCAATAAAAATAATGAAAATGCGAACATTGTATTTATTTCAGCTTTATCTACATTTTCCCTTCCCAACTCAACTAAGTAGTTTCAAAAGCTTATTTGAAAGTAAATTCAACGTTTTATGTATAGCTTCTTGGCGACTTTATTTCTCCTAAAGAGTATTTGGATTTTGACTAATCAGTCATTTAAATAACTATTATTATTTTATTATTATTATTACTATAAATTTCTTTCTTAATTATTGATGATCTGTATATTTTTAGTAAAAATCAAAGTAAGATCTGCCAACGATATTAAACTCCATAAACCACACAGTAATTATAGTAAAAAAATATAATTTTGAAGGTGCCGACTGTTGCAATGTTAATGACATTAAATAAGTTAAAACTTTAGCTACTATTACCTTTCAAAAAACTACTGAAATACTATTTAAAAAATAAAATTATTTAAAATAATTATTAAACTTAATCAAATAACCATCTATATAATTATAATAAAAATGTAAAACTTCAAGCAGAACTTTATCAAAAATGATAATATTAAAATTTAATAAGTACACTAGCTGTTGTGTGAGTTGCGCTTGTTCTGTTAACTCGTGCATACATTTTACTTACCCTCTACTTTTTTAATTGCCTTACCCCACAAAGAGTTAAGTAAAGCTTTGTTTAAACGTAATTTCTCATTAACTTCAATTGATATATTCTGTTGAGAAATGACTTAACCTGATCGCAACTGTCATTTGAATAATTTAAATATCTTATGCCAATCACTTGAATTTTTAAATAAATATTATTTAGTTCCTTTGTGACATATCATCCTACATTACGGATCCTACTGTGCGTTCTTAATGTAGGTATGAGGAAGATAGTGGGATTCCGTTATTCCATATCATGTTTCATCGTGTAAAAAGTTTTTGTTCTCTTTATTGTATTTATTTTTGACAATCACCAATTATAATAAATGTAATCTGATATTATACAAAAGTTTTTCATGCCAGTCTTTTTAAAGATTTTTATCTCTACTTGAAAAAGAAATGACAGCGTCTTTTTCAGCTCAAACAAATAATTATATTATTTAGTATTTTATTATACACAGATAAATCTTGACAGTGTATGAAAACATATACCTGTTTTTGGTATTTATTTACATTTCGGCAATACATATTCTACATATAATTATGAATTTAGTATGAGTTAAGAGTGATTCGAATTTTGAATTGGAATTATCGAATTCGTATCAAATTAAAAATATATGGTCAAGTAGTGTTTTAATATTTCTAATTTCAATCAGAATTTGTTTACGTGCGCTACACATTCATAAGTTGACCAGCGAACTATATATATAAGTATCAACTTTAAACTGTTTTCGTCAAGTAGGTTCGGAAAAGATAGTTCTGACAGAGGAATTGGAATAAAAGCATAAAGGGTTTCGATTTTGATCGAATGTGTGCAATAAAAACTTTAGGCAACCTAGAGTTTCTCAAAACTAGAGTTTTGCAATGATAAAAAATTGGAAAATGTGAACTTATGACAATTTATTAGCAGGTGAGGTCGCAATCTAAAGCCCCATGACTAGGGGGTACGTGAGCCAGTTTTTTTTTTATTAGAATCACAGTGAGGACCTTGCAGCTAATTTGACGACGAATTTACGAAAAACAATAAATTCATTCATTCAATAAAGTCTATCTGTAGAAGGTTTTGAATTTGACGTATACGATTTTGATTCATGATTCCTATGACCCTGATCAGATCGCGCCTGATTCCAACGGACATCGCATTCTGAGGTGAGCGGCACAAATAATATTGATGAGAAGACCAGATAAATACTACAAATTAAATAAAAAGTTAGTTACTTAATACTTATTCAGAATAAATAAAGCACATGTTTGGAATGTAGATTTGACCGAAAATTATTTGCATAAAAATTATATGAGTTTATGGATACTTTTTCCTGCATTAAAATAACACAGGTATGTTAATTATATGTCCACACAAGCTAACATGTTAAAGATTAATAGCCATTTCTTCAAAAAATTAAACATTTATCTATGACGTTAAGTAACCAGTGAACAGTTCCTTTGTTTGAAGAGACAATCATAACGGAGCTCAGTGTATGAACATTACAAAATTTTGCGTTTAACTGCAGCTTAAGTGGGTTAATTCTCGGCGATAACGAAAATGAAGACCTGAGCTATCTGCATAATTACAGAAAATGTTTAAGAGAATTTAAAAACATTTAATTATCTATGTATCTTTTTTTTCACCATTATGTACTAGACTTCTGACACTATTCGATTTTTTTTTTCACTGTTACGACTTTTATTTTTTTATTATAAAGATAATGGTCTGATGTAAAGGTATTTGCAAGTATGCTTTGTCATATTCGTCGTACATTTTATAGTGTTGTATATGAAAAAAAAAATGTTTAACAGTAGTTAAAGACTAGCTGTTTCTTGCGACTTTATCTCTTCAATCGTAATTTATAAACGTCCTTATTCGTATTATATATATTTATGATATATTACATTACAATCAGTTCAGTGGAGATTAAACTCAATGAAGTAATATACAGATATAATTACTTTCGCATTTATAAAATTAGTCTGGGTATCGCAAGTTGCGTTAACAACATCAGGCAATTCTTAACCGTGTTGGGTTCCTTTCAAACTACTTAATGTAAAGTAGCGATCTTGTAAGTACTAGTAACGTTTTGTTATTACGTGAAGCATTGGTAAGGAAACTACAAACTTATTGAACGCCGCTATTCCATGATTCAATATTATGCTTGAGTAATAAGCTCTTCAGTAGCGAAAGTTTCCATGTCAAGAGCCTAGACCTTATTAAATATGCATACAATTATATGAAATAAATCTTAAGATAAGTGAATTAAATTAGATGTCAATCTCTTGATGTGACGTAATATTTGTTTTTTAAATAAATATTTCTTTGAGAACATGAAATGGTTTTATAACATTTTAAATTATTTATTTACGTATATCAGGCCTTTGTTCGTATACAAAATTTTTAGTAAAAAAACATATTTTTTTATATTATGTGACGTCTATTAATTAATGCGGAATACATTGAATAGACTTAAATAATATTAGTCCACGTGATAGATTGCTCTGGATTACAATTGTGGTTGTCGTCAATGAAGGTAACGGGCTTATTATAAAGAAATTCTGTGCACTTAGTATTAAAAAGTTAATACAAGTGATAATTGCAATTAAGTTAGTCTTAAAATTTTAAAAGTCTATGTATATCCTTATGAAGATGTTTGCAAGCGTTCTTAAGGAAGTCATTGATTTATGATATTTAGACTTATTTTATAAGGCTATAAAATAATAAAATATCTTAAGAGAGCTATTCGCTTCACCATAGGATAACTCTTTAAACTCAACCTTTGACACAACTATAAGCAACAATTTTAACAACTTTATGCATTTTTATTAAAAGGCTAGCTTTCACCAACGGCACCACCTACCTGAAAGTTATTATAGTTTATAATCATTGCAATAAAATAATATATTAAAAAAAAAAATTAATACGTTTAAAAAATCAAGTCAGGTATATATAATTCAATTAAATTCAGTAACACAGAAATTAAATGTCCGTCTGTTTGTTACGTCATCTCTAAACCACTTAACGATCGTAATGAAATTTAAACAAACAGGTGGCTTGGGACCTAGATTTGAACAGGATCTGGACATATTTAATTGTATTTGATTCACATACATTCTGTAATTAAAATGATGGTAAAGAGTAACTGCTGAGTTTATTGTCGTTTTTTCTCGGTAGAATGTACATTTCGGCCTGGTGGCTTCAAATTTAATCTATTAATTGAACAGGTTTCTTCAAAAGAATTTGATGAGATTTTCATAGAGAAGGTTTTAATATAGACATATAAAATACGAGATGAATCGAAAATTTTCCGGTCTTTTTTAACGCGAACGGAGTCGCGGCATTCATCTATATATAATAATCAAAACCTCGGTTAAATGAGACAGATGTGTAGTATTTAGTTTTTATAAATTAAGAAACATCAAATTTAATTTAACAATTTTCCAATTTAAATAAAAACTTTATAATTTTTTTCTTTGTTGATTAATTCTTATTTGTTCTCATTATATTTAAATAGCTACTAAAACCTTTTACGAGAAAAAGGATTTTTATTATACAATTACAATTTTTTTATAGGTATAAATAGATGATAGATCATAGGAAGGTAATCAGTAGGCGCAGTGTGTCAGTTGTATCTGCTAAACTTTATCAATGGAACAGAAATAACTCGGCAAATCGGTCACATCACCATAAAATATCCGGGGCAATTAACGAACTATTGTAAATCGTTCAATAAAAATTTAGCGCAATGTGTGGTCCGATATTATTAACAATTAATGGCATTGACATAGTTTCAAAATATTTATGTAATTAAATATTCACTAACATTTGGTGTCCTACTGACCGATTTCGGTCACTGTGGCAAATGAACGGAAACTAGTTAATTGCACTGTAGATGCTCTTTTAGGGCACAAAAGTGTGAACAAACACAGGCGTATTCATTATTACTAACTTCAATAGGTCGGCAATTCGACACTACCGGAGATATATCAAGAGTTATAACCGATGTATGGACTTTGACCCTACGTTATTTCCATTTTCTGGCAAATGAGAATTTCATGACAGAAAAACTTTCAAGCTCCTCGTGGCCAATAGATCCATAATATGTATGTATATTATGGGTATTGATACTTATTAATCGTGTACATTATACTTAAGATGATACTAGATAAACGATAATTATTAATTTCAGTTCTTTAGGTGAAATATTGGTATATAGAATATATATCTATTATCTATCTTCTTATCATAAAAAAATGTATTATAGATAAAACTAAGTAAAAAGCATTATCTAAATCATCAGACTTTTATTTATTTGGGTATTGGTCTTACTTCGATAACCTGCTATAAGTCGTCGAATTATCACTTTTTCTTTATATCAATGAATCATATTTCTTAATAATTAATTTAAAAGGAAATCTTCTAAATCGAAATACTTCTTAAACGATACAAGATTATTTTTTAAATTTCGAACCCCGTTACTATTTTTAATCAAAATACTTTTTGCAATCTATGTAACTTTTACTTGTATTTTTTTACTTAATAACAGAAATGTTATAATATACAAATCAAACGAAGAAATAAATTGCTTTATGTCTACATATATTTTAATCAAAGTGAAGCCTGTGGTTACAAAGGTCACATAATTCAATCTTACGCGCCCTACTAACATCTTTGCTAATATTTTTAGTAAAAAAAAATTACCATAAGAGTACTTACTACCAAGACAAGTTGACCGATACAATTTATAACTAACCTTCAAATGTGATTAAAATATGTTTTTTACACAAACAATTATTGGTACCAATATATTTAAAATTACGAGAGTTATCTATTTACGTTAAAAAAAATATGAGTTGTTGAATATTTATTTAAAAAAAAGATTACAGATAAATTAAAAAGATAATAAACTTCACAAATTTGACCTCATTATGAAGGTGAGTCAATATAAAAAGGTTTGTACGAGAATATGAGATAATTATTTATTCTGCTCCTGTATTTTACTGCAATATTTGAATATGATTTATAAAAAAATATATATTAGTATATATTATTATTAAATTTAACTCTAACTATTTATACAATAATATAATTATTTATAGATATTATTAGTGTTTGTTTGTTTTGATATATCCCACCTCTTTTGCGGTTTATACAACACTAGTGTAAGTGGAAGACTCTCTAAAAACACTAATATATTAGCTCACGTATGTGACGTAAGATAAGGAACCGAATCTGAGTTTATTTAGAAATAAAAAATGAACACTTCACATGCGTGTATTAATCGATTTCCTTTTTTAAGTGTTTTTATAACATTTCATCAAGATATCTCCGCATATTAATTTAATAGGAAGCTTGGTTCCGATAATTGAGTGATTGGAACTTTTTTTATTAAGTTTAAAATTTTAAGTAAAATTAATTCTACGTTTACTTTAATTAATACTTAATCAAATATGTTTTTTCTTTTTAATGGGCATATATTTTAACTTTGTTTTTGTTAATTTAATATCGAATCGACCGATCGAAGTGACGAACCAATATCAAAAAATATATATATCTTATAATATAAAATCTATATTAATTACCGCCATTATTACGCTTATCACTTACCAAGACGTAAACACAATGAACATTCACATACATTCGAACACAATTTGTTTTGTACGAGCCTGCTACACAACACTGCGTAACACGTGAAACATCCACTGAAGTTTCGTGAATGCTTTGATATTAATTATAAGGAATTAGATTGATATTAACACTCACTGCAAGGCTTGCAGGCGCTGGCGGATGCAAGCACAGCTAGAAGGCACAAAGCGCGAAACATGTCTGCCGGAGTCGCAGTCCAATCTGGAGGCAAAGGGAGACGCCGGCCCAGCTATTATAGGCCGCGGGCGGCGCCTCTGATAAGGCCTCGGGGCCAGGGTGATCGGACCAGGCCAAGTTCACGGATACGCGTCGACTGAACGCAGACCGAGTGACACTGGTGGGCGACGCGTCACCCCACTGCTCTCGCGGCCCGGGTACATCGCACTGGAGGATGGAAGGATTAGATAGTGACCTTCATATCTATTCAATAGTTCAGTTACGGTCACCCGAGTCATTGGGTCACCGAAATTTAGGCGACCGATATTCGAAAGTTTCGGTGAACATTCCACTAATTATTTCTCTGGTCCCCGTTAACTGTTGCATTATATTCAAGGATTACGTTCGTCGTTTATAGTTGTGTTAATTATTTTATTATTGATGAAAGATTTATTTCCGGTTATTTATTACGTGGATTGAAAATAAATCGGTCATTCATCATCGAATTGTTGTTCACTTGCATCAGCTCTAAGGCATGTTATAACATTAAAAATTGCAAGATGGCCATTCATAAGCGGCACGAGTAATGTATACCAGTATAACGGAACTGAGCACCTTGCGATAAGTTTCGCCCAATTCTTCATCGATTCTTATTTGGCATAATAAAGTAGTGACACATTCACTTTATTGAAAGACAGAGAAATGAAAAGTCACATTGCGATCGTTCATGTATATTAAATTAAATTATTCTTTAATTCTTCTAAATTAAGATCTCTTATCTCAGGATAATGTTGCATCACATAATATTAATGTGTTATTTGTATGTCGTTGCGTCGCAGTACAACATTTTATTACGTAATTTTTTGTTGCAGCAAATGCGACGTCTGTGACCTAGATCGATTCTAGGATTAGCCTCTAATAGTACTACAAAATTTAAAGGCTGATGAATGATCGAAATTATATTCTTAAAGAAATACGTATCAGATATTCTTATCAAATAAATCAGGTAGATAAAATGTATCTACATCTCTTCACGATTTTTGTTGATGTTTAGGTATCGTAAAAGTGAAAATATCGGATAGCCGATTAAATGAAATCAAACTGAAGTAAATAAAATAAACTTTTAGTAAACCAGCTTGAATGAAGCGGTTTTACAATTTAAACTTCATTTTTACTTATCGTAAGATAAAGTTTTAGTTTAACGCCCTACTTTTATAAATTCGCAGTTTCACACAGAAATTGGTTTTATATTAAATTTTAAACATAAAATCGAGAAATTTGTGTAAAAGTTTTTACACTTTAAAAATGTACCTGACCTTGTTTTATCAATTTTAGATTTTACTGAGAAAAATAAATAGATCAAAAAATTTGTTTTTTCATATGTGATTTTTATTAATACTTATAGGAATTTATTTAATGCTTAACTACGTTTCATTTAATTATAATTACATTATACACATTTGTAATGTACCGTAATTATTACAGAATATTATTGTTTAAATACGCTTTGACAGCATTTTATTGTGTGAATTCATCGATTTAAGGCAAATGGGATGACCATTTGTTGTAAATAAATACAGTGGGTATTTATTTTAACAACAACATTGTTATCGTAGTTATGACTAGGATGCACTCGGTTTCGTTATTTTTGCGCATTAATCCTCGTTCGAGCTTTGTTACGCAATGTGTACATACGTAATTTTACCCGCTGCCGGATGGACGAGCGGCTCTCTTTATTTCTTTTATATTTGGACAATCTTGCCCAACACTTTACGTAATTCCAGGACTAAAGCGACGTTTAATGTTTTGCAATTTTTTCGATATTCTGCGACACAGTCTTCTGCGCAGTTGTATTGACCTACCATAAAATTTTTAAAGAGTATAGTCACTTCCATGTGTGAAATCGGATGCAATATAAACAAGTTCCATTGCGCTGTTTAAATAATGAAAGAATTATAAGAATACGAAGAATTGCTTTGATGAATGTATTAATATTTCGATTGTTGTGGTATTTTATTTTTCTCTTTAAGACGAAATTTCTTCTAGAATGTTACCCTGAATCTTACAATCTGTTGTGATATTTTTTTGTATTAATAATAATAATTGGATAGACAATGGCAAAAGTCCAAAAAATTTGAAGAGCAATCACCGTATAATTGTAGTTCTTTTTGTAGTACATTTTAAGAGAAAGTATAGTCATAATTGGCGAGCGTTCGATTTCCCATTACATAACTCGAAATTTTCAAAAGCGATATTTTTATTTGAAAAGCATAATTCAGTTACTAAGTTGAAAGTATGTGAATGCATTAAAAGGAATGAGTTCACACAAATTCTTGGTTAACTTGCATACAGCGCCACAGCAATTTGGCGCCATCCTACTTTCTTAATTATTTACCGGTCGCTATGATATACAATTACTGATTTACTGAATATCCCTTGACCACATTTAATCAGCCGAAAGCTCGCATGTCCAGTTTTCGTATAATTTTTATCAATGTCTCAACAAATAACAAACGTTGATCTCTTAAAGATTTTTATTATTATTAATTAGCTTTAGATATTTTATAAAAACCTATTGACATATTAAAAAAAAAAAAATTAAAAGTAATATGACAAGGAAAGCGTTATTGTTAAATGATTGTAAATTTAATAAGTTCAAGGTATCTTTATCTATGTAACCCATATGAGAAAACCATATTAAGTGCTATATAATCGTGAGGTATGCGCTTGACACATAGATAATATAGTTATGGGCCCAAGGGTCTGTCAAGGGTGGACTATGCGATTACTATCACTATTTGAGGCAGAATCTGTAGACAAACAATATTGGCCTTGGAACGGTTTAATGGGCGTGTGTGCGGTGGAAAAAGCCGTTCTGCCTGAATCAGTGAAGACCGCGTAACTGTGCCAAGGCAATGGCGCGCCCGTATATTGATAACGATGCAGCCTTCTGCATGTGACAAAAGTAACAATATATATATTTTTGAGTTTCTTTATCGTTATCTGTAGTCTAATTATTGTGTTCTTAATACATGTGCCATATGGACTAAGTCAAGTCAATATTATTTTCTTGTACCTACGATTGGAATGCGCAAATTGAATTTCAGAAAATATTACAAAAGTAATTTATATTTATAAGATTTCTCAAAAATAATGAATATTATAATTAATATATCGTCAGGGTTGCCAGATGTTATACAATATAAATTAGACTCGGCATTCAGTTAAGTCAAACATTTTGTCATAAAAGTTGGACACATTTTAGAGCCAAATAGATGTTTATATTAAATGATGATATTGTGGTTTTAAAGCTGGACTTTTGTAATATCCGGTATTGCCAGGCACGTAAATGGACCGAATGTCCTGTAAGAAATACTCAGTCGAAAACGGACACTTGGCAGCCCTAAGTTACAGATGAAAATTTTAATAAGCTTACTAGAACAAGTTATCAAATGTTGTAAGAGGTATTAATTTATTTGGCAAATAGTAGACAATTCGGGCAAGAAATTAACCTGACCTAAATGTTGAGTTGCTCAAGCACATTATGTTTGACAAAATTATGTTCACGTTGCCTAATTATTGCTGCACCTACACGGATCTACATATACACTTACCTATGAGGTATAAATCCATTTGCTTATAGTAACGCTTGGGTTGTTTGCATCAATTTAGCCAACCAAACGCATATAGTGTAGTATTTATTTATTCATTAAAAAAAAGGAGACAACAATAGTGTTAGGTAGCAGATTGTTTGATATAATTTTACCATTCACTGTCTTTCGTTGTTTTGAATTTTAATTTAATTTATAGAAATTATTCAATTTATCGGAGAAAGGTTGGAGCTGATTCAATCACTGCTCCAATGTTGTTTGGTGGATAGACAGATGGTAGAATTTAATTAAAATGCAGCTTTCCTCATTAAGATTTCCTTCACCACCGCGTACAAAATGAATTATAAAAACATATTATTTAATATGTTTAAGCCCATTCAAGCAGTACTGAATTTTCAGGGCTTAAACCTCTTAATCCTTCTATGGCCTCGACCCAGCAATGGAACATTTATACGATGTTATTTAATTACTTACTTTTTTACTATTCAATTTATCGTCAGACCACCAACTGGGTTCGGTTATTGATTTTTGGTCAATAAATCTCGTTAGTACCATGGAGATGGGAAGTTCTCAGTTTTTCACTGTTGTACCATGAAGAGTAGATAGAGTCAGTAGGTAGTGGTGGATCTTGTGGCTAATTTCTCTCTCGGATACCCATCGTATTGGGTCACAATCATAACCTTGTACTTGGTAGGAAGGAGATTTTTGTCCTTCGATATTTTAAGTTTAGCGCTGGATCCTTCAATATTTTATTTAACCTGGACTACACCACTCGTTCAAATTGACTGTCGATTTAGACATTTTTTCAGTAGACCAAAACAAATAAATATGGTTTACGAAACGAAAAACGGGTTAGAAACAACTAATATGTTTATTGTAAATGTTTCGAAAAACCGCGGCAGGTAATACTAGTAAGTAAATATGAATACAGGAAATAAAATTGCTACCACTAACAATTCATTTCGCATATAAGCTCGCACAATTCATATAACAGTATAAATTTTCTCAATAGATGTTTTTAGTTACTGCCGTCTTGACATTTGATCATCGCCTTCATAACACAGGATGCGTACGTTATGAAAATAGGAGTTTATTTAATATAATTTATTTGTAACTAAATATGTTTAGGTAGAATGCATCGCCATTGATGTGATAATCAGCCTGCATGCGACGTTCGACCATGTGCCACGTCCTAGATAGATGCCTTATTTATAGGACTGTAGTATTACAAAACTGTGCTAATACAATTTCATTAATCATATTATGGAAGGTTAAGGAAGGAATATGTATGTCATGTAGATATGTCCTTCTGTTTGAAAGGTAGTAATTAGTAGGTAACTATGTTATTTTTAAACATTTAGGATGAAGTAAATAATAAACTTACAAACCTATAGTATAAAAGTGACTGGTACAAAACATTAAGCGCTCAATTTGGCTCATGAGAAACAAAGAACGATCACTTTCCAAGATTAAGTGACTTATGTTTGGAGACGATTAAGTATGCGAGTTAATTCGATTTTAAAAAAATTCGAAAAATAATACGAAAGTTAAGAGATTAATTGGTATGTAAGATAATAAGAGAAATCGACAAAATTCTTGATGGATCGAATTTGCAAAATGCAAAGGCAATGGGACATTTGATGAGAGTTGAGACAGAAAAGTTACAATTCAAAAGAATAAAAATTAGGACGTAATTGATAAAAGTAAAATAAGTTGTGTTCGAAGAACTCAAAAAGAAAGCGAAAGTTGCAGTAGAAGATTGTACAGTTGCAGCGCAAGATCAGCCACAAAAAGAAATCCTAACGCTAGAAACTCAAAATATAACAGAAACCAAAGATTTAAACATATTTTACATTTAAATTATACTAAAGATGAAGAAGTATGTAGAAGACTGCAATGTTTATCAAGAAATAAAGCTCTCATTATTTAACATAATATGATATTATATGAAAAAGTTATCGAGATATACTTGAGAAAGGAAAGTGGTTTGGTTTGAAAAACCAGTTAGGTTTTACACCCATATCACCGAATAAAGGAATATATCGCCTTGGTAACATCACGGTATATTAAGGCTGTTTAATCATGATTTAGTTCTCGTCAGTGATGATGTGCTATTGTCTAGAGCATATTGGAAAGATTGTTTCAAAAACGAACAAATATTAGACAGTAAAATTGTAGAGAGCCGAAATGGCCCAGTGATAGCCGAGATGGCCTAGTGGTTAGAACGCGTGCATCTTAATCGATAATTGCGGGTTCAAACCCAGGCAAGCACCACTGAATTTTCATGTGCTTAATTCGTTTTTATAATTCATCTCATGCTCGACGGTAAAGGTGAACATCACATAAGGTGAGTAAACCTGCATGTGTCTAATTTCAACGAAATTCTGTCACATGTGTATCAACAATCAGCGTGGTGGAATATGCTCCAAACCTTCTCCTCAAAGGGAGAGGAGGACTTAACCCATGAGTTAGAAATTTACAGGCTGTTACTGTGTGCTTCAAAAACAAACAAATATTGGTTTGAAACGTTGGAACAAAATTGGACACATGTTAAGTTTTCAATTGTTATTCTCCGATAGCACAAATGGTACTCTTCTTATCTTCTCCGTCTTTCGGTAACTCGATTAATTTATACAGAACAGCGAATGCGAGATGCAAGAATAGTAAATAACCACTCTGACAAGTTCAGCAAGCTAAGCGGATTACTGGTGAATTATGGTACGAAGTGTTAACCACCATCAAAATTTGATATACCAATCAAGTTAGTAGTTTTTCTGTGATCGGAAAAACAAAAACCAAAATTAACCTTTCAAGAACGTTAATATCTATTCGTATAGCTGCTATAACCCTGACATTATCATTCAATGTTTTACAATATTGAATAAGTTAAAAAAATGATATCTTTATAATATTAATTAGTTGTAACTGTTTAATACAATCGTTACAAATTCTTAAAGAAATCGTAAATGTCCGGTATATTTGAATTTTATGCGTATCCAATTTGCAGAGTTAAGAGGTCAAAGAAATATACGCTTCAATAAAGATGTTTATTACATAATCGTAATATAAAAAAATATTAGACAGTTTTACGAATTTTTCTTTATTACTTAGAAGTATTGCATGAATAATTAATAAAAAGATAAATAATGTATAATTTTAACGTTAAAATATAATCGAAGCTGCAACAGTTATAAACGGTATCGTATTGCATTGCATTTTTATATGGTTCATTTTGAACCTTATAAATAAAAGTTATTTGTTAGAGTACTGCTTGGACTACGAACAAACTATAAACATCAATATAATAAAAAAATATCAATAATAATAAAAACGAATTTTCAATTAATTCAAAAAAATATATTTTAAATAATGTCTAAATCATTCGTTGTAAAGTACAATAAAAGTAAATCTTATAATATTGGATATATTATAAGCTTTACTTTAGTAGTACCAAGTACTTTGCGATATTAAAACGCCTACATATTTTTATATAGCAATTTTTCTGTCGATGCATATAATAGTTTGAAAAATAATTGGTACCTTTATATTTTTAACTTCTTTGAGTAATGACGTTTTAGTTAAAAGTCATGATGTACCCTTACACAGTTTTACTCTGTGTTTACTTGAGAAATTAGTGAGTGTTATTATTAATTAAAAAAGTTAAATATAAATATTTGGTGTATCTATACACAAAAGTTTGTGCTACCGATTGATTGATTCATTTCGATCACATTTTTCACCCCACAACGGCCATGAAATGTTAAAACTAAGTAATCGCAATAATATTAAGACCTAATAAAACCAAGTTAAGTGTGATTGCTATTTAAAATCGGTACAAGTCGCGCTCACTGCAGAAGTAATTAAAAAATAATATTTTCAAACAATTTCAATGAGACATTCCACCAACGTGCATACGGATATTATATATATGTATTATGTCTAAATTATGTCATACATATTATGTTTTATGATTTAATCTTAAAATATTTTATTATAATATAGCGCCTGATTAAATTTCGTTATTAAGGTTATTTCGAAAAGTTACACTTCGTTAAGTTTTGTTTCCTCCTAAATTATTATATACATTAACTGTTTTAAATATGTTCATTGATTGTATTTTAAATAATATCTGATAAGTAATTAAAACAAAATCTTATTTGTATTAATTGTTAGCCTCTTAGAATTTGGTTTAGCTCAAATTCTTTATTTAACTTTGCTCGGAGTTAAGTGTATCTCTAAACGTACTCGTATACTTAACTCTCGTCATTCTGCTGTGACAAAATGTGCTAACAACAGTTAGTTTTAAATACCTGACGATAAAATAAAAATATTACTTTTAAAATATATAAAAAAATGTATTTAATATAAAACAAATGAAAGATAAACAATGGATTTATTTTGAAGAAATAGTTTCACCCTGCATTGTGACTCGTTTATAAAATTCGGTAGAGTCAAGATCGATAGAAAATTAAAATTACTTATACTAATATACTACATAGCTTGAGAATAGTAAAACCAATGAATTTTTAATTATTTTGTTTTAATTCAAGATCTTTTTTTGTATATTATTATAACAAAGTTTCGTCAAATTATATGCTATCAAGATAGCATAAAATTTAGTTTGTTAACTAACTAAAACTGTAAACTTGATAAGTGAGATATTGATAATAATCTTTCGATAGGTTTAGTGCAATTAAATTTTAACGTATATACTGATTTATCTGCGTATTGGCCATTGCATGTCAGCCGAGATTAGCGTCCCACATGAAAGGAAAAAATGGTAATAATTACAGCATTAACCGATAATGATTCTGCTGAAATTACCTTGTAACTGTTAGGAATTTATGGCGATTTATAGCATAAAATGGGAGGTACGAGCCCGTGTGGTGCACATCGGAGGCGATTTTGCCAGGACTAAGTGGAGCAGCTTGAGTGAAAGTGGAGATATTTCTTTCTCTGTCCGTCTTCAAGTCGCGCTGCACGGATTTGCTAGTGATCACTCGTTTTCCTCTATCAACACGGGACCGACTTACTGCTGTGAGTTTTTTTATTAATTATGTATTGTGATAATGTGTTTATAATTGTGAAGTGAACCAGCTTTAATAAAAGAGACAATTAGTAAAATAATTAGAAATGAAAATGAAACGCCTTAGAAATATTTATTTTAAATAATTTGCTTTAAATTTAATTGTTATCAGTTCAGTCTTGTTTGGGGGAAACTGGTTCTTGGGTTTAATATTTTGTAAGTATTATCAAAAGCGCGGACGTGCCAGGCTCAGTTGTTCGTTACGGTAAAATATTCTTATTATATATTTTATTTAAGATAACTGCATAGAAAACAGATTCAATCAAATTTACCACATACTTTTATTTCTAAACGGCTAAAAATATAGGAAAAAGGGAGAGTGAATAATTTGAACAAAAAGTTAGAAATATATCTGCTGTATACCGTTAAGTTAGAGCTTTCTGCGCACAGCTTTATAAAAATAAATTAAACAGTCAAGTAATTGAACTAAAAAATATAAATAATACGTAATTATAATCTGTGGTAATTTAATACTTATAAAAAAAAAGTTATATATATTCAAAAATAAAATAAAATTTACGATTAAGTACATAATAAATGACCTACAATAACTGCTTTCTATTGACCATTTTATAGAGGTACAGGAAAACTGACAACTCTCTCCTAGAACGAGTCGCAGGAATCGATGTTAACTGCATACAAAATATAGCGTAATTTATTTTTATTTCAATCACGATTCCACGTGTGATATAATCGTAAACATTTTACTATTAACCATCAGGGTACCTTGTAGAGCGAATTTGAAAGGAATTGTCGTAGAGTTGGAATAGAGACAGTAAAGAAAAATTGTAAATAAAATTAAGAATACTTAAATTATTTTTTAACATACTTTTATCACTTTAACCGTTTCACATTTTGTGTTGATATTAAAATGTTTAATTTTTGTACATAATATAATTTATGGTCAAATCTTAATCATAAATTAAGTATAAATATTTATTAGAAACAATATACAAAATTATAACAGATACATATATTTTTTAAATATATTTGTTTAGCATTTAATAATATATACTTAATTGAACATCATGTAGATACAAATATATCTGACTGACTATGATGATTGCGATGTATTGCTACTGCCTTAAATTAAGTAGCAATTGCTTCTGTAAATTCTTACGGATCAACAAAGTCAAAATTTTCAATATTTCAAGGTTTTGCGTAGTAACATTAATGCACAATTAGATAACTTAACAATCACTTAACATAATTTACAAATATAATTATACCGGCATTATTTTCTCTGCAATAATTACAGTTCGTTGTACTAGTAAGTAATGTTTTCCTTTAGGATTTTCTACAGATATGCAGGCCTTATGTTTATAAATGGTTTGGCATATATCCAAATCGAAAGCCTAGGCAAAGTTCCAGTGTAATATCATAAATATCTAGGAACGCGCTTTACATAATTAAATACTTGTTGACTTGCGTGTAGTATTTTAAAGGTTGATACGATAATTAATTATAATACTTCAATTACCATTAACGTAATTCATTTTAAAATTGTGAAAAAAAAAAAATTTAAAATAGGAAGTAAGATATATTGGCCACTTATTAGTAAGTAGTCACCATCGTCCATAGACAAATTCCTTAATTTTGGGAACTTTGGGAACTAAGATGTTTTGACAACTCATAATTATGACCCAGCTGCGCTTACACTAAGAGATACCACGTTTCCGTTTTACTATTAATAAAAATATTATTATTATAATTTAATTGCCTGATAGTTATGATTATCTACACAATCCTGTACAGTAATCTTATTTAATTCGTGTATCTTGAAAATGGCTCTAACGATTTGGCTTAAATTTTGTATTTAGATAAGGTTTTCCTTTTCGATTTTGTGTATATATGTTACTTTCCTGGAAAACGCAAAATTCGACAAAAAAAAAGATATTTTTTAAACGAAACGTTTTAAAAAAGGGCCGATTGAAGCTTGGTCGCCCAGATACTATTTATTTAACGAGCAAAAATCTCTTACAATCATCATTATCAAGTGCTAATTCCGCAAATACAACAAAAACGTGTTTAATCGAGCTGATCATACGAATGATCTTAACGGTACTCGGATAACGAACAGTTTTTACCGGTTTTCGAGTGTCCTTGATTCATACGAGATTATTAATTGAATTTGTACCGCATTGGAATACTTCTTAAAAAAAAACAATTTTAATTGTTTTTACATACGAAATATTATATTTTATATTATAAGTGTTATGTTTAAATATGACAAAAACAGACAAATAAACTATGATTATTTCATTCTATTTTCGTTTAAGGATATTTTTTTATATAAATTCGTATATTTGTTAATGTGTATTCAAAATTGGTCTTATCTTGAAATATAACGTGATCTAGATTGGCTAGAGCTTCATAGATTTAATTTCAGAAGAAATAGTTGCAATTTAATAAGTTAATATTATATATATTTCATGTAATCGATTTGTAGTAGCCTAAGTTAAGCGGTTTAATACTAATAATTTATTTTAATGGCAGGAAAACATGCATTGGCTTATACCTCTCGTCTGTCTGATTGGCGCTACGAGCTGTCACAATGTTGGTCACAACACCAAGGCAGGGCCGCCTCCTCCCCAGGAAAAGGGCATCGTTGACTGGATCAACAGTTGGTTAAGCACTTCCTCTACCACGTCGAGGCCTTCCATGGAGCTACCGCCAGACGACTGTCCTACATGCCGTTAGTATTTTATTTAAGTTTCATGATTTTTAAATTAAGCGAATTTGTTTTTTTCTACGTCTAAAAGGGTGCTTTGTAGGTCTATGCGTATTATGTACCCGAATTAAAAGTTTCGAGATTGAGATTAAAATTGAAATATTTTTGGGTAATTTTATAAACAGCCTCACTATTGTTCAAAAAATAGTATATTCGTGCCATTCTTATCAAAATAAAATATTGGTATTTTAAAAACTTAGTGATCTTCTTTAAGTTTTCATGGTCAGCTCGAACTTAAGCTTTGTCTCGTTATGATATACATATATTGTTTTAAAGTTATATGTGTATAATTGTCTCTATATATACACATAATAAAATACGAATATATGGTTTGATTGAGATATTGCATAAATAATTTTGTTTTCAATGGCTTCCAATGTTTGTTAATCAAGTAATCGATGTTGAGGATAACTTTTCATATTTTCTTACAGAGTGCGGTATCGCTAGAACTCGTAGGCGAATCGTGGGCGGGTACGAAACTAAGAAGTTGGAAATACCGTGGATAGTTGTGCTGATGTACAATGGCAGATTCTACTGTGGTGGATCGATGATCAACGATCTATATGTTCTTACTGCCGCGCATTGTACTTCTGGGTAAATATCTTGTAACAAGTGAACATTTTTTAGATTATAAATAATAATAACCTGGATAATCTGAGATAAATGTAAGGTACAAAAAAATGTGGTAAAAGTGTGACTGATTTTTGTGTCTTTTTAGATTCCGCAAAGAAAAAATGTCAGTAAGATTTTTGGAACATGATCGTTCTGTTGCCAATGAGACTAAAACAATCGATAGAAAAGTTGCCGCCATTATTCGTCACCTGCGCTACGATCCTGGCACTTATGACAACGATATCGCCTTATTGAAGTTAGATAAGCGGGTAATAAATTTATTTATCTAATAAATTATATATTCCTTAAGAATTATTTAACATAATTATATACTGTACAATATATAGGAATTAGAAATCACTCCTGTCCAAATGACGGTCTAGCGTGGAATAATAGCAATAATGCTAGCAGTAGTTGCCCATTCGATGGCAATTTCGAAAATTCCTCTAGGTGATGCTAATGTGTGGTGGATGGTGGTGACGACATACCATCAGGTTGTCCATTCACCTAACAAAACGATGTAAAAAACGAAAATAATTGACTTTTATAATTTAACATTGCTATTATCAATTAGCTCAGACCCCAACAACTATAGGCCAATCTAAATACTACCTACCCTCAGCAAAATATTTGAAAAAAATATTCTAAATCAATTATTAGCATACTTCAATAGACACAATCTGCTTCATAGAAAACAATTTGGATTTACGAGAGCTTATATTGAATATCTATGAAGCCTGGGAGAAGTCGCAGGATGCCTTAGGGATTTTCTGCGACTTATCCAAAGCCTTTGATTGTGTTCAACATGAAACTCTGGTCAGGAAACTATATCACTATGGAATTAGAGAATGTGCGCTCGACCTCCTGACTTCTTATCTTAACAATAGAATTCAAAGGGTTGACGTTAAAGGGAAAAGGTCTCCTGGGGTGTCAGTTGGTATGGGGGTCCCTCAAGAATAAATTCTTGGACTTTTTCTATTCCTCATATACATAAATGACTTGCCCTTCCTTGTTGGAAACAAACATGATATAGTATTGTTTGCTGATGATACCTCTTTAGTTTTTAAAATTACTAGAAAACAAGTACAGTATGACGATGTAAACAATGCTATCTCTGATATAGTACACTGGTTTAGCGTAAATAATCTTAGGCTGAATAATAAAAAAACAAAAATTGTAAAATTTAGTACACCAAATGTGCAAAATGTAAAAGCTGGTGTACTTATCAATGGGGAATCGATGGATCCAGTCGAATCAACTGAATTTCTTGGCCTTACTGGTGATGCCAAGTTGCAATGGGTCCCCCATATTAACGGATTGGTGAGTAGACTGAGTTCTGCGGCATTTGCGGTCAAAAATTTGATTATTTACCGATGTTGATACGGCTCGTTTAGTATATTTCAGTTACTTTAACAATCAAGACATTATCTTACGGTATTATGCTTTGGGGTAACGCAGCCGCTATCCATACTATATTTGTGCTGCAGAAGAGGGCTATTCGCGCAATCTATAACCTATGAGCCAAAGAATCATTAAGGTATAAATTTAAAGATATCAAGATATTAACTGTTGCTTCTCAATATATATTTTGTATATAATGTTTTGTAGGTACGGAAAAATATCAATGATTTTATGAGAAAATGTGATTCTCATAGCATTGGTACAAGGAACAAACACAAACTTGTTACTCCTGTTACTCGACTGCATAGAGTCAGTAACTCTTTTGTGGGGCAATGTATACGGTTTTACAACAGGATCCCAGAAAGCGTTCAAAATGCTTCTGATGCCAAATTTAAAAAAATTGTTAAGGAACGCTTGTGTGCAAAAGGGTTGTGTGAGTTTATGATTGATAGCACACCTTGGGAATGAAACGATCGCCTCCTGGCTATTTCTAATCATATTCAATATATGTACTTAATTTGATTGACAAAAAAAAAGACCCGCTGTTTCTTTTGCCGGTTCTTCTCAGGTCAGGGTGTTTCCTTTTCCGAACCGGTGGTATTGTTTAATTTGACTATCAATAAGTAAGTGTAATGCTTCTATGTTGAATAAAGGAATTTGAGTTTGAGTTGTTGTGAGTTGTTGAGTTGTTGAGTGCTCATTTTCGTCACTTAAACAAAAGAAGCAGCACGTTTATGTACCACTGCTGCAGAGTCGGATTTAAGGTCCTGGAGGCCCTTTTGCCATAAAAAAGGGGAGATTATTATTTTACAAATTAATTTGAACATTATCATTTGTGTCAATCGGGTTTATCAATAATATGTGCACGGTTTGTATTATTCACTTTTAAAACAATAATTAATAATATAATTATAATTTGACTATATCTAGATCTAAACATATATTACATTAAATTTGTTAACTCGTCGGAATCCCATTTGTTTGTGATTCACTTATGGAGGCCCCCAGGACAGTTGCCTCGATTACACTCCCCTAAATCTCAACTTCAGAAAAAGTTTTGGTTATGTAATTATTCGATTAGAGAGAAAGCCTTAGCCCATTCATGGCTGTAGCTTTACTTCACGATTGCTGGGATACACCTGCACTGCAAAAAATATTTTATTGCATTCATTTTTTATTAACAGGTAGATCTTAGTACAGCTCTTAAGAGTGCACGTGTTGATGAAGTTGAAGGGGATCAAGATACAGGAATACGACCCGTATGTCTGCCTGCTGCTGGGGACTCTTACAGCAATTATACCGGCTTGGTGGCCGGCTGGGGTACTACTGAAGAGGGGGGTAGTGTCTCAAACACGCTCCAAGAGGTATAAATAACATTAATCAAATTGTATATGTACTTATATAATCATACCCGTAGTGTGTACAAAACTCGTCTCATCTAAATGTATATAAGAAATGAGATGATGCCGATAATTGACCTTCTGACTTACACATGTTAAGAATTTGAATTGCTGTTCTATAGGTGCGTGTGCCAATAATTTCGAACACGGAGTGTCGCAAGACCGCTTACAAGCAACGTATAACAGAGAATATGCTGTGCGCGGGCGAGGAGCAGGGCGGGCGCGACGCGTGCCAGGGGGACTCCGGCGGGCCGCTGCATGTGCTCAACTCCACTGACAAGTACCAGATTGTTGGTGAGTCAACACATATTCATGTATAGTGTTCTATTGGAAATTTTGAATTGAAGTTAGTGTCGCGTTCACAATGACTTTGTCGTTAAATTAAAAAAAAGTAGATATCAGTTGCAATATCAGTTGTTTATAAACCTATATAGTCTATTCCAATCTAAAAAGGAATAAAGATCAACAAATCTAGTTTTACGTATTCCGTGCGATTTGCTAATAAATCACCTATATTCTGCACTACAAGCCGTTCTCGATTAAGTTATATTTATTTATAATACAATACCATTCCACTTAAATACTTATATTCGACGTCTTAACGCATTTTTTTCACAAATCGCGTCTCGATGTCTAATGTTGTTTATTTGAATTTTGTCCTCTTGTGGTTGTAAGAGGCTATAGTTCTATGTTTTACCCCTATATGAGTATAATCACCAAAAGTTTTAGTACCTAAACCTACTTGTTTGAAATATGTTAAGCCAGTAAAAGCTTAAAAATTGTCTATGAGGAAAGAAGTCTTTGATTAGTTCTATACTTATTGTTGACCGATTATATTGTAAAAATCTCATTTTTCAAAAAACATTTTTGCTCCTCCTTCGAACGAATTAGAAATATATTAAAAAAATTGTCTATAAGTTACTGAATAACACAATATAAAAATAAAATTATCATGTTCAAGTTTTCTCTGTATAATTTTGATTAACATTATTATACATATCATAAATTGCTAGGATTATTTTTATCAAAATTATATTAATCCTGTATAAAATCCTTGATAGCACTGAAAGTTAGTATTGAAGTTCATAACATTAAAAAAATATTTCTATGCCCGTTTTTGACCACAAATAACAAATTGATAATGATTTTCATATCATACATTTGCACAAGATTTCTATGATTTAGCAAAATAAATGCACTGATAAAACATTTGCTGTAGGAATAATTTAAATTAAGAGAAAATTATATTGTTTCAGGTGTTGTGTCATGGGGTGAGGGATGTGCTCGACCAAACAGGCCAGGAGTGTATTCCCGAGTCAACCGCTACCTAACATGGATTAAAAGCAATACTCGGGACGCTTGCTACTGTCAATAGGATTACTTATTAATAATTACTATTTATATTTATTTATTGATCAATAAAGTTTTCTAAGATTATGTTATTTTGATGAGTATTTTTAGTAAGCTTTAAGGTTTTTGGATACTCTATTATATACCGTAGTATATAATATATATTTTTTTTAAAGTAATTTTAATATTTTTAAGTAAATAAATAAATATAGTATATAATGAATGGATATAAAAAAAAATCTACATTAATTTGACACTATTTTATTTCTACAATGGCAATAATTAAAGTAATGGAATTATGTAGTTATTGTAAACAGCCAACTTTGTTAAGAAAATCTTTTAAGACATCATATTTTATAGTATTTATCATATGTTATAGTATTACAAAGCAAGATTTATACTTTAGTACATAAATAGGATTAAAAAATCTAATAAATATTGTTATTACTTTAAAGTAAGATGAAAATATATAAATTAAATTTACAATTAATACTTTTGTGGTTGAAACATTCTAATATGTTTATAAATTTATCAGTTTTATATAATTTTTCTACTGGTTACTACAACATCAAAGTGGTAGGTGCAATATTTCCATATATTTAATATTTGACTGAGTCCAAGTGACCTAAGAAAGACTATTCTATTTTTA
Source organism: Vanessa tameamea (assembly GCF_037043105.1). Classification (NCBI taxonomy): domain Eukaryota; kingdom Metazoa; phylum Arthropoda; class Insecta; order Lepidoptera; family Nymphalidae; genus Vanessa; species Vanessa tameamea. The sequence goes on along the minus strand of NC_087320.1, from coordinate 10,305,385 downwards.
AACTATCACATAGAGTAATAAATTATGGTCTTAAAAGCTAAAATTTTTAGGATTGCTAATGAATATAATGACATCAGTAAAAGTTTCTCAGAAATGTTGAAAGTTGTGACAGCATTAAATGAGTAGTCTCGATAGGATTCAAGCCAGGATTGTAAGGGGTTCTAGAGTCTGGTTCCGTCGAGGTTGTGGTCTCTTCGATTACTTCATTGCCCTTTTTAACAATTCTACGAGTTTCTATAGTGCCATCGGGTTTGGTAACACTTGTTGTTATTATTGTTTGGCAAAATGATCTCCCAGGTACAAGAGAACCACTAAATGGAGTATGAGGCACTATTGGTCCATCTTCTTTCTGTTGCAGTAAGCCAGATATTTCGTTTGAAGATATCTTACCATCTAGATCGGTGTCTTCCTTGGGATAGTTATATTTATCGTGATAACCAGGTTTTAAATAATAATCTCTGATGCGATTGCTATCGAAATTCTCCGGTTCATTCTCTGATGATGGAAAATCTGTCATAGTTCCGAAAGATTCAAGATCATCGTGGCCCAAAAAGGCTTTCATATCTCCAAATATACTGCCGAAACTGTTAAACATATCATGCATATGTTTGACAAATTCACGATGCAATTCTAACGGATTGCTGTAAACATCTATTTGTTGCTGTCTGGTGTAAAGTTCATCACCGTCATCATCGTCGTCCGACCCCCATATAGGGTTGCGAAAGTCATTCCTTGGAGGCTCAGGTCGTATTCCCAAAAATGACCGAATTCTATTCATGAACGTATAATCAGACATTCTGTCAAGCACTCGATGATTTTATTGTGGTCGCAGTAATATTTTTAATGTTTTTATTTTTCGACTGTATTGTATTGACTTTTTTCTATTGCGCAACAAACAAATAGTAAAGTTCTGTCAACATTTGATTAATCACAGACTATACTTTATCCCTACAATAGTATGTGATACTCTTTGTAAATCAGAATGGCGAAAAAAATATTCAAATATCTAAATTATATATAAATGACTACTCATTAATATTTCAAAACTGAATGACCACTGTGCAATGCAATTTTTATAAAATTTTAACTAAAACCTTAAGCCTCCTATACACTTTGGGACAAACTTTCGAAGGTAATGATTGCCATTAAGAAGATTAGACTAGTGATAACTCTAAGACTAGTTAAAAATCGTTAGTTATTAATTTGTAACTTTAATCTTTTATTCACATCCAGATAATAATTTCAAAACATCGGGATTGATGTTATTAAAATGAAAATATTTTTCGAATTTGTATAATAACATATCACAACTTATAGTAGAAAGCAGTGGTGGAGAGGTGACATAAGAGCGCTTCAAGCCGTTTGCCATTATAGCATATGAATCGGTCTGATGTCGTTATGGTATACCAGATGATTTTAATATTAAAATACGTGTGCGTTTCGGGACGCTCGACAGAAGTGATAACTTAAAAAACGGCTAATGCTGGGGGTTAGAGTGGGAGAGGAAAAGCCTCTTTACCGCCGTAACGCGCTACGTAACGAAGCGGTTTATCCTCCAATAAGAAGTTATCGCTTCAATACATTTTTAATGTATTTTTTTTACACTTAAAAAATTGAATGTACCTTATGGTAGACACATGTGATGTTAACATCTAACATCTCAACTCGAAAATAAGCAACGTTACATTGTGTCCTTACGGAATATGTGTTGGTGTCACCTGACGGACAACTCTATCACCGAGCGCACTCACTGGCGCACACTTTCCCGGTTTCCTGTAGCAAACTTCCATCTCTTTTCACGAAATGATTTCTATAGGTTGCAGGAAAGCGCGAAGAAAGACGTTAAACATTAATATGCAGAGTTAAATGTGGTACCTAAACTTTGGTCTGGTCGCCCAGCGACCAAAATACACAAATTGAACTAAGTCATGTATTGGCCCAGCAGTCTGGCTTGCATTTAGTTTTTACGAAACAACAAGCAATATAACGTGAAAATATTATAATAATAATCAATGCGATTGTAAATTATCTGGCCACGCGGATAAACTTTAACTTATTTAAAATTATTTGTTATCTGTATAATATAGCTGTAAAGCAAAGACAATATGTGGAGTCACACTGATGTGATACTGATTTAGCATCTTATTTATCTGTAATTCTGATTATCTATCCCTCGGACTATCGGCTATGCAATTGGCCAATAAAAATATGTACCTTGTATATTACCGGTAACAAGTTGATAATAATTATTATCTTTATGAATTTAAAAAAATCTATTTTATTTAAGTAAGAAATCGAAATAAACGATACATTTTCGCTCAAAATATCCAGTGCACTACGATGGACCATCTACATTGATAAAATCTTCAATAATTGAGGTATGTTTACAAAATTTTCTTATAATTTAACTTTGATATTTTGTGAAAAATTACTCTGGATCTGTTTACAAAAACCTTCTTTAAAATTTATGCTAAGCATCTATCATTTTTATTAAAAATGTATCTTTAACGATATCATGTGGTACACAAATATAGTTTTTTATGGTCTTAAATTATGTACTCAAGATATTGCGCGTTTTATTTGAGGTTTCGTTGACAATATAAATATAATCAGTTATTTAAACTTAATTTATTGTTTATTTAGTTAATAATATTAACGCTATGGTTATAGCGACGAGGGCGACATGCTAATTCACAATTCAATTCAATATTCATGTTGAAGTTGACCAGTTGACCAAACTCAGTCTGTTAGTGGTTGTTACACATTTATGTGTGATTACTATCCTCGGTCCTCAATAAATCAATTGTAAACGTGATTATCACTCTATCCTCATTTAGCGTTGCGCAAAGTTATAAAACTGTTTAATTGATTTGACATGCATGCTTACTTTTAATAGTAAATATTTTATGTCATTTCTATACGAATACGAACCAGTTATTTCAACTTACGTAGAAGTTACGTTACATATTTTTGGTGTTGTAACAGGCTGTTTTTAAAACGATTTAAAATGTACAGTGAAAATACTTCATCTCTCCTCGAAAGACAAGGTTTGTTTGTTATTTGTCCATTTATAATTTTAAATAAGACGATTACTTTTGAATAAGATTTTTTACAGTAGTACGCTTTCACAAGGATTAAGTCTGATGTATTTTTAAATAAGAATTAAGTCTATCTTAAGCCTTACCGAAGTAAAACTCAGGCATAAACTTAAAGATCATTTTTTTGTGAGATAATTTTTGGAATGTCAAAGTTTAAGACTTACCTAATTATTTTAAGGCGTCACTCTTTCCAATGTTTGAATAACCGGTATCCTGGATACGTGAAACGCTAAAACAATTTGTAAACTTTAATAAAACCAATCTTCGCTTAATAATCTTTATGAATATTTATATTATTAAATAATGACATTTATTATTAAAATATAATAATGGAAAAATATAAAATATTTTCTAGTAGAGAAAAGGTAACAGATTTTATAAATAAAGCCAATTAGTGGTTCCTTTCATATTTTCATTATAAATCGAAATTATAAATCTTTGATATAATCCATAAAGTGGTCTATCGTATAGGAAATGTAATATCATGAACACAGGATCTCGAAACACCATGAAAGCATGCAATCATTCCTATATATGAATGAATGATGAATCGTGATCCCGCGGAAGTATCGAACGAAAAAATGGACAATATTTGCCAAAATTTGACGATTTAATTGAGACATAAGATGTATCATTAGATGTCCACAGAAAGTGCTAGACTTAAATAAACTGTCTGTCTGTCTGTCTGTGTGTGATCTGTCACCTGATCAGACAATTGCTCGTACGTAGTATTCAATTGGCTATTGTGTACGTAATTCATACAAAAAGTATTCTCCGTCTTTAGTTGGAAATGAGAGATTTGATGAGAATTACACTTAAGAAGTTAAGACATCTAACATATAAAGCAGGTTATTATATAAAGTATTATTGTATAAAAATTCGTGCATAAATACCCATTATAGTCTTGTATAAAAATGGGATTGAATTTTAACAATAAAAAGTTTTTAATCGTCGAGGAAACGGATTGAAGAACGTTAAACAAGTCCTTTGCCTGCTTTGGTGTCTCGTAAAAAAACAGATCTTGATTTAAATCTCTTGATTAGCTAAATAGTTTATCACGCACGCAAAAGAATATTCCCATGGTTCAATCATTTATTTAATTTATTCTTTCAATTATTGCCTATTGTGTACAAAAGTAATTTTTGCCTAGGTTATATTCACATTGGTAAAATCAATCACACAAGATCAATGGGTGGTTAAGAAGCATTATATTTCTGAATTGTAAAAAAAAATATCTTAAAGAAACGGTATAAATCTTGTTTTAAAATTTAACTAATGTAAATCACTCTGTAGGGAAGATTTATTTTTAAATTACAATGGCCAATATTGCTAAATAATATACGTCGTTCAAGTTCAAGCCTCAAGTCTCTATTAGTCTTCATTCAGATGATCTCTTTTAGTAAGATAAATCTGCATCATATCAATTGCTAAGATGCTGTTATTTAAAAAAGGACACATAATTTTATTCCATCCAATTGTCAGCTGTCCCCACTATAATGCCTTGGACTTCTAACACTGACAGATGTAGCGTTGATATAAATTATTCGACTGCGAATTTATTCACATCAAGGTATCAAAAATATTTACTTTCACAATTTTGTAATGTGCCTACTATAAATACTATGTCACATAATTTTATTATTCAGTGTTGTAATAGATACTCAATTAAACAGACTTGATTCCTGCTGCGTCTTGTTATTTCACGCTTACCAATAAGGTACTATAATGTAAACACAGTGATATTGATAATTTACTATTACTCGCCCGCTTTGGACATTAAACAATAAAAGGGAAGGATCAACTGAATTAAAATAAAATGGAAGTCTACTGGCTATACCAATCATATATGGACCAAAGACAAATGAAAAGCTTTTAATATTGAATTGACGCTATATTATTGGTCGAGAGCCTAAATAATCTATGAGATTCATTGTAGATTTGCGAAAAGTTACGTTTTGAATGTCAATGAAGCTGTTATCGGAACTACAGAAGTAAAATTAAAGTGGATATAGTAGTTAAGTGGATGAGTGTTGTATTATAAACAACGCTTCCGTGTCGTTAAGTAGTTTTCACGAGATTGACGCATGAAGAAAAAAAGGCTTTTTATGTGTGTAATATATACATTAGCCAAATAAAAGTATAAAAGAACAAAATCACACGTACTTTGAGCGGTTAACTGTTAAAAAAAGTAAAAGAATCAGTCGTGGTTTTTCTTTTAAAGTATAACAAACGCATTCGGTCATTGTTCAAATTACTTGAGAAACTGATTTTAAAATATGTGAAAATAATTAAATTCGTTCAACTCTGTAAATTCTATATTATTATTACCCGGACATCGAAAATTGTTCTATTATTAATAATATAAAAATAGCTAAATTGAATTTCTATCATTCGACAGATACTGTGCCAATAAAAATTGGTAAAATTTCGTTTGAAAAAAAATATCGACTCGAATAGAACACACGCGAAACCAGTTTTTAAAAATATGTACATAATTACATGAAAATCACTAAAAAGAAGTATTTATTTAATGTACGTCGACACTAAAATGAATAAAATTTAGTATCAAATAATTTTGCGAATACAAATTGTATCAAAAATTAAATTTTGCCAGCTTTGGAACGATGTGCAAAATTTCAGCTCAAACAGTTGAGTTCCAAACAAGTACCGTTGTAAAATTCAATTGCAAGATTTAAACAAACATACTGATATTAACAGCTTTAAATTATTACAGAGTAGTTAAAATTATTACAAAGTTTTAGATAAAATTTAGAAACATCAATAAACAAATGTTCTTGAATTAAATTTCATCAAACATCAAACAACTTCACCGAGGCTATATTAAATTGCTTCAAGGTAAGCGGATACAATTATTAATTATGCGACATTCAAGTAGGTTATTATGACAATGACGATGACCGAGCGAAAATGATGCTAATTATCACACAATTACAAAAAAGTGCATCGCAAAACAGATAAACAGCAGAAATAAATCGATTAATGATGTTCGTATTAAAATATACTTTCAATCTTTTACGGTAGCATTGGGTTTAACAATGTAAGTTTGAGAATCGTGGTAGCTTAACGATATCGTAAAATCTCGATACAAAAGTGTCTGTAAGAGCGTACTTGAATAAAATATGTTTTATTGAATTTGATTTTGTACTGCAAATAAATTCCAAAGTAGTTTTAAAGTATAACTTTAAGAATAGGTAAGTTATGTTAATTTTGTGTGTTTTATTATTGTAACTTATAACTATCGCATAGTCACTAACTTAAGAATCTCTATTAATAATAATACCATAAAATAGACTTTAAGAACGTAAGAAAATATGCAAATAAAATCCAATACAGCATGTTGATATTTGAAGTAGTGAAAAAAAAGTACTTATGACCAATTTTTCCATAGACAATTTAGGGGAGATAATTATTTCATGTATAACGCAAAATATTTTATTTAAAGTAAATCTAAAGCAATTCTATGGACCTGCATAGGCTCGTCTAGCAAAAATAAAAATTCGTGATTACACACAGCTAGATATTCGTGACTTGACAATGCACTGATTCATGGGTCGATGTAGAATATATTTATAATAATTTGTGTTTATTGATTAAAGCAACACTGCAAATATTTTTGAGTAGATTGTAAATACTAGAAGATTAATTGATGAATAAAATTTTTTTCATGACAACAATAATACAAAGCTTTTTTTTAAACACATTTTAAATTCCATATTACAATATATACATACATATATATATATATATATATATAATAAAGATAATAGAGGTGACTATTTGTGATAATTTTAACCCCTATGTGCATGATGCAAAAGTGAACCATTTTTGAATTATCACGTTTTTTTAGCTTTTTTTCATATTGTGGCTTTTATTATTACAATATAATCGTAAAATAAATTCAAATGACTGAATAAGTTAAGTGTATCGATTCACGTGCGAATAAAACGACATGGCGCTCTTAGGAATATATATTTATGTATGTATGTAACCTACTTACCAACCTTATAGTATTTATATAGTGTTTTTCCCTTCAAAATATTAATTATTTGGCTGAATAAAATAAACAATATTTTGTATTTTTTAGAAATTTAAATTAATATTATAATTAATGTGTATTTAAATATGATTATATAGGTCACGTAAAATTGGACTAAAATTGGAAAGCTATATATTAGGATAGCTTAGAACACAGACGAGATTGTGATGCTGAATAAAAAAAAAACAAATACCATAAATAAACAAGATTAGTTTCTTAGTTCATTTCATCGAGAACAGTTATCATCGTGCAGATCCATATGTGCATTTAATTCACTAGACTTAATAAACAATTGGTCTTAATTAACATTCGCAAAGGGACCGTTGCCGTTCAGCAAACTTAAATATTATTGGTACAACGTCACAATGTATGAATTCGGAGAGACAATTTAAAACGATTTAACATTTAGTAAAAGTTACAATATACATATGTATTATTTAGGAGTGTTTTGTTTGGTTAAATTTGTACGAGAGTGGTTGACGTAATGCTATTAGGACGTTGCCGACGAAAAACAGACCACCGTCGTTATTGAATTCTCTATCCCTCTCTATTTTAAAGTTCACTTTTACGTAATAGTTTACATTACAGTTAGGTTCTAAGACTTAAGTTAAAAAGGGAATTAATTACCAAATGGTTATAATGAATTTCATCTTTGGAGGTGGTAATGATTTTCTTGTATTTAAGCTTCTATTATTGGCTATTGGCAAAGATATAAATTTGAATGATCATTTTTTTTTTTTAATTATATTTTTCCGCAGGCGTGCTGTCCGTGCTGTTGTTATGTTATATTATGTATAATTTTAAGTATGTTATTTTAACGTTATCATTTTATTGTCAGGTAGCATCACAATTTGAATTTTTGGATTACAAATTGATGATGTGATGATTATGAATGTTATCATCACTTGCAACGTTAATACAAATGAGCTTGTAATATATATCTAGATTCGATTATCGAGATTAGATAGATAGATGGCACATAATGGTGGTTCATGACGACTTTCAAGTAATCGCTCTTACAATTAAGTCATTAGAGTCTCTAGTCATTCGCTCACGTTATTTTTCGTGATAAAGTATTATAGGATGTACTTAATCTGAGTTAACAGAAGAAAATATTCTAAAAAAGCCTATTCAGCTTATATTCAGTATGGTTATAAAGTTATAAATGTCTTTTTTTTTTTAATAAAGCTTCATGTCTTTTTGAGGTAAGAATATAATTTGTCTTTAATCCCATTACCAACATATTAGTAAACAAATATGACCAAATCAAATCAAATTGATTTGAATACTTTATTTAAATATTTACAGAATTTTACTAAACGTAAACCACCTGATCTGTTGCTTTGATTTGATGGAATTCGGTATAAAACAAGCTTGATCACTAAGGCACATATGCAACTTTTTATGATTGACCAGACGATCAGCTCCTAAAAGACGAGAGATTCTGCGATCGACAACTAGTTATCATAAAAATATATCGTATATACTATATAGTAACGAATACCTTGCTCCAGTAAGGATTTATTGACTTCGCGGAGTCGGATGCTCGGCGTTATTGGCTTATCCTTATTTCTTTTGTTCATACAACGACTCACATTGATTCTATCAGAATGATCAATATTATTGTGAGTATACATTGTTGTAAATATATTGTGAAGCAATTGGTAAGTATTCCTCATAGGGGTTAAGGAGTCTTGAGCGCCAAGATTAGAAATACACCGGACAGCTCTCTTTTGAAAATAAAAACAGTTTTAATATCAGTAGCGTTATCTCATAGTTATAACATGTCATAAGACAATACTACGAAATAACCAAAATATACTATTCAAACTGTATCAATTGTTAAATATCAAGTTGTTTAATCTGTTTGACGCTTTTACCTAATATTTAAGAAGCGCAACAAATCATTGATGACCATACTCCATAAATCTACAACAGCGCGACGTGTAAGGCATCGAGCGATATGTGGTACATTTAGCCGGTGGTTTTTGTAGTAACTTATTTACGTTATATATTTTCATAGTAGCGATTGTAAACCATTTATGCAGTTACTGGTATCCATACATTTGTGTATTCGTAGATAGAGATAGAGCATCATTTGAAGTTTCAACAAAAAAGCAAAGTAAAAAGCGACCTTCTTGCCGAATCGTCGGTAAGCGCTCGTTAGTTTACAGGAGCTAGCCAAGTCAAATACCCAATTTAGAATTTACACGTTACAGTTTTCAAAGCCTCTCCGGGCCCGGTAAACGTGTGGCTGTACCATAAAGTGACAAATTTTGAAACTTAGTGGCATACATATCTGTATGTATCGTAAGCGATGTTTATTTATTTCTAAACAACGATCTTATTGCAATTTGATTAATATAGTTTACCAGTCTATTTTTATCTGAAAAACATATCGCGAATATTTCTTTTGTTGTAATAAGTGGTATTTGTTAATTTAGTATATCATTTGTATTCATACATGCAGTTAGTAATAAAATAGGTATGTGAGATCATGACGTGCAACAATGAGGAAAATAAAAAACACACTCATACCGAATTATTAGATTCTAAAGACCGAGGTCTGAGTGTAATATTTATTTTTATTCGGTAGAAGTTCAAATTCGCTACCTTATTAATTGTAACCTGTCATAATATTTTTTTTATCTGAATGTCATTGTCTTATCAGAATATTAAACATCTAAATTCTTGTTAAGTGTGAGGAATAGTGTATATTATCCTTAGTTACTTTAAGTATGATTTATATTGAGAAATTAAATAAGTATTGCAAATGATATTAAAAATTGTTCCTGGACAAAAATTAGTGGTAAAAAACCTAGGGCCCGTTAATCCATTAAATACGAATTCGGATTTTCTTGGTGGAAAATTAACCAGTTCGCCTATGCATTAAATATATTTTATTACATCGGAATAAGACTTTTTCGAATAACCGTCCCAAGAAATAATTTAAGAAAAAAATCGTAGAAGTAATAATAAAAATAATATTGTACTCTAACTAGTTGCTATGAATTTGTTAGTTGTGAATTAGTGTCAAAATTCACTTAAACCGATTGTATAATAACTCAAATTGCGTGAGTATGGCTAATAATGATTTTGTAAATAGTGTTATTAAAATTAAAAACAAGAGCTGTTCTTTTCGAATATGTCTTTATTAGCTAGATATTTAAGCTCTGATTACTGACCACATTATTAAAAATAAAGGCAACATCATAGATGTGGTTGTTCGTACATATTTGTCCTTAGGGTGCGGCTACACTTAAGTGACTGAGTAAATAAATTAAGAAAATCAATGAACAAGTTTTTTGTTCATTCATTTATTTAACTGCCCTAATGATGCCTGATTTACTACCGACTTGTGTAAAGGGAAATCATTGAGTCGCCAGTGAGATTTAATAAAAGCATAATTCAATCAAGTGTAAAAAATATGATCTTACCAAATTTGTTTTGATTATTGTCTTGATACTGAGTTTCAGTGAATATTTCAAGTAAGTCGGAGGTATTTCATTTAGACCTGGCGATGTCCGATAATCAATACTTCTATATTGAATAAAAAAACAAAACTAAGAACTATTTTGACAATTGACATGAATTCCATCGTAGTTTTTTATATTCGTTTTAAGATTGTAAATGTTATTCTGTATGATTACACTCTTAGACGTCACGCTTTATCGGCGCCAGACAGGCGACTTTTCTGATTTGTCTTGGAATAACACGCCTACTGACGAAAAATATGTCAAGTATAATGCAAGTACATTATATATTTATCACTAACAAAGGCGCCCTTGATGAATTATTTTTTAATATCAAAAACTTAACAACTATTGTACAAATTTGTTTTTTTTTTTTCACTCTTAGGCGTCGATAGTCGATATCATTGGTCGAGAGCTCGACTAATCTACGATATTCACTATGGATTTTCGAAAAAAAATACCGTTTCGAACGTCGACAAAACTTATCGGAAAATTTTGAAAATAAATTATAAGTAGTTAAGTCTAATAGTGTTGTATTATTTATAAAGATATATAAATAATAAACTCTTAGTAGTGCACAATATAGCTGAGTTATTAGTAAATCCCATGAAATACGTAAATCTAAGGTTTGTTTATTTTCATTCCTACTTCTATTGGAATAGTGGGCTATAAATTTATATGCTTCACCAAAAATATATTTATTACATATAAATTATTGCCAATGTGAAACCATTTTATCAATCGAAGTCGAATTTTTTTTCGCTATAGATCATAAAATAACTAGGTTTTTCACAGTTTGATTGGTTTAAATCTTGATAAGCACAAAAATATTTCATACTTTCTTTTCAATGTAATATAATTTTCAAACAATTGTGTTTAATCGAATTTCGAACACTTCTGGAAAATATAATATTTTTTTTTTATAAATATTGTAGTATTTTAAAAATAGAATGATATATTGTAATATGTATTTATTACTACGATAGCTATTATCATTTACGAAGTCGTTAAACTTATGAGGAATCACGTTTCTTTTCTACTTATGGCTTGCGACTAATCGTGTTTAAATAACAATGCCTCTATTTTGTTTTAGATCGGTTTTGTTTATGGTTCATACATTATCATTATTTATATTACTACCTGTGCTCCGTGGTTTTACCAGTTTTTAATTTGTATTAAACATGGAATAATAAATAATCCGGAAGCAAATCATCCTGAAAATAATTTGTTTGGTTATTGTAATCACCTACTTATGGAGCTTAAATAACGGTAAACAAATATGTATGTAAATTTTAAATTGATTAACTTTTGATCGACTCGACCGATTTTGATGTAATTAATAATAAACGGTATAGATCTCACTCACGAAGGCGCGCCGCTCTGAGCTTAATTATATTACTCTAGTAGTGAGCGACGCTCATTCTTATAAGACGTCTTTGTGTGCGTGAGATAAATAATATACGAATAAAGATAGTAAATTAAACGTAAATATATAATTAAGATTATATTTGTTACTGCACGCCGATATTGTAACGTGGAGAGGCGTGGTAGGCTAAGTAATCATAATACTTTGGCATGTATTAATTCATCTAATGAGTTAAACACCCACTAGTTGTCTACAGGTCTTCCACATAAAAGAGATATATTGTACGCTCAGGAGCTTTGAGGAGACGTTTGAAAATACTTGAAGTTCTCTTCAAAGTCAAGTCTCACTTTACAAAACGATCATTTTAATCAACGTTCATGGTTATATCATTCACCAAAATGTTTTGTTTCAGAAAATTATGCAAATATTATTAAAATAACAATAAAGTGCCGACTTTTGTCAAATTATAACAATATACTTTTTTTTTAATTACATATATTTTTCTAAATTCATTCCTTGCACGCAAACTTTGGTATTTTATTTACTTACAAGTTATTGAGGTTACCTGATCAATGCTATTAGAGGTCTTTGACCTTAAATTTTCTTAATTGCGTTAAAGGAAATAAGGCAACAAAAAACGGGGTCATTGACATGACCTGTCAAACAGTGAAACTTTATAAATTGCTTAATATTTATAATAGTCAATATTGTTTAAAATACTTTTATTTTTTTATTAAGTAATTAACCGAACCCGTGGCTTTACCCGTTCGAAAATCATATAACTTTATAGCACACAGCAAACCTTCACCCCTATTTAACCCTTATACAAACATTAATTCATTTCTCATACAAACTTCTAACACCCCCCCCCTCTTTTCACACTTTAAGGTATAATTTTCGCTAGACCTTTGTCGTTAGTATTTTCTAAAATTCCACGTATAGACTCAAATGAAACCTGTAAAATAAGATTATTGTTTAGCTTCGGAACACAAAGATCTCAAACTACTTCGAAAACAATTTGAAAGAAACTCCAACTTTGATTTGTGAAGTCCTAAAAGAAACTTCATAAAGACCTGCAAATTATGATTCAGGGTGTACGGGGAAAACCTGAAGACACTAAACGTGAGGTTGGTATTTAACATTTCTGTAGATTGAACGATAAGCAAGGTACGCCTGGTTATTTATTGCACGATGTTAGAATATTATCGTCTATTTTACTCAATAATGATTCTCTTCTACTTAATCTTTATAATGTAATTTAATTCGAAAGGACTTCATAATATTTTGTTTTATACACACACGAGCCGAGATGGCCTGTTGTTAGAACGCGTGCTTTCTAATCGACAATTGCGGGTTTAAACTCACTAAATTTTCATGAGCTTAATTTGTGATTATAATTCATTACGTGCTTGGAGGTGAAGGAAAACATCGTTAGGCAACCTGCATGTGTCTAATTTAAATGAAATTCGGACTCATTTGTATCCACAAACCCATATTGTAGCAGCGTAGTAGAATAAGCTCACAGGGAGAGGAAACCTTAGTCCAGCAATGGGATATTTACAAGGTTCTTTCTTACTTCAAATACGAATTAAGATTGATGTGAAAATAGGACCTCCAGATTACGCCTTGTCCGCGCCAACCACGAAATCATATACAAACGTACATTCAAAATAATTTCCATCCAATGAAGCCATCAACGCGAAGATTAATAAAATTTTTCTATTTTATTTCAGTTTAAAGATTTCCTCCTCTAAAGAAACACCTTTACTTTTTATAGTTAGTTCTTCACAGAAATAACCTTCATGTTCAGGGTAACTGTTGGCGTTTATTAATTTCAAATGTGCAAGTATCGCGTGTGGTTGAGTTCATTAATTTCTTTCAAATGATTATTGTCATTTCATTGAATAAACTTTGATTTTATATCTATCTGAAATTTAATGGTGCAGTAGCCTTCGAATTATTTGCGTATATTTTTTTATAATGTACTAGTTATCGCATGCGGCTTCACTCGTTTTAGGGCTTGGTGTTAAGTATAAAAGGGTTTTATAAGGATTATTTATAGGAGTAGATCCGGCCTTGCTTACAGTATAGATTTACTGTTCATCGTTTGTTTTAACTTATTATAGATATTTATTAATAATTTTTAAATAATTAGATTGCTTACTATTATTAATAATTCATTATTGTTCTCAAGTTTTACTGAAATTCAAACACAAAATATTAAACAAAATGCTAACCATATTACCAACTAACAAGCTATCTGGTGGGGGTGGTGGGCTTAAATAAGTTAGTTGATGAGATATGTAGCATGTAATTTGCAATCAGCATCTATTATATATGGTTATGAATTTGGTTAAACTTGGTTCTTACTTAGATTAGGGTTGCCAATTTTTTTTTGCGAACATAATGTCACGTAACTAAAAAATAATAATATTTTATTGGAAAAATATTGCATAGTATTAATAGTGATATATGGTAATCATTTCATCTAAATAACAAAGATATATAAATATATTTTTTTGTGGTTTTTTTTATATAATTCTTGTATACAAATATGGGTAAGATATTGCCTGGGTAATTCTGACTGTTTCTTAAGTTTTGTATAATTAAACAGTTTGAGCAATTTTAATGTCATTTAGGATATGTATAATTTGAATACTATTGAAATAATTTTTAATAATAATTTCACCTGTGGGGATACAATTGGGAAAAAAAGAGGAAGGAAAAAAAAGTAGCAGTAGTAATCTAATAATAATTTAAATCTGGTCTAAAGTATGTAATATAAAATGAAATTAAATCTCACAACGAAAAATGATTGATTTTTTTTAGGCAACATGCCTGAGTGCGTGATGCTAGTTACTTTCTCTGTATAGTACTTTCTATTTATGAGATTCGGAAAGTCCTCTTTTTATCAGAGTGATATTACTATCGTTTTAGGCGTTTAACCCATACCTACATAGTGTATTCACTTAAATCTTATCATTTCGTTATAGACAAAATTGTAAGTAATAATCTTTTTATTATTGTTGCTTTGCGGACTTCTTAAAGTATGGCAATGACTCCTATAATTTATTTATAATTAAAATAAAACATTTGATAATACACTATTAAAAACCAACAAACCAAAGATCTAAATACATAGTATTTTAAATACATATAACATACTTAATGTCGATATCTTTCTTATTTATAATATTGTTATAATAGTTTATCCCAAGTTCGTCACCTTTTTTCAAACAGTCACTTAATTTTATAGGTTGTACGTTGCAACAAAAGTTTAAGGCATATAATTAAAACGCTGGCAACCCTGTTCCTTAAGTCATGCAAGTAGCAAAGCCAGTCGGTCTCGCTTCGCCGCTCGCGTCGCATTTCCGTCCGTTGAGTTGTGTTTAATCGTGTTGTGTCTTCACAAAATTGGTTATTCAACGTAAAATAAACGTTAAATGGACAAACGTGAGTAAAGTGTACTTTAAAAAATATTCTTAATTGTAAATTGAAACTGTGTGATAATTGTATTCGTATTTTTTTAAGTAAATAATATATCCATATGGATTCAAGAATGTACACGAGTAATATAAAATGCAAATACAATACAATATGCTTTCTTATACATAAAACATGAGAAAAATTCATAAACAAGAATTGAAAATGTTAAAGAAAATACTCTTTTAAAAGGCGGTTTTATATACGGAAATATAAATAACGAAATTAAATATTATTATAAAAAATAATTCTTGTAAATCTTGCGTAATATTTCAACCTATGTTGATACTGATTGTATATATTTTGATAAAACAATAATAACGTACTTATATCAAGTTGTCAGGTTATGGCTACTGTTTACGTTCAGTTGTAGTGACCGACCTCGACACTTGTTCACGGATAGCAGGATCTCAGTCGCAATTGTTTCTGCATGTAATTATATACTAAACCGGCATGTCTTTCAGTTCTCTTCTCAGCCTATTATAAAATTTAAATAAAGTATTCCGTAGAATTTTCTGTATGTTTTTTTGAATTAATTTAATTTAGACAAATAAATATTTATACCAATGTCAAAAGTCAAGGTTAAAATCTTAATTCAATATTAAGTAGTAGACCGGTTATTCCAAAGTATTTTCTATTTATTTATTAAAACAGCGAGGCTTTTGGGGACATCAATAGCTTAATATTTTAAAAATACCATAATGCGTACCGTTTGCTTTGCTACTAATGTCATAAGTCCAAATCATATAGACACATGTAAGTATTATACAGAAATTCTTAAAAACTAAAAACATACCTTATTGGGTATAATTATAATATTTAAAATACGATTAGGTAATTTATATTGTAAATATACATAATTAAAAATATGTTTACTACAGATACTAAGTTAGTTTATTTAAATATTAGCTATTTCCATAATCTACTTGACAAAGTATGATTTTGTTGTTGAATAATATAGAGAATAAGGAACTTATTTTAACGTTCATTTAACAGCATAAACACTACAATAATTTAATAATAATAGTTCTAAGAATTTCTAAGAATGATATTGTGAGAATTAAGAAAATATTTGCTTAACTCGTGTTTTTAAGATAAAATTGTATCAATAAAGTACTGTAGAATATCTGAGCTAAGAAATTAAATTTACACCTAAAAATACCTCAAAGTTAAGATTGAAATTAGTTAGTAGATTCACACATATAATATAAAACATTAAATTAAGTATTACGACATATTTTTCTCAGTTCGTTATATTGTTGTATTTTTTAAACAAGATAAACTGTTTTCACTTTATTACAACAAGCCGATAACAGGTCGAGTCACGGTTTGCGACCTAGGTCAACTTCTATCAAAGTCAATAAAAACAACTATAATGCGCCTCAAAGACACACACTATAAAAGCACCTGCACAAAAATATCCTGTAGTTTATTTCGCCACTTCTTTTCAGGTCTAATAATTAGCCTCGCTGTTTTAATAAATAAATAGAAAATACTTTGGAATAATGAAATAG
This sequence comes from Vanessa tameamea, assembly GCF_037043105.1. NCBI lineage: Eukaryota > Metazoa > Arthropoda > Insecta > Lepidoptera > Nymphalidae > Vanessa > Vanessa tameamea. Next base: position 10,288,394 of record NC_087320.1, on the reverse strand, counting down.
GTCTGAGTGTTTAGCAAACCTATTTTACGTAAGAATTGTATAAGATTTTTCGTAATAAGATAAGATTATTTGCAGATAGTTACTGACGATCACTTGTTTAGCTGATTCTTAATAATTCTTGTTTGAATCTCATTTGTTTACTGTCTAATTTATCAGTTACTAGTTAACCCTGCGCTTTCGCCAACGGGCAATTTGCATATCGGTTAACATGCATGGTTCCGCTCCCTTCCTTAGCGCCATAGCGTGAAATTATTTAGGCTAAAACTTTCCTCAATTGGCTATCTAACGCAACCATATTTTTTTCAAATCGGGACGCACAGTTATTGAGATTAACTTTCCAGTTTAAAAACTATCCAGCTTTATAACATAAATATTGTTCTTCTGCTATAATCCCTGATGTGTCTGATGTGTGATGTGCACTACAAGAGAACCAAATGATCAACCAAAGGCCAACTTTATTATCTTGGTGTGCGTGGCAGTTACGCTGCGACATAATTATTCCAATATCTAAACGTCATATTACTTTACTAGTGTTCGTGTACTTTAGTAAACATTTGGCCACTCATTTTTTCAACGCGTTCTCAGCTTCGTCAGTCTATCTAGACAAATATATAATCAAATCTGTGATCATACCTTTTTTTCATTTGATCGACAGTTTCTTCGTGAATTCGACAGTTTAACTTTGTATCAACGAGCAACACAAAAAGTATGATCGCGAATAAAATTATTGCATATCATTTAAAATAAATCTTTGTTGAATTATGTATTATTAAAGTAAATTTAACTGTGCAGGGTGGGTGACTAAACAGTATAATGGTAAAATACAGAAGGCAACTTCAGTATTTTTTTTTAATAATCTTGTTAAATGTCACTCTTCTGTGAGAGAGCATATCTTATCAGCTGGAATTGATGCTGTTACTAATGCTATGTAAATAAATGACAGTTACCGGTTAGTCATTTATAATTGTTTTTTTTTTATTCCATGCCTCGTGTGTTAAGCGCAACAGGCAGGCAGCCAATATGCCGTTGAGCAATTGACGATCTTTATTGGGAGAAGAAACTTTTAAAGCAATATTTTATTTATTCTGTCTGGTATGGACTTTTACTAGAGGATTTTTGGTGTTCCGTTTATGAAAGAAGTGATAAATACAAAAAAAGGGCACTAAAGGATGTGTTTTTGATAAACATGTCACCTTAGTTTTTAATATAAGAAATTATTACGCGAATACAAGGACATTCGTTGCGCCTAAATTATTGTAAAGTAGTTGTCGCCCGTAGCCTCGCTCGCGTTTTAGGGGATAGTTGTCAGGTGTTAGTTTATGTCCTGCCTTGAAATTCAAAATTCCATAACAAATGTAATCAAATTCAGTTCAGTAGTTAAGCCGTTAAAAAGAAACAGATACAATTGACAGAGTTACTTTCACATTGTTAATAATATTATAGATATTTTTCTGCCTTGTAAAATGAATACTTAGTTTAGTCGACGACGGTCTCTTCTGTCAAGATATGTTATGTAAAAACCAGTATATGCTACTGTAACATTGATAATCAGATATCGTTGTCAAGATTTCAAGGTTAGTGAGACTGCTAGCTTCTTGGCTATGCATTTTTTTATGTACAGATAAAATATCTTGATATGATAAAAAGTTGCTGAAGTACAGTGCCTGTATTTGCAAACAACGCAAAAAACCCGATCAAATACCTACCAAACGTTCATAATCAATACATTAATTTACTATTCTTCGGAGCGTGTCTGGTCGGTTTCCACTTTAAGCAAAAGGTTATTTTTTTATATAACACCCTTAGTTCCCCTTTAAGAAGTTAATTTAAAGGCTGATTTCTAGAAGTTCAAATTTATAAATTATTTTTAAGTTTCTTTAGCTGGATTATGTGTGGTAAAAAGTTATTGTAATTTTAATCGATAGTTTGCAAGAGCAAACTTCATTATTATATATGAAATAACATTAATTAGATTGATTATTATTAATATCGATTAAAATTAGTGTCATATCACTAGCGTTTTGCGGAGTTCTTGCTGTATGAGCGCATAGCTGTACTATCCACAGCGGTACAGCAATCGCGCGGCAGCTTTCCTACACCGAACAGAAGATAGACTTAGTTTATTTTTAAAAGTCAAATGATTTAGAGTCCGGTCGAAATAGACAAGGGTAAAGGGTCACCCTTGTATTAATTCAGCTTTTTCTCAGAAGTGGCGAAACTTAGGGGATTAAGTGTAACGACAATTTTTGTAGATAATTGTATGAAATACAATTTTCGTCTAGATATTTTTATCACAATCGAAATAAAGACACTTGCACGCCATTTTTTTACACACCATTCCACCAGTCCATCCCATGATGGACTTTTCACAGTTTATTGATATTGGTATTTTCATCTTCTTGGAAATTTGAGAATGCAAGGGCTATTATGGTATATTATTCATACATATATTTGAAAGTAGGTATTGCTTATAATACATTAAAATAATATCATTCTAATAAAGATAATTTTTGTATAATATGATAAGATCTCTGTTAACGATCAATATAGTTTTGTCGTCATATATACTATTTTTATTGTTAGAATGTCGGCTGTATCTTTAATCTGAATGGTTTGATACCGTTTGTTATCAGTGAACTAATATTTGGAGATAATTTTACTTCTAGTTAACTATTCAATAGTGACGAACGTTTTTGATATTCTGTAAGTACTCCTTGAACTTCCTTATTGTATATTAATAATTGTACGATGTTAGACTGCCTACATATGTATAATCATGATGATGGTTTCATCATAATAATCAATCGCTTAAATAAAAAATAATCCTCAAACGTATCAACTGTAAATGCTTAAAAATATATAAATAAATATTAAATGTACAGTAACTAGGCTTATTTATTTAAACATAAACATTATTGTGATATCGAAACAGATCTAATGTCTTTTTTTTTTATAATTCTATTATTAAATTGAAGTATTAACAATTACAAAAAAAGGAAATATTTTAAATTTGGAAAACAGATGAATTAATCTAGATTATCATATGTAGATACGTTGATCGTCATTTGAATATTGTGATATGTCTTCAAAGTCGATTCAACGTTCAAAGGTTCTTTTCAAATCATACTGATATCATAATCTTTATTAGATTCTTCGGGGTTCATGCTTTTATAGTCAAACTTGTTCAAGTTTATAGTATCAGGTTGTAGGCTATTTTATCGAGGACTGCATTAAAGCGTTTCGGTTTATTATGTCAACGAAGCGAAGACGTTAGAGTATATATTTCTTAAATCTTAGTTTAACACAAGTTTTCCACAGAAAAGTCCCTGATGGTATTATTTTAATGTATGTATCATACGGTATGGATAGTTCACAACTATTAATATATAAACGATACCAGATAGAGATCAGACGCAGGGCCAACGTCTTAACGCTCTCTTTATATAGTTAATAATAGTACGTAGAAGGTAAACATATCAATGCACTTAAACGAATAAATGATATATCTTTGAGATTACAGTTGCAGGTTTTTCTAGCACGACCTTCCTAAACACAATAATCGCGTAGTAAATAATAATAAACAGTTTTCCTATGTTACATAAATGAGTGATAAATATCATTTTATTTGGTGGTAGGGCTTGGTGCACGTATGGGTAGGTAACACCCGTTCATCGGATATTCTACTGCCAAAAAGCAATTATTAGTATGGTATGACAATAATAATTGAAGGATGAGTGAGCCAGTGTGACTACAGACACAAGGGAGATGATATCTTAGCTCCTAAGCTTGGTGGCGCATTGGTGTGATGTAAGGAAAGGTTATTATTTCTGACAGCGTCAATATCCTTGTTGACCATTTACCATCAGGTGACCCATTTGCTCATCCGACTACCGATCAAATAACAAAAATATAGACGAATGATATATAAATATTAATATTAACCGGTTTAACTAAAAAAAAAACATTCGATATTATATAACTCAAAAGTGTTTACATGATAGAATGTGGTATTTTATACACTTAAGAAGTTATGAATTTGTCATTTATTTCCAGAATGGTCGATATATATTATGTGCATAGTTACATTCACACGCCATCGCGTTTCCACGCTACAAGCATAATAAGATATACAAAACAGGTTTTACTCGATTTTTAGATTAATATGTCATTGAATTTAGTTTAGTTAATTTATTTCTTTGTCGTATAGGGAGACAGAGTGGAAAATTGGACATCTTATGGTAAGTGGTCACCACTGCTCATTTAAGAAATATTTATTTTTTATACCACCAATGCGCCATCTACCTCGGGAATAGAAGTGTTAAACACTAACCATTCACATCGGAACAAAACAATATTAACTATTGCTGCTTGGCGATAGATACCCAAAAGGGCTTGCACAAAGCCCAACCATCAAGATATTTTAATATAATTACTTTAAAAACTAAGACCAGTATTTTTTATATGTAGAGATGAGATTATGAGAATGACTTAATTATTATTAATAAAGAAAATAATATGACATAAATATAATTTATACCCTATAGTATAGCACTCAGGAATAATCTAGCCACCTTCCAGTGATTTTTTTTTAGACTGATCATTATTTCCGAAGATTACTCCCAACGTACAAACGAACAAATTTTACCTTTTTTGTAATATTAGCATAGATAACGTTTGTGCGCAAATAATATTGGAAAACAATGAATTTACAAAAGTAAAAATTCATACCATTATTCGTTACACTTCAGTAACAATGAATGTCAGTAATAATCAGCGTGTTATATTAAATTTTATGTTCTCAAGACATACCTATTGTTTAAATGGCGAAACGATGTTTTTAATTATAGTTTTGTTAAGTAAGTATTAAGAAACTATTTTTGTAACAAATTTTATTTATTTTTATTCTATTATATGTTGTATGTTACAAATATTATACATATGACTTATATGAAATATAATTCTAGAATAATAATTTAAAAAAAAAAACTACTTAATTTTTGGTGAAAATCTTTGTGAATACATGAACTAATTTATAGATCTTATATTAGAATGTACCTAGAAAAAAAAAGAAATATACAGTAAAAACTTTTTTGTATATTTACGAAATAAGTAACATTTTTAACAAGTATTTAATTATTTCGTTCAAAAATAATTTCAACTTCAAACTTTTGAACAAGTACTAGTTGTTTATAAATTAATATCCTATGTAATATCCGATATCTGAAAAACGCAAAAGGGTAATTTCAAGTTTAAAAGTAAATTAAGTTCTGTTTTAAGCATCCGAACTTTAATTTCCTTTGTTTTACTGTTTCAGTAAACAAATAAACCGTTATCTGTTAACGTACAATAATTATAAATATTTTAATAATCTCAAAATCAAAGTTTTATTCAAGAAGGCTTATAAAAGTACTTTTGAATCGCTATGTTACAGTGTTGAATTAAATATAAAGCTACCACCTACACCTACCGATCTACATTTGAAATTTGCAAACTAACGATATTACGAATAGTAAATTGAATAATTTAATACTTGCTTTCTTCATAGTATATTATCACAATATGCATACAATCCTAGTGTCTATTGAAATTTTGTATTATTATACAATACCAATAGCAAGGGACAGTTGCTTTATTAAGCAAGGTATTGGTTTGGAAAATGTAATTTTTCTGTTTAATTTCTAATTTGGCAATTTAACTAAATCGACTACACGAGTAGTCTTTGAATTTGCGTTATATTTAATCTATTGGTAATTTACTATTACTTAGCATTATAAATAATATATTAAAAAATAGTGAAAAAGCGCATTAGTGCCAGCTGCTGGGATTTCCCACATACAATTGTATAAGATTCGATGACAACGATTCACTTATTACGATATTTTCTGATGTGGTTGCAGGCAGTGCGACTAAAAGTTTGATATTTTATCAATTTTTAGTTTTTTGAAGGTACTTTCGAGATATTTCGACGGGACGGATTCGATTGTACCTAAAATTGAGATGTTTTAAAATGATAAGAACATATTTATAATTCTGAAAATTATATAATACATACTCCCCGGACCTTGCTCCAACAGATTACCATTTTTTCCGGAATTTGAACAACTTACAAGGAAAAAAATTCAACTCCGATGTGGCAGTTCAAACCTTTAAAGAGTTTATTGATTCTCGTGGTTTTTTTTAGTAAAGGGATCAATGAATTACCTATGAGATGGCAAAATTGCATAGATAACAACGGTGCATACTTTGATTAATTCAATATATTTTACAAAAAAACAAAAAAACTTTATATTCCACCCGTACAAAACGCCAATTTACAATTTAAAGATTGTCTTGTTTCTGGCACTCCAAGCAGAGTATCTTGTCTATGGTAGCGAGGTAGCTATCTGATTGCTTAAGCAGAAATCGGAATATCACCAGCGCATCGTGTCGATGGCAATTCGCTATCAACTATTTAATTATCATTAAAATATTTTTTTTTGTTAATAACTGTACGTGGAAGATTATAATACTTTCTGTAAAAAAGATTAGGCCGATATTTTTATTAAATGCCCAAACATCTTCAATAGCAATTATTATCCGTTCAGATGACGCGTCCTGCGAATTTATATGAATAAACAAGATTTTTGTTATATATTTGTTCGTCCTTCGTTAAAAGATTAAGTGGTCATTGAATAATTAATAAGCACAATCAAGAAATAATCCAATAATTTCAAATTGTAGAGATATCAATGAATTGATAAAAATTACGCTTTACGATTTAATTCGAAATATATTTTATATGTAGCCTTGTACTTAGTATTAAGGCATATGGTCGCCTCTGCTCATAACATAGTGATATTATAAGAGGCTGACGCAACTCTTTACAACGACAATACCAATCTTGGAAACTTATTTCTCATGCCTCTAGGGTTTACTAACTCACCAAATGTTTAATTTAGAAAACTGTATTACAATAATTATATTTATAATAATTTTTCGTTACAGAGTCGACTGGCCGCAAGATGTCGGGTGGAGGAACGACCGGAGCGTTGCTGTACGCGGTCTCCGCGGCAGTGCTGGGAATGCTTCAATTCGGCTTCAACACTGGAGTCATCAACGCACCGAGAGAGTTTATCGAAAACTTCATCAATGAAAACTATTCCGTTAACTCCGGCACCGTCTTCAGTGTCATCGTGAGCATATTTGCTATCGGCGGTATGATTGGCTGTCCACTAGCCAGTTGGATCGCTGATAAACGTGGTCGCAAATTTGCGTTAATTGTGAACGCAGCCTTCGGTGTTATAGGCGCAGTGTTTATGGGCTTTAGTAAAGTGTCAACGTCACTGGCAATGTTGATCATCGGTAGGTTTCTCATTGGTATAAATTGCGGCTTTGCTACGACGGCGTCGCCTACCTACGTGTCTGAAGTTGCACCTGTCAGGTTACGAGGTGCATTTGGAACTGTAAATCAGCTGGCCGTTGCTTTTGGACTGGTTGGCGGACAGATTTTAGGTATTGACGTTATTTTGGGTAGCAACGAAGGTTGGCCCTGGCTTCTCGGATTAGCTATAGTCCCGTCGGCAGTTCAGTGTGTAATGTTGCCATTTGCTCCAGAGTCTCCTCGATATCTTCTTCTCGTACAGCGTGACGAGGAACAAGCGAGAAGGGCGTTAACAAAAATAAGAGGTACGACAGAAATTGATGATGAAATTAAAGATATGCACGATGAGGATCGAGCAGAAAAGCAAGAGGAGAAATTTACTGTCGGTGATTTATTAAGAATGGAAAGTTTACGAACTCCTATGATTATTGGAATTGTTATGCATCTGTCGCAACAACTTGGAGGCATCAACGCCGTTCTATACTATTCGGCATCAATTTTCGTCAGCACAGGATTAACAGAAAGAGATGCAAGATTGGCTTCGATCGGTGTCGGCAGCATGTTGTTTATAATGGCGTTAGTGTCTATTCCTTTAATGGATCGTCTAGGCAGGCGCACTCTACAGTTGTGTGGCCTCGGTGGTATGACTCTGTTTTCAATTCTAATGACAATAGCGTTCTTCACATACGAGAACAACACAACCATGAGCGTATTCGCTGTTTTGTTCACTCTATTATACGTTGCCTTTTTCGGTGTCGGTCCCAGTTCTATACCCTGGATGATTTTATCTGAACTATTCGGTCAAGGGGCTCGAAGCGCTGCTGTTAGTGTCGGAGCGCTTGTGAACTGGTTCGCTAATTTCATTGTCGGTCTAACATTTATTCCTCTGTCAGACCTACTGGGTAACTTTGTTTTCTTGCCGTTCACGATACTTTTGATTATATTCTTCGCATTTACCTACTTCAAATTGCCCGAAACAAAGAACAGGACGATTGAAGAAGTGACAGCTCTTTTTAAGAAATAATTATACCTCAAGTATTTAATCTAAGCAACATTCCTTTGATGTAAGAGAACCTATTATTGCAATAAGTGTACACTAACAATTCGTGATAGAAATTGTATTATCTTGTTCGTTTAAAAACTTTTTTATCTTTGGTAAAAGTTTTAATGGACCTCGTATTTACTCATTGAAATCGTATTTCTTCGATTTCGGATTAAGGTTAGGAAGACTGAAAACCAACGTACGTTAAATATATTTTATTGTAATACTATGTACTTACCACGGATACAACTACATTTAATGTTATAGAGAAGGTATTAGTTCGCTCTGTTGTTTCTTGCCTTTTATTATTATTATTATAAACATTTTATCATGTTTGATATACACATATGTTTTTTGTCTTTTTCTAACATCAATTTGGTCATTTATTAAATTTGACATCTGAAGTCTCAGCAATAAATGGTTGGTGCTTGAGTGTACTGTCAGAGAAACACAAATGTCACTAATATTTAAATGACAATTTCGTTACTATTTCTCAGTGCCTTACCATTCCGTTTCAATATTCCCATTTAATTACCAATCATGATGTTGAAATGTAGATTTTCATCATATTTATTGCAGGTATTTCTATCGTTCAAATTTTCTCAGCTCACTTCACCGTCCTAGTGTACATTAGTGCCAATAATGTATACCGTGTTATTAGTAAACGTTGAAATGTAACGATTATTTTGTTTTGTCTCTTTCTCGCATTATCAGCCTTATACTTGTCAAACAGTAACAGACTATATATATATATGTCACCGTAAAATTGTAAATACCGTTAGATTATAATATATCTCGCGAGATTGTGAACTGTCGAAAAATTGTCCGCCGAAACTTACTTCTTAAAATTTATCGCATTACTTTTCGGTAGATTATAATCTACCGAAGCTAATTAAAGTTAAGTTAACCAAAATAACATAAACTATCGAATTTTTTGACGATTTATTATAAGTTAAATCAATCAATCTAACGGTATTTACAATTCTACGTATAATATACAGGCGTTATGATAAGTCATTTATTAATAACACGGATGTAGTTTATAGTAAATAAAACTGTTGATATATTTAAAATATATATTAGATAATTATAAGCTATTTAGACCAAACATTAGATCAAAACTGCACAATGTATTTTCTACACGTCAAGTTAAACGGGAACGCCTTAAGTAGATAAGTTTTTATGTATTCTTCCAACAAACGAGGTTTATTATATAAGAAATTTATGATACTTCTATTTAAATTCAAAATTAATGTTACGGTTCTGCATAATATTTGTAATAAATTATATTCAGTGCAAACTGTTGATTGTGCATACTTACATAATAATGTATATTAAAATTTGCTTGTAATTTTACGTTGAATTGATTATATTTATATGCTTGTATGAATGTATAATTCTCATAGTTGTATCTGCTATATTTTATAAAGAACACGTGCATGAGTCATTTTGTGGTAACCTCGACGTATAAATTATGAAATTACGATATCTAAACGCTGATTTGCATTCAAGAATAAATAGTATATTATTAATAATATTTTAACAAAACAAGTTAATTTTATACTTATCTATAAATTTTTATTGAAAACATATTTTTTTAATGTTTGTTGTAATATTGATAATTTTTTTTTTTTATTACGACTTAAGATATTCCCGTTTACAAATTATATTATACGATAAACCTTATTATTATTAACAAAATCATGTAATAATTCATAAATTATGACTAGTTGATATTGCACGTTTATATGTAGAATCAATATATTATTAAAAAAAAAAACATGTAAAAATTTAAATTTCGAATATCTCGACATTATTGTTATAGATAATATCAATTATTTCTACGTAACACATAATATATAAACATCTTTAAGCATTACGTTACGATTATATTTTCTACGTATATATATATTTTTTTGGTAAATAATTTTATTATTTACTATGTTATGATTTTTGTTATGTAATCGTGTAAATAAGTACGATATTAAAATATTATTGTAAATCCCGTTAATACATAAATACGAATCTAATTCGCCTGTTGATATTAAATGTTAAGTAATTTGGTTTAATTTTTATTAATAAAAATTTTACCTATATGCGACTTTATTTGTATACTATTTAATAAATAATATAGTGTAATCTTATTTATAATAATAATAAATTATATTCTGAGTTAATCATAATTTCAAATCATAAAATATCAATTAACGATTTACGATAGCTTATGATAATATTCTATTTGCTAACCAAACTTAAATTATTTTACATAATTTTGAATTACTTGGCTTGTCAGCTAAGTAACATCAAAGTAACATCAAAAGGGAACAATTGAATGTTGAAATAGTGCAACATGCACGTGTATCCATACCCTCACGTAACCCGACGAAAAAACGTCCAAACTTAGGTTGCTCCTAGAGACGTTTGCCCAGCAGTGGTACAAGTATTGGCTATTACCTTTTAATGATATAAATATATTTTTCAATGTGACTTTATATGACTTTTCTCTATTATATGATAAGTAAGCGGACAGGCCAACTGACGGTACCATGTGTGTGTCACAGTGGTCACCATCGCCCATAGACGTTCGGTATTGTAAGAAAGAATAACTATCCCATACATCGCAAATACATCACCAATCTTAGGAACTAAGATGTTACGTCATCACGCCTGTAGTTACACTGGTTCACTCGCTTTTCAAACCGGAACAAAGCAATACTTAATTTTGGTACAATATCTGATGAGTGGGTGGCACCTACCCTTCTTTTTTTTGTGCGTGCTTTCCCCACGTGATAGAAGTGGGGGTGGAGGTATGTGGGGCTCGCCGATGTCCAGGGCGCCGAGTGCGCCCCGGTCAACGGAATACCCACTAAAAAACCAGTGGTACCCTCCGTCTTTCGGCGAGCGCCACGGGATCGCTTACGCATGCTACCGTGACGCCCTGACGAGGGTGGCACCTACCCAGACGAGCATATACAAAACCCTACTACTAAGTTACTTAGATAGTATATCTTAATTTAATTAAGCAGTTAAGTCAGTAAGTAATTGTCTGTATTAAGATATCAAACCAATTTGTGATCAAGAAACATTATTGGAGTTACTGTACTCTTATTGCTGTAATTAACTTATTTCTTGCGGATTCTACAGGATTCATTCGAGCAGATTTGATATAATTATCAAATTTACTTTTCGTAGTACATTAAAACATAATAGAACAATAAAATTAATAAGATATTCTATCGATCCATTTTTCAATGGATACTATTCAATCTTCGCCACAGAGAGCAGATAGCATTTGCAGGGCTTCGTCTTGCTCTTTCTCTTCGATTTCTCCTTCAAGCCAGAAAGTTTCCATCATGCCTTTGCCCTGAAACATTTAATTAAAAAAAAAATTGCAAACTAATATTATTATATTGTGTATTGAATTTTTACATAAACGTCGTCAAAAATGTACCTACTTAACTGATTTTCTAAATGTAATAATTACTAGAATTACATAAAGATCTGTCATTACTTGTGATTGAAAGTGCCGATTATGACGGTGTGACGAAGAATTACAATAAAATTGTTATTGTCGTTTATTTTTAATACGTAATGTTATTTTGGATCATTTTTGCAACTTAAAACAATCTACAGACAGAGTTATAATTGTATTTATAATATTTGTATAATACTTGATGTTTTGCGATAAATTTAATTTTACATAAGTAAACCATACTTTTTTAAATCCACACTTGGTGTGGTATGAAGGCATAACCTAGTAAGTTACAACAACTGTTTATTTTTGTAGAGTTTCACTAACTATGACCAACTAAGAAACTTCACGAATACATTCGTACATATATCTAACGCAAAAATAAGTAGTTAACAGTCTTACTTTGACTTTGATGAGGCCTCTGCGACGAAGCCTAAATTTTCCTGCTGGAAGTTCAGATGCAGTTCGAGAAGAGATCTGAATGCGTCCAGGCTGATAACAGAATAATAAACTAATATTGTTATGTTAAATTAAATTGGCTTGTTATGATATTGGATTTGAACATCTGGATTTCAACCGTAGATTCAGTAAGCCAGTGTGTGATAGGCACAAGGGATATAACATCTTAGTTACCAAGGTTGGTGGCGCGTTGGCGATGTAAGGAGTGGTTACTATTTCTTACAGCACCAATGTTAGGGTCTGGCGTTGGTGGAGGACCAATAGATCAAGTGCCTATCAAATTCGTAAAAAAAATAAGATCGTGGCTTTAAATTCAGCTGAAGAGGCGGGAAAGGAAAACATCGCAATGACACTGGCATTGTTGTGTCGGATAAAATTTTGCCACGTGTGTCCGCAAAGGGACGGCGAGGTGGAATAATTAGTTTTTATCAGGACTGCTGTCTTTTCCTAGTAATAAAATATTTTCTTGCCTGTTACTGTGATAAAGAGGCAAGCTGTTTTTAATTACCTCACTCGTCGTTTGCATCCTGCTGGCAGTGTTGACCGTGTCTCCAACCAGACAGTACCGTGGTTGCCGGAAACCGAGCACAGCGGCGTAACACAAACCCGAATGAAGACCTGTAGACAGTTTTAATACCATTTCAAATCTTGAAATAAATAGTATCCCAAAATATTACCTATATTTTTAATTAAATGACGTTTCTACGACAGAAAAGGGCGGACTCGAACTCGAATTTGCGCCTTCTCCTTCAAACTAATTTACTACTAAGCAGGACCGGTCGCAGCCAAATAAATGGCGCTTTTTCATATTTATTAAATTTAATTTTATTGCACAAAAAGGTTATGAGAAATTATTAAGTGTAATAGTATGAATAAAATTATAAAACAAATTATCCTCATAGTATTGGCAAACCAGTTGATTATAATTTATATTGCAGACATATGGAGTTATCTCTGAATAACATGCTTGCCCTCGACCAAGTTTTTTACGACGATGACGATTTAGTTTTATTATAATTTTAATGTACTTTTTAAAATATTTTATTAATAAAATTAGTTAACCGCCTTCTTTATTAATGAGTTGTTTACTTTAGGAAGAATTTGAACATTTAACGAAATACTGAAAGATTATTATGGATCATGATAATCAGTAACATTATCGCCTGAAACATAATCATCAATTCATTTCACAAGTTAGATTTATTTTAGTTAACATAGTCTGTTGCTAAATGTTAGGAATATTGCAAAGTTTGTAAAAGTAGTAAAATTGTTTAAGCATAAATGTTTTTACATTTAGACATGAACAATTTCAGTTTCATTGTTTTTGATTAGTTGACTGTCATAATATTTATGTAGTTAACAATATTTTTTAAAGACGTATAAACTTATTAGTCATAGCATAGCAATACGCTTAACGTTAATTCATCATCTAAATCCGTCCGTAATCCGCAAATGACAGATACACACAACATAATAATTGGTCACATGGTACATTCATAAGCCTATAGCCTATAGGTACTATCAGTTTATAATGAACAAAGTAACCTATAGTGAGCATGGGCAGCGCCTGCGACACCGCCAGCGCGGCGCTCGCCGTCGCCTGCGCATGTGCACGGTTTTTCTTAGGCGCGCCCGACACCACCATGTATACCGTCCCCACTGTTTCAACCTGAAATATATGATATATTACTTTATGAGTATCCATTTATTGACAATTCTTGGAAAATGTCACAACTATTTTCCATTATCAGATTTATATTAACGTCTCAAATTTAATTGTTGGAAGTTTTGATTATTATTTTTACAAATAGTTTTGTTAACCATTTGTAGATTTGATATGTTTTTTGAAATAATAAACAACAATACCAGTTACCTTGTAAACCCGATGAGTATCCAGCAACCTGTCGATCCTGGAGTACACATCATTCATATAGGCGACTGTCTGCATCACATCAGCTCTCGTTATAGCCTCATTGAGTTGTAAACCGCAGAACATTATGGTCACTGAATCGAATTTCTGATAAACAAATATAATATTACGTTTTTTTACTTTTTATTTATTTCTAGCCTAATGATCAGTTTTTGTTGTATAATAGGAATTAAAAATATACGATTATTTTTGTAAAAATTTACCATAGGAGGCATCGAAGATATACCCGAACGCAATTGATCTGCAATACTCTTAGGTATCATTGAGTACAATAACTGATCCCCTCTCTTCTTCCACTGCTCTACCAGCCGGCAAGATTTCTCTAATGAAAGACTTCTTGTTTCGGCTTTTTCAAAGAGCAGTTCCAATCGTGAAAGATGTTGCCAGCCTTGTAGGAGCATTTCTTTAGATAACCCGTGTCCGTTCATGTCTGCTAGATAAAGACCCGCTTGTTTTAACTCTTCGAGGTCGTTGAAACTGTAATGATCAAATCAGGTACAAATAGTCCGCTATAATTTTTTTTTAATTAGTCTTATTAATACATTACAACTATAATTATTATACTAGGGCCACCTGATGGTAAGTGGTCACCACCGCACACGACTATGATGCTGTAAGAATTATTAACCATTCCTTACATCGCCAAAGCCACCAACCTTGGGAACTAGGGATGTTATGTCCCTTGTGCCTGTAATTACACTGGCTCGCTTACCCTACAAACCGGAACTCAACAATATTGAGTACTGTTGTTTGGGGGTAGTATATCTGATGAGTGGGTAGTACCTACCCCGACGGGCAATTCTTTGCTGAATTTGGGAAGTTATATCGTTCAATATTCCAAGGTCTTTATTTTTGTTTTTGTCTTTTAAATACTAACTGGCACGTAGCATTTTTATCTCATTTACGTGTAGTAAAATTGTTGAAAATCGGTAGCGTATTCTACATAATCTGTGTCGTATTTAGATACTAGATGAACTTGCACTTGGCTGTTGGGGACGACTTATCGGCTTAGGTATAAGGCATTTTTGGCACAAGCATGTCTTTTCTTGTCTGTAGTTCGAATGGGGCCATTCATTAATTACGTAAGACGATTTAGAGGGGAAGGGGGGTCGACCATGTCTTATGTTTTCTTACAAGGGGGTGAGAAGGAGTCTCGATAGTTTTTACGTAAGATCAAAAAAATGCACAAAGTTAATTAATTTCAAAAAATTGATTCTTTGAAACATAAACATTAAAATAAACCAAACGTGTATTAATTTTTTCCTTTAGATTCTTACGTAATAAATATTTAAAAGGGGGAAGGGGGTCGGCCTGTTTTTATTTTTTCTCATAATAGGGTCTTACGTAATAAATAAATGGCCCCAATGATCCTATTCGTGATTTATAATATTATAAAATTGTTTCAATCTATTTAATATTATACTCACATAGGACTGCATAAAAATATAAGAGCGTCAATTTCTTCAAGGAAATAAATAGGTCCCTTAAGCAAAACGGCTCTCGCGCCTTGCGACCCGCGTCGGGAATCACTGACGCAGCGCGCGCGCCATCGCGTTAACTCCAGTTCGAACATCATAGTCTGCATACATACTACCTGGAAATTCGAGTTGAAAAATTAACTATGATTCAATAATTAAATCAAGAAGTAAAGAAAATCTTATAAAACCACACCTAAAAAAATAACAATAGGTATAATTTTCGCAGGGAAATATTTTTGGAAATCTTTACGTAATATAATATGTATTAAAGTAGGTGGAAAATTCATCAAATAGGTCTTGTAGTAGCAGTATTTTATTATAGTTCGTGCTAACCGAGTTGCTACAAACGTATTTAGGAATAACGGCCTCCATATTTGCAGCCCATATAATTTATCAACATAGACTTGACTAGTCAGCTGGAATTACGCTATTGTATTTCATCAGTAACAAATACTTTGATAATATAATTACAAAATATTAGTTGTATCAGATAAGAGTCTTCTTAAATACTCAAGATTTGAATGCACCTGTGAAAATAATACGATTTGATTTTTTTAAATCATCAAATATTTATTTTTTGATAGTAAATTTTATAACTAAATTAAGTAAGTTTTTCATAATATTATTGTTTTGTTTACCTTGTCCCATGTGAACGACACTTTAGGCTTCCTCAATCGAAGAATCTCATTAACGGAAACTTTTTCAATGCGATTGTAAGGTCCACCCCACGCTTCCCTTAACTGAAATATATTTCATTTTTAACAAATGGCTCTTTATTTCATATTATATCTATCAACCAGCTGTTCCTGCGACTTCGAGCACGTTTGAATTTAACAAAAAAGTTGTTGTTCAGTTCGTAGTTTTTACTATAACTTATTAATTATGTACTTAGGCAGTTTTTGTGATATTAAGTCGTTGGTGGGAGGCACCCGACGTGATTGGTGGCATGCGCGGTACTGGACATTTATTTTACAATCGGTTATTTTAATATTACAAACAGACACTCCAATTTTATTATATCTATAGAATAGACAAAAAGCTTTACGTTAGCGATCTTGGGAAAAATCTATTAACATCGTCACTTTAAACAATCGAATCGTTGCCGCTCAGCTGTTTTGTTATTCTACTAACACGACGATCCAGTTGCGGTTTCAGTCGAAGTTTGATCAGAATAACGACCTGGGCAATTAACTACATCACATGTCTATATAACGCGATGTCGATTATAACGAATGAATGTGGCCTGTGTATTGTCTTACGTAATATTCACATAAACAAATTACATCCTATATACAATGTCAAGATTATTATTTTGTAAACTTTTAATTTCATGGGAAATTTCTAAGCCAGATGAGACAATACAGAATGAAGATAAAATAACGTTGTAGACCTGTTCATAGTTAGAAGTAGTATTCATGTCACTAAGATCCACTATTGCACTTGTTAAAAGTATCACTGCTTAGATATTACTTCTCACTGTACAAGAAACTATTTATATTTTTATAAACTTAATAGTTCGAGGACAATAACAACACCGGAAGTAAAAACGGATTAAGATATCTGCGAAAAATGTTAATCCTTATATCTCTACGTTTAAACTGTACAGTATTAAATCTGTGGCTTTGAAAGTTGTAAAGGACAAACATATAATCTAATCTAAGTAATTATTCAAGTCACAAATTAACCAAAGTATATATTGGTTAACGTATATTGACAAAGATTATATTATTTTGTAATAGTTCATACCTGCTCGACAAACGAACATAAATTATACGCAACTTTTATATTAAAGAAAATTGAGTTCTAACGATGTTATAGTAGGATTGTAAACACATTTATTAATTTGATTGGTCTATTATTTTTACAGTTTCATATCTATTAGGAAAATAATAAAAGGTACTGTATATTAAATTATTGGGTATGACCTTTTCACCAGCTTTTATTATCTTCATCTTTCTATCGAGCATAACGCCGAAAGGAAACAATTGAAGCAGGAGCGAAGCTGGCACAGTCGGCAGAAGACAAGGAAGAGATTTGCGAGCCATCAGAGATTGAACCTGAAATGTTTTTTTTTAAATATTTACACTGGTAACACTTGATATAGTCTATAATAAAATTCCGCAGATATTTTTAACTTTGTCGATTCATAAATTCAAATCATTTGTAAAAAAATACATTAATAAAAAAGCATATTATGCCATAGATTATATTATAGACGATAAAAAAGCGTGGAGCTAATATTTGTTGACTTCCAGACAGGATATATTATTTATATATGTACAACAGTATTTATCTAAGATAACTTTGTGTTTTAAATGTTGAAAGTCTCTTGCCGGCTCTTCTCGGTAGAATCTACTTTCCAAATCGGTGGTAGCATCACTTAATATAGTTTTGAGCAATGACGATTTAAAAGTGCTTATAAAAACCTACTTGAATAAAGTACATAAGTATATGTTGATTTTGATTGATATAATATAAGAACTCGTAGCGGTATGGTTGTCAAACATTATGACCGTTAAGGATGTCTTATAGCAATCAAATAATTTTGATTGCTGTACTACTCAAGGTAAGCAATTATAATTCAAGTACAATGGCTCATACACTTTTAATTCTTTGCCGTAATTGAATAACAAAATTTTATGAAGTCAATACGTGAATATTTCTGCAATATTAATGATACGATAATTATGTATGCATTTCAAAATGTGTTTATTTATAGCTCAAACGCGAGATAAAAAAAAGTGTAATGTCGATAAACATGATGTGGAAATACATAGTTCGACATATTTTGTTTAAAAGTAGTTAAATTCTTCATATTTGTCGTTAAGAAATTAAAGCGAGAAAAAAATCGAAGCTTAATACGGAATTAATATATTTATTATATATAGTAGATTGAGACATAATATGTCACCGAAATAGACTATCAGATTTGTACTGCGTCGATCAAAGGTTTTGTAACCGTTCATGATTTTATATTACATATAAAGTTATGTTATGTTGTTAAATTGAAATATATAGTCATGAAACAAATACGAAAATTTATCGTATAATTATTTTTATTTTTGTTAGTTTTTATTATAAAATAGGATGCAATACGCAAAGCAAAATCAATTTAGTTAAGTATTTACGTCGGAATAAATGGCATATAAAAGCAAGTGAACCAAGAAAGCTGACTTTTATATGATGCAGTGAAGGTGCAAAAAACCTATTTTGAAAATGCCTACTAGGATTTCATATGAGATTTCTCCGCCATCTTGAAAAAGAGGATTTTTTTTTGTGATTACTATTATTTATATTATTTATTTTTATTATTTTTGCTTTGTTGCTATTATTAAGCTGTACATTTTTTTTTATTTAGTCTTATTCATAGACGTATTGTCTGTGGTACACAATAATTACAGTTTGTTTTATTTCCAAGCAGCATTATAATCAAAATTATATGAATTTTTATTAAATATTTAGGAGTTTAAAAGTGGCTTGAAATTTATTTTAACAACCCAACATTAATTCCTATTAGAATAAAGTCCGCGGGAATACGTGTAACTTTATTTCAATTACTTGTTATGACAATAAACTTGCAGAAAGTTTTTTATGATAACGATAATGCTTTTATCATGGGAACAGTTATGACTTTGCATAAACATATCATTCAGGGACTATTTTAAAATTAATAGGATTGTATTATGTCGTAATAATTCTATACCTAAGTATTTTGTCTTTTACTATCTAAGGATATATATATATATCCTCCTTTTTAGAGACTGGTCGTCACGTGTTAGCCATAAAAAAAATAACCTATGTCCTTTCTTGAGGTTCCAATTTGCTTCATATCAAATCTCATCAATTTGGATTCAACGGTTTCGAAATGAAAGAGTAAAAGTTATATTTACTTTCGCATTTATAATATTAGTATAGATAGACATGTATGTTCTAGAATAAGAAATGAAAATATTCATTAGTGTTGGTTATAGTATTTGCCTGTATTTGTACTCCTTTGGTTCACTCGATAAAGCTTTTCATACTATTTTAAGTATTACGTTCTAACTGCTAAGCTTGTTCACCCTTTTCGTATAAATAATTTTAATTACTTTTAAAACGTAAAATTATTGAGTAATATATATTTTATTTATAGTTTTGATATCGAATCAACACAAACAAGCTTATTCTTTAAAGATAAGTAATATGTATATAAGTAACATATAAGTATACATAATTATACTTATTTTTAATCAAATTCTGTAATCGGTTTTTATTTATTGACTAACAAATTAAATGAATTGTATTTATTACGAAACTAACCTGTAATATATTTTTTAATCAACTAAATTATTATTCTTGAAATGAATAATGTACAACATGATTATATAAATACTTATTGCTTAGAATTATTACTTACATAGTCACCGTTATCGAATTCGAGTCTCAGAACAGCTACATAATAGTTACCCTCCAAGCTCTCTTTTATGATGGATACCTTCAATTTTAGCGAGAAGATATCTTCTGCTATTTCGTATAGCTGACCTGTAAATTTGAAATAATTCTTATCATTAATAAAAAAATAGAAAATATACCTAAATTTAGTCTTTTAATGTAGTTTTGTTTGCTTGTTGTCTGATATTGTATTCGAACTTTATTAATTTCAAAATTTATAGCCAATTTTTTCGGAAATTTATTTTTATATTAATATTATATTATTATTAATATGATTTTAAAACTATTTCATAATATATGGATTTCATTTTATTGGATTACTAACCCGTAGAAATAGAAGTAGATTAAGTATAACAGGAACTAATAATATAAATTTTGTGTTAAATAGATTGTGTTAAAGAATATATTTATTGTTTTATATATATTTAATTATCTATAGTATAATAAAACATATAGAAAATATAAATGATATGTTGAAATTAATAGTCATACCCATGAGATAGTGGGTGTAACCAGCTCTACCGCTACTGTACACCAGCTCTGCGCCATGCCTATGCGCTCTAGTGAGCTGCATGCTCGGCGAGCGCATGCGCGGAAATGTAAAACGCATACGCTGGTGAATGTTGTCCACGGACTGCAGGAACGTACAAAAATATCTACCCGTAGCGCGAATCATGGTATCATAACTAAACGTGAGAAAACAGAAGATTAAGAAATCAATATAAATTGTATATTATATAGCATGTATGATTAACATAATTAGCCTTTCAATTAACAGTCTAGCCTTTTTACTAAGCGAGGCCTGACGCATGGAAATAAGTTAACTTTAATTTAACTATATAATTATGTTCTATTCTATCATAACCAATATAGTTATATTTATTTCCGAGAAATTGTAAGTCTTCTAGTCTAAAAGGACTCGAAGCAAATCACTTTATTCTATTAAAAGATGTGTTGGTTGAATATCATTCAGACCGTTTAACGAGCGGGTTGGTTTAACGGGTGGTTTAAACAGCAAGGCCCTTAATTGAAAGGCTAATTAGAGTAGTTGGCTCCAAGATATGTGGTATAACTTACCCATAGTTAGAAAAGAATTTCACGAAACATCTACCAAAGAAATGCATTACTTTTTCAGGTGTACCAAATTTTTCTTTCAAAGTATTCAAGCGGTCTGCATTTACCAAACTTAAACTATTTAACCTTGGTCGGGCTGGGACACCAGAACTACGTCGTCGGTTGATATCTAATGCTACCGTGCAGCTATTCTTTCTCAAAGTGCATTTTAACGAACTTCTTCTTCCAGCATTTGCTACAGAAGAAGGACATTCAGTTTTCTCAGATTCTTCAATATCATCTGTTTCTGGTATAGTTTCTTCAGCTTTCTCTCCATCTTCTTCTAAGTAAGCATTACGGTCTAAGTGGACCCCTAAGCTTCGTCTGTCTCTGACTGCCATTTGATACGGTACTATAGCCAATTCCTCGGATTTATTTATTTTGTCAGTAGATAGAGTAGTGTGTAATGGAGATCTTATTTCTTCTGATGAATTGTACGCATCAATTTCTTTCTTTGTAACTGCTGTCAGAGCATTAGTGGCCGTGAAGGGGCATTTGAATGTTTGTGTTCTGGTGTCACCGTGAACTGAAGAACTACGCCATGCTGGTTTAGATTTTACAGAAAGTTTTCTCGGTGCTGGACTTCCTGGTGTTGAGGGTGATGGACTAAGTGGGTCTTTTGTCAAAAGCCTGGCTAGAGCGCAAGCTAGTCGCGGCATGAGAGTATCTGGATATTGCTAGAAACAACAGATGCTGGCTTATAATAGAAATTATTAGTATTACTATTACAATAAATATATTTTAAAGCTTAAATAAATTATCTTTCGTATGTTCAAAACCGTTAAAATACAAATAAGATATTTTTAATCGGACTAAAGACTAATCCAAGAGTCAGTTATTATTCCCATAAATACAAAAAAAAAACATAAAACGGTTACAGTGTTAAAATTTTAAAGGTAATAATTACAAGGAGAATTATCTTACCTTTGTTTCTGATATTATTTGATTTAGATATAAGCAATTTACTTTTCCCTTGTATTGAAAGGTTTTCGTAATAAGTTATGATTTTATTAGAGCCTTGATACATGGTGTTAATAGTATATTCAAATTCATAACTACTCACTTGTCTCGTGATAAAGACGGTATTCCTTGCAC
The DNA here is from genome assembly GCF_037043105.1 of Vanessa tameamea. Taxonomy (NCBI): domain Eukaryota; kingdom Metazoa; phylum Arthropoda; class Insecta; order Lepidoptera; family Nymphalidae; genus Vanessa; species Vanessa tameamea. The sequence goes on along the minus strand of NC_087320.1, from coordinate 10,266,014 downwards.
CAGCTTCCCGAAGAATCGTCTCCCAAATCTCTTCTCCACATTCTTCCTAAAATAGAGTCATAATTATACCAATAGATATTTGAAATAAAAAACGCATGATATTAAATTTATATGATTGAAGTTCAACCTTTTCATGTTAGATGCGTTTCACTCAAATATTACACATTTTACGTTGCATTTGAATTCATATTACAATATATTTCTTGAAAACACATGATATTGTTAAGTTTTTTTTAAATAAAAATGATATCGTTGTCGTTATGAAATTTATTCTAAGTAATTAATAATAAATTGGAAATTATATCATAACTTTCCTACGTTAGTCATTTGAAATTAATTATCATAACTAAAAAATTTGTTCGTTGGAAAATAACTACTGAGATTCTTGCGGGTTCTTTATGGTATAATCTATATTCCGAACCGATGGTAACTTTAAATTCAAATTAATCTTGAAAAATTAAGTTTTAAAAGTGCTCGTACGAGCCTACTTGAATTAAGTTTTTTTTTCAGTTTGATTGAATAATACAGTGGTATATCAGTGTGTTAATTTACTTTTGTGAGTAGAATATCGCTGGAATTGACATATTCTTATGGAGATATATGGGGTGTTTCTAGTTGATTTTAGAATAAACTCGGAAATCTGATTTTGTATACGTCGTCCCTTACCCTTTACCCTTGTCAATGAAAATGTGAAATCCAATATCTACAAGTAATCTATTTCGATCATTTGTATATGATTCTGTTCTTTTTATTTTAGCTGTTTTCATTGCGTAATTATTTTACGTGTTACGTTATAATTTGTGTGTATATTATATCTGTTTTAAAGTAATTTTCTGTAATAATTTCATTTTTAAACAATTTTTTTTTATTTTAGTTATATTTGAACTAATAAAAAGTATCATCTTAAACTCATTGAATGATATGAAAGTTCAGACTAATATTAATTATTGTTTTGAAAAATGTTTGATTACAATGAGACCAAGAGTAAGGCAGTAGAGTAAGTGTAATTCGAGGTCGAATTCGAGTGAAACAGATGTATGCACTTTATTATTTTTCGAAGAAATTGTTCTAAACAGTTTATAAAAAAATAATTTTGTAATGTAACATAATGTTTTTAGTAAAAAATATGAACGTTCGAAAACTATTTTATCAGGAGGTTAAAAAAATATCAAATCGTAATCGTAATTGAGTATAAAGGTGGACATTGAATAACTCTTGGTACATATTTTAGGTAATATATATTTTTTGTTATTCATAATCATGTAATACTTAAAAAAATCATCCAAATCCATTTAGTAGTTTTTGTGTGAAAGAGTAACAAAGATACATCGATTCTCACGAACTTTCTCCTTTATAATATTAGCAGAATACTATTACATTATTTACCTTGAGAACTTCAATAAGTATATTTACTCTCGTATTTACTTAAGCTTATTTAACAGTAAAGTTTTTATGGTAGGGAATTAGTGTTAATTTAACACAAAAGCGCTACTTTCTTTCGCCTTAAGGTCAGACCCTTTTATGACGTCTCTACATTTTAAGCAACACAATATTCTCTATCTTGTTATTTCTTCTCACGAATAACGTTCGGTTAATGTTAATAAAATATATAATATAATGTTAAGAAAAGAACACTATTCTAGTCAAAATTGTTTTTATTTTAAATAGTAAAAATAATAAAAATACTGTATGTACAAATAGTAATTTTTTTTGTAATATGTTATATGTATAAATAAAATGTTTTAGTAAATATTAATATATTCGTAATATTTTTAGATATTAAACCTTTTGTTTCGACCATGACATTGAGAGTGTGTGTGTGTGTCAAGATCGGTAATTGGCTAAGTATGCAGGTATGTAATGGGGTAAGTAATACATGTTGTTCTCCAGTCAATTGAAGTAGTTTCATTAGGTTTTATTGCCTGGAGAAAATAAAAAAAAGGTGCTGGAAATAGTTGGAAATTCGTCCGGTACAGACACACCTGATGACCTTACCCCAATCCACTATACATAATAATATAATAAAAAAAATATAACCGAGCGATTGTTTTGGTATGCTTTGTTGAGTATAGAGTACCGGTATATGGCAACACTATCTACAATAGGGGTTCGTGCGCAGAATTTATAAAGAAAAATTGTGTGTATAAAAAAAGCGTAAAACGCGATAAGTTTGTCTAATCTGTAAACCATATAACACCATATTTATTTGACGATGGCAAACTTAAAAGAATAGCGTTTGATCGTTTACTGATCTCTGAAATAACTGTTGTGTTTATTATCCCATTAATTTTATTTGTATCCGACAGCCAAACATAATTGAAGTAAACATCGATTAATTTCAGTCAATCGATTATTTCCCCAGCCTATAACAACTGGTACAAAGTATGCGGCTCAACTCAGTAAAATTAATTTATTGTATCAGAGGAGAAATAGTTTTTTGTAATTAAAAGTTTCTACAGAGATTGATGAGAGATTTTAAGGGAATTCGATTTCGAAAATCGATTGGAATTTATACACGAAGAATAATATTTATTAAAATAATACTAATTCATCTAATAATTATTAGATGCGATGAGTCTTCCTGGCAGATTTTGAGCTCAGAATGTAGTTTGGGCCAGTGTACAACAAGGACAGGACTAACGGCTTTCCTTGATTTCTTACGCTGGGAAATGTACACAGTGCCTAACTCTCACCTTCCTTGAATTATAATTTAGTAACACAAATTTACAATGAAATTTAAATAATTAATTAATTACTGAGGGCAAAATGTTATTTTTATGTGTGTGTTTTCATGAACGTCATAAATAGATAAACTTAAAAAGCAAAATCTTTTCAAATATAAAATATGAGTCAAATCGTTAGAGCTTTTTGAATAAACGAAATCAAAAATCTAAATCTTTATTCAATGTCCAAGCATTACTCTTATTTATTGACTTTTGAAAATCTACCACCGGTTGGAAAAAATAAACACCTCGGACAAAATATAAAAATAAACACCTAATGTACACCGGCAAGAGACTTTCAGCGAGATCTTTTTTATCTCAAATATAACATTTTTCTTTAATTTGAGTCGATCTTTTCGTTACAAATATTTATAATTTATAAACATAAGTGTTATATTTAAAGTTTATATGACAATGCGTCTAATTAATACTCATAATTATTATGTTAAAAAAACTCACCACTATAAAGTGTTGAACACTTTCCAACAACCACCCGTACATTGTACGATTATTAATTAAAATTTCAACTAAACGTTATAATAAATTCAAAAAAATTATAATAAAACACCGTAATCACTTTTAAAATTGTATAATATGTCAAAATTAATTTGTATATCCATAGACATATATTTAAAATATAATACGTCAAGGACGACGTGCTCGTAAGGCTTTCGCGCTGCCACTGAACGGATAAGGGTTGTTGTTTAAACTCAGTTAGTTTTTTTTTGTATTCAACTAACGTCGCCTATTGTATTCCATATACACGTGTAATGGGCTTTACAACACCGTGTGCGTGAATTTATAAATTATTTATTGTTTCGTGTCGCAAATTATTTCGCGATGTCTGTGCTATGTTTTTATTCTTAGCCCAAGAATTCCTAACGGGGAGAAAGTCAGCGGTCAGCGATATTTGAATTAAAACTATAATTTATACCACACTGTAGTCAAAAACATAATTTGACAAAGTGCTTTAATTCTAAATATTAAATATGTACAGATCAAAATACTTAGTTACCTTCTGGTATTGTGGAATGTTTTAGAAGCTCTTTATTGGATGGAAAATACTATCGAATGGCAATGACGATTCTCTAGGGGGAAAATAAATTACCCTACATGTCATGATAAGGATAGTAATTAATTAGCTGTTAGTTAGATATGGCGCGACGGTTATAATATGAAGACCGTGGGCTTAAACGCGGCAACCGCTTCTGAGCTTCCGTTTGCTTATGTTTTTAATAATTAATTTCGTGATTACATCATCGTTGAAGAAAACATCCAGAGGAAACCTGAATGTTTTGGATTAAATTCCATTATCTATTGCGGTTTGCCTTATTGGAGAATCGACTGTTTTAAGCTGTTATATAAAAAAAGGTGGGTGGACGGGCAAAAGGTTCATCTGAAGATAAGTGGTCATCACTGGCATACAGAAATTATTACCGTTCCATCCCGAACATCGCAAATTAACCATCAACCTTGGTAACTAAGTGCATGTGGCAGAAATTCATCTCAGAAATGCAGTTTTCCTTTAGATGTTTTCCTTCGCCTTTGAGCATGATATGAATTACAAACACATATTAAGCACGCGGTAAATTCAACGATGTTTATACGGATTGCGGTCTTCCACACTCATTTTTTTTATTAACTAACATAATGATACATTGATATCCGTGTTGTTAATTATATAATTATATTCAAAAATAAGTTAGTAATTAATTGGTGTTGTTACATAAATAGGTAATAACTAACTCAGATATTTTTCACTAGGTTCTGAGCTTATATTATGAAATTAACAAGTTATGTTATTTATAAGTAAAAAAATAATAATGATATTTATTTGTCTCCAAGTGTGGCTCTAAATTAGTACTAAATAATCGATACTTCGATTTGATTTCGTAGTTAGAGTTTTGTGAAACAGTACATTAAAGTACGGTGCATTTTTCAAATTTTTGGTCGACGTATTTGAGCCTAAAATTCAGTTTCGCAGTATTCAATTGGCACTGTAAGTTCTGCAAAAATTGAGTGATACTGCCCAATTGACCACTTTTAATTTATAGACGTTATGTTATTGTAATTTATATGTTAAATGAATTCTATTTTCTATTTATTACCTCACTAAAGCCTTCCTGATGGAATTTGATATAGAGGTAACCTTTAATATATATAAGAGGATCTGGAGGGCAGTGTCATATATGTAACGGGACAGACGATAAATTAAAAATAATAGTTAAAAAAAAGATCTGAATAAAAATAATATAAATATTGTGTCTAATTTTGTCATACGAAACCTCTGCTAACGAAATCTTAGTAATCTTTGTCTGTAGACGCAGGGTAACGGCAAAGTTAAGGCAGAGCGCGTAGATGAGAAATGAAAGAGATGTACGTTGAGTATGTAGCGACTAAAACTATTACTGCATGATATTTTTGACACGATTTCACGAATCATATCATATCAAGTGATCAGAGAATGATGTCATGTACATATCAATCAGCTGCAGCAGTAAGTAGCTGAATTGGTTCAAGACAATTGCTGTGCCCTTCGAAGGACAGTTCTGTCGTTTATTTGGGTTAATGTCAGCCATATTGAGAGTAATAGATGTATTGTTGATGTCACTTCTAGGAATATGATTGTTTTTCAAAGTACAATAATTTTGAGTAGTTTTATTGAATATTTATGAGTGATATTATGAATTTGAACTAGAGTTGGAAATATTATTTTAGAACAGTTTGTATTGAATTGTATTTTTTTTTTTAATTTGTTTTTGATTATTCTAATAAAATTTATCCTAATGTTAAATATAAATAATTGATAAATGTATACTTGATAAATGTAGAACTTTAATAACTTATTGCATATCAAAGAATTATTTTTTGCGTTTACGAATATCACATCCAAACGTCATTAAACAGAATAAAGAAGTTTTTCTTTAGGTATTTTAATTTAACCAGTCATCAAACATCAATACCTTATATATTGTATTGCTTAGTTCTGATTTTAAATTTGGATATGGTTTTTTTTTTAAATAAAACTTGGCTTTGGAACCGCCTATGAAATTCCTGATTTTTAAAAGTTTATTTACAAATTGAACAGAGCACTTAAGATGAACGAAGAGTGACCGCTTTGCGATACATTGTACAACTTTTTTAATAAATAGCTTCAACTTTTATAATAAACAGCAAGGAATGATGAATGTCTGACAATGATTACGTACACGGACACACCACACATCCACAAAATAAAGTGAGCAGATATAAACAACATTCATAGATTTAAATTAACAAAATTAAATAAAAAAACGTTCTACAGATAACTTTTTTCTTCATTTAAGTAAAAAATAATACATTTTTGACCTTGAATTGACATTACACAATTGGTTTAGATCATTATGAAGAGTAAATACTATATAATGTCTATAGACGTAGAAGTCCACTTACTATTAAGTGTCATTTTTTGGACATAGAAAACAGACGGAGTACTTTCTAAGATAAAAAAGCGTTTTAAACTTCTTATATCAACAGAAGGATTTCACCTTTAGAAATAATTCTTAGCATTAAGTTGGGGGAGACGGCCGAATGTTTCCTTTTAATTAAATTGGTTAAGTGAGACAATTGTTACGAATTGTGCCGTTAATAAAGATACTCCAATTGGTCACTAAAATGTTAAGTAATAAGTAGTACTTCTTTGATATTATCTGAAATATTTAAAAAAATGTTAATTTCAATAATTATTTAATTTCTGGTGTGCTTAATCGATACAATATCCTCATAATTTGGCAACAATTATATTTTATATTGATGTAGAAAACTCTGTTGACACGTCAGGCGCACGTCCAACGGCTTTAAGAGCTTTCCAACTCAGGGCTTCTGCTAACAATTTCTACTGACTGAAGTTTTTGTTGGTACATTTTGGAACCTTATGACCTGCTGCCGAACAAGCTAGTAACTAGACCGCCAAGTCCAATTCTTCATATAATTAATTATTTATAAAATAGGTTTTACAAAATTAAGTGTTGCTTGTCATTGTATGGTCATTATATAAAATAAATCTTCTAAAATATTTTACCCTCGTCATATTGTTTGTTAAACTAATTTTGGTAGAAAATTTATATTTTTTATTTATTTTAATATGACGCGGGTTTCTTTATCGTAATTTGCATTCTATGCTAATACAGTAGCTTTATTCGCTTGAATTTATTTGGAGTCCTTTGAACTCGAAACTCTAAATTTCAAATATAGTGAAAATATTCAACATTAGATTGAGTTATCAAATGTAACCAAGGTGTATTTCCTGTAAAAACATTTCGTATCATGTAAAACTATTCGTTAGAATAATCACTATTGACTAATAATAATTATAACATTTAAAGTTCAATTGTTAAAATAGCGTATCACCTTAAGTTGGTTCTCGACATTCGACGGTGATTTCGAGAGATACGAAGTAAGCTCTTACAAAATATGTGCAGCTATGACAGTTTTATTCTATATTATTATTACGAGTAGGTATATATTTTTTTATATTATCAATAAAGATAATTTAAAAAAATGCACGTGAAAAGATAGAAACGCTTAGCGCCAAAATGTTAGTTTTGGGATGAGGTTTAAAGTTTTTAGTTATGATACGTGTTTTGATTTTTTTTTATACTATTGTTCCTGACACTAAACGCTAAACGTGTATATTTTTCGCAAAACTGTTATAATAATTTGACATTTAACTTTTTATCGTGACTATTTATATATCTTCGAAATAAAGTGATTCTAATGATATTATTACGATATTAGGCAAAGACATTTATTATTTAACGAATGAAACAATATTTTTTAATTATGATGATAGTTGTCGTTAAAGCTAGTATAAAATAAACTAGGTCTCTGCGTTGTTTTGAGTAGGATTGTATATATGTTTACTATATGTAAGTACTATAGAAAATAGTGATAATCATAAATCATACAGTCAAATGCAATATTTAACGAAGTCTTGCAACTAACAATAAATACAAATCTGTCACAAAGGACATTTCTCTCAATATTCTGATCAAATGTTATGCGAATATATACAGAGTAAAATAAGTCAGACAATTTTATTTATGGTGTATAAACTTATTGATTCGTTGTATAATATTTTCTTATATTTCGGTGGTTTATTTAGTAGGACACTAAAAGTTGTACTAAAAAGTAATAGTAGGTACGCGTGTAGTTTTGTATTTGGTGGTTGATATTTACTTGGGAAAGGTTCCGCAACACTACTATCTCCAAAATATACATTTATCATATTAAAATCTAAAACTCACCGTACCTATAACCTACTCCAATGGAAGTTGGAAAAAAGATAAAAAAAAACCTTATTTACGTATTTTATGCGATTTGCTAAAAGTTTAAAAGTAAAAGATTTGATAAAAGTTTATGACTAATATATATTTATTTATAATACAACACTATTACACTTAAATATGATAATTAGTTTTCGACCAATGATATCAAATTTGCTGTCAAATGTTGTTTATTGCGAAATAACGCAAAAAAGGCAGTTAAGAATACATGAATACATTCATATAACGCAGTTTTATTTTACCAATTAAAATGTATTACTCGTGAAATTGATTTCTCAGCTTAGAGCTTCCCCTACATACATTTTCTTCCCAAGCGAGGCCAGTTGAAATGAGCTTTTGCCGCTCAACATTATCGCCATTTTTTAAATTTGTTTATAAATATTATACTGCATTACATTCATACATTCATATTTTTGATATATTATTTAAAATAGGTAGGCAAATTGGCCGATGGGTTACTTGGCATGGTAAGTGGTCACAATAGCCCATAGACAGTGGCAATGTAAGAAATATCACATACATCGTGCGCCATCAACTTTTGGAAAAAAGACGTAACCTTTGTATTAAAAATTACACTGGCTCACTCACCCTTCAAACCAGAACATAACTATAATATGAGTTGATATGTATGGCAGTTGAATATGTGACATGTGAACATTTCGTTCAAAACGTTTGCTCTATATATATATATTAGTCTGTATTTGTACCTAATAGGCAGGCGCGTGCGATTGTTGACCCCTGTATTTAAAAGTGTCGTTTGTCTAAGAATTGGTGTGCCACTGATCGCGATTGCTATGCCTCTATGATATGATATATATTAGTTTGCGGCCTACATATCGATATCAGGGGTAGCCAACAGTTTTAATGTCCAAAAATAATTTTCACATTTATTTTTAAGGAACAGTTTAATTTTAAAATATAAGTTATCTTTAATAAAATAACTTAAGCTGTTTCATTTTTAGCTTAATTCGGTTATAAATAATTATTAGCGAATTTTGTGTTGGAAACGAAACTGACATCCAATAATGTGTCAAAAATGGACCTTGAAATTTAGTTATGAAATCAAAAGGTTTTGTTACTGTTAAACCGATTATCATAAAAGTTGCCACATATGTCTATATGTCCAAGGAGAAGATTTTTCTTAAAAAAAAGTAATGTAACCTCTTAACATCGCACCGCTGCGTCAACGTGGGTTGGTGAATACTCGTAGCAGATTATCTTCAATCAAGTCCAGTGTTCCTCATGTTTTCCTTCACCGCTGAGCACGAGATGAATTGACATTATCATCACATTCATAGCGATGACGACATACCACTCATCCGATCGCCCAGTAAAATCCTTGAGATTATTTATATTTTGAACATAATATATTATTTGGTAAACTAATATAACTAAAAGCTTATTAAACTACAAACAAATAACCTATTCACAGTCCGAAAGGATGTAAAATATTTACAGTTATGTATAGCACTACTCTTGCTATAACATATATGCTTTTTTACGACTTATCTCTGGAAATGTACGCAGACTTGACAAGTATATAAAGTATTTTAAAAGAATTCCTAAGTTTACGTTGAAAATCATAAAGAAGTACTGACAATTTTTTTGAAATACCTACATTTATTTTTGTCCTATTGTATTAATTTTATTGTGGTATTGCAAATCTTGTTGAGGTTACGGGTTTATACCACATGTCGGGCCCCTAAGTAATAAAGATACAGTACGAGTATAATGTTCATATAATTTATATATGTTTTTATTACATAATATGATAATATTAATTTAAAAAAAATGGATTTTAAAGCTATTTCTTTTACTAAATATAATAGGTTTAATTAAATGTGTTTAATGGCAAGAAATGTTGTTTAACCCTGTGGCCCTAGAATTCGGTGCGTACGCAGGCTGCGTGCGCGCATATTTATTGCTATCTCGGCGACGGGACGCGCAATCGTTGCGGCGCGGGCGGGCCGCGCTACCCCTATCTACGTCACGAAGGTAGTGCTAATTTTTATTATGAGCTTTTTTTTGTGTTATTACTATTTATCTATTGTAGTTTTCGAGTATAAAGTTAATATAAGTTTCTTTTTTCTTTAATGAAGTAATCTATTTGTTATATTATAAGTTAAATACAGTCTTAAATTATATCAGTGTTGAATACAAACATCAGATGTTGTGAGTCATAATATTAGATTCATATATGAACAATATTATAATTTATATTCTAAATCATTTTTTTTAATTAAATCGTAAATTCGCTATAATACGTGCTCGAATTTGCTCATAAAACTGTGCAGAATTTGTGCGTAAAAATATTTTACCAACTTACTATTTAAATTTTCGGATTGTAAGTTATAAAAACATAAAAAAAAACTATTTTGACAAAAAAGTCACGTTAAAGTCTTCAGAGAGTTAAATATACTTTGCTGTTCTAAAATCGTTCGTTAATCTGATCGTGAACTCTCTTCGGTCGTGACAGATTTCCATGCATCTGTTTGAGAGACTTCTTGGAGACACTTTTGCACTGTAATATATCCTTCCCAGTTAGGTTATCTGTATTGAGAATGGCTGCACTTGTCAATTAATCCATTGTAGGTTAGTGTCCGATTTAAAAAACCAATACCATTCATTTAAACATTATTTTGTATCATTACTAAATACAAAATTATGTTTCATTTTCGTTCGTAAACTTTTTCTCTATAACTAAAGAAGAGGTACTAATCATAACAAATTATCTTCGTTTGAAGCTTTCAGATGTTAGTTTTGTGTAAGGAGAAATTCATGTCAATTTTTAAATTCAAAATATATTTTATTCAAGCAATTATTAGAAGAATATTTTGTACTATTTATTCCCTTGAAATTTTGTATATTAAGCCACAATGGGTGGCGTGCGACATCAGAATATAATTGCTTATAAAAAAAAAGTGGCATTGCGACGCGTACCACTTTAGGTATTGCTCTATAGAAATAATATCATTATTAACCATTACAAAGCGTATTACTAACCATTCATAATATATATCAATTCAACACCGATACATTCCAAACATTAAATCAATTCAAAGGTTAACTGTCCAAATCTCAATATAAAATAGGTGAGAATTCCTTTGAGACAATTGGCCTATCTGTTGCTAAAATAAATTATTTAGGCGCCAATTGATTCTGACAAGTTTATTCAGACAGATGTTTGAGTTGAATTTAAAAAGGTTAGTGGGACGCGTTTATAGTATGAGATACGTTTAGGACATTAGTGTTACATTTAATTGAGTGATACAATTTCTCCTAGATGTTCTAATTCTTTTATGGTCATACTACAATGTAGACAATTGTAGTATGACCATAATAGTTTCATTATGAGTATCTAACCGACGACCTTGTGTTTAAATCTAAAGCATTAAGCTATTGAGTGTTACTGTAGAGGAACAGGCTACACTTCCGTGCCTCGGAGAGAATGTTATGTCAATAGTATCACGGATATTAAAGATAAGAAGTTTCTCAAATTAATGAAATACTAATTGTCGTCCGCGACTTCGCTTGCGTTTTAGAAGTTAGTCGTCAAGTTCAAGTTTGCTTTAGACAGACAGATAGACGGACAGAATTACTTTCGCATATATAAAATTAGTATAAATAACCAGAATCCGCTATGGAGCTTAACAACGCGTTTGATTATTTATTTTTAAAAAATTTGTGTTTTTTTTAAAACTAGTGTTTTGGTTATTTTTTTAATAATCATAATAATTAATATTTAATTTATTATACAACATATTACTATAAATCTATTATATGTTATTGAATTATATTCCTAGGCAGCATGTGGCAGGCAAAACTCGCTTGTCTGGCACTGCTGGTGCTGCCAGCTGTTGCCAAGGATCTAGCAGACAACAAAGAAGAGGAACTTCCTCAAGCTCAAGAATCAGATCTCATAAACTACGATGATTATAATCCATTTGGAGAAGATGAAAATGGTATGATACTGTTTAATTTAATTGAAATAATAATATAATCTTCAAGTAATAACAGACAAAATATAGATTGTACATATATATTTTATATCAGTACTCAGATAAGTGAAATTTCAGTCCATCAATATATTAAAAATAGTTAATGTATAAATCTTAATCGCGTGAAATGGTGGCAAGAATGCTAGCAGCATTTCCCCGTTGAATCGCAAAATAGTATATTATATATTAATCCATTGCAGGTTAGTGTGAAAGATTACCATAATAACAACCCCCAGTGTGAAACTTTTAGACGTTCGTTTTGTGTAAGGAGTAGTCCATGACAATTTTTAAATATTTTTTATATGTATAGGTATTATGTTTCCGATTCTATTTTAATTACGAAGTCAATCAAATAAACTTTATTTATTATTTGCAGCTATAATTGCTGAACGGGACTTCAGAGGGTCAACAACTGGTATGTAATTTTAATTGCCTATATATCTACTGTTTTACTTCGATTTTTTTTCGTCTGTAACTTCATTACTCGTAATATCAATGTTCTTTTGGGCGAGATATTAGTACTTTATTATTTAATGTAAGATTTACTTTAGTGTCCAGTTTCTGAAGTGCCTACATACATACATTAGCAGCCTGTAAATTTCCCACTGCTGGGCTAAGGCCTCCTCTCCCTTTGAGGAGAAGGCTTGCAGCGTATTCCACCACGCTGCTCCAATGCGGGTTGGTGGAATACACATGTCGCAGAATTTCGTTGAAATTAGACACATGCAGGTTTCCTCAGGATGTTTTCCTTCATCGCCGAGCACGAGATGAATTATAAACACACATTAAGCACATGAAATTCAGTGGTGCTTGCCTGGGTTTGAACCTGAAATCATCGGTTAAGATGCACGCGTTCTAACCACTGGGTCATCACGGCTCTCTGTTAAGTGCTTGTCATAGTCTAAATACAATGCGCTCATTGGTCGCCTATTGCGTCATCTTTAGCTATAGACCAATTACAAGTCAGATTAAAGTAAAGTTTGTTAATTTGCGAAGCGTTTAAGAAGTCAGAGTTAAGTAAATATACGTTTTAAAACGTCTTCCTTTTTGCTTTTTTATTTTCAGCCAAACGAACTTAAGTTATCAACGAATTAAAATATAACTTTGTTTTAGCTACCCCTGGTTACCGACGACCATTGCCACAAGTAAATAGAGGTACGAAATAAAGCAACTTTTTTTTTAAATATTTTGTTTTATTTGTATTTTAAAGTAAAACAGTAATGCTATGTATGAATTTAAGAGCAGTATTCATTATTGGGTATATATTTCAACAAATATTTCCTTTTTAGCACCAGTAAGCCGATGCTTCGATATGGGACGGTCATTTACAGACGGTGAAACTTGGAAGAGAGACAATTGCACTCTTTGCCAGTGTTATGGCAACCGCGTTAATTGTTCAGTTCTACCATCCTGTCTCTCAAGTAAGATTCTTAAAAATAAAGTATTCAAAAGTTATTCTTAACGTGAAGATAATTTAGTACAATTAAAAAAAAAAAAACTAAGCACTTCAAAAGAAAGCGTTATAAAATTACTAACGCCCTCAACCTCATTTATAAATTTTGAACTTCAGTAGGTGTTTAATTTAAACACTAATTTGTCTTTTTCTAAAATACGTTGATTTGATATTCAAAAGAAGAACACACAGCATTGTTTAATTAACCACGTCTTAAATAACTTTTGAAGCTAAAATCGATTTCGAATCGATAATCGATTAATATTACATTTGCACCATTATAAGTCATATTCATTTCAGCACCAACTACAAGTCGTCCTCTTCCACCACCACCGCCAGCCGTTGCCGCTCAACCAACGGTTCCAGTTAGAGGTTTTTCAGGTGAACCGGGTGTTGATGGCCCGCCCGGCCCGCCAGGTGTACCCGGAGTGAATGGTGTACCTGGTAGCCCTGGAATACCAGGACCTGTTGGACCGATGCCTGATGTAAATTTTAATACATAATTTCCTTTATGGTCAACAAGTTCATTTTAATTCAGGATATATTTGATAAACAATAAGTGCTAACATAAAAGTTTTTTATTGTTTTTTTAAATAAATAAGTGGAGAAAGTAAAGGTATCATTAAAATGTTTTAGGTGAATGCATACCTAGCCCAGTTAGCAGCTGCTGCTGGCGGGGATAAGGGCCCCGCGTTCGACCCGTACCATTACATGCAGGCTTCTGTAGGTTCTCCGGGAATTAGAGGAATACCAGGTAGGATAATAGTAGTTTTATTTAATGTTAGCAATAATAATTGTTTTCTGCACTTCCGGAACGCACTGCACGTTTATTTATAAGTTTTATTGAGTTTAATATTTGTAATTTTCATTAATTGTTAGTTGAGATATAAAGCTATATACATTAATTATAACATTTATTTAGGTCCACAAGGCCCACCTGGACCTCAAGGTTTTCAAGGCCCAAGAGGGGAACCTGGTGAACCTGGGCTTGCGGGACAACCGGGGCCACCTGGAGAAAGAGGACCGCAGGGTTTACCAGGAAAAGATGTAAATGAAAACTATTGTTTTTTGCATACCACTACTACTTTTAATTATAAAAAGTACAAGGAAAAACTCATTATTCTTTTCTAAAGGGCACTCCTGGTGAAGATGGGGAACCTGGTCCAGTAGGAGTGGCCGGACAGCCGGGTCCACGTGGTATTCCGGGAGTACCAGGACTTCAAGGATTAAAGGGTCATCGTGGTTTCGATGGAAAAGATGGCGCAAAGGGTGAACAAGGGCTAACCGGAGAAAAGGGCCCAACTGGTTTACCTGGACAAATGGGGCCAGCGGGACTTATCGTAAGTTTTATTGTGTAATAAAAAAATTTTTTGATTTATACAATAACATTATCTACATTCATAAAATATTTGTCCTCCGACCAACTGTTATGTATTATAAGTGGTGGCCATTAGGTTGAAACAGGGATGAAGAATGGATGGAATACAAATAGCGTGGGATGAATGGAATTAGAATGGTAATAGGGCAAGACCGAAGAAAGACGTACATATGATGGTAAAAAGTAAAAGGAATTTGACTATAGGTGTAGAGACCGAGAAAATGTACGGGATAATAATAGTGTTTTTTGACCCTAATAGGGTTTTATATGATTCTCATAATATTACGTGTTTTTTTGTGTTCTATTATTTATTAGGTGGTTTTTTGACGTAATATTTATCTCTGCTAATATAACTGTTCGTTTATTATACAGGGTCCCGTAGGGCCGAGGGGTGAAAGAGGTCGAGAGGGGCCTCCTGGTACTCCAGGCATGCGCGGTGTTGATGGAGCGCCTGGACCACCAGGTCTTATGGTACTGATATTTTTATTAACTATATTATTTAGACATCAATATTTGGAAAAGAGAGCAACATACCAAAATATTATGATTATTTTAATGAAACAGTTATATAATTGTTATATTTTTTTATAAGGGTAATGTTGGAAAAACTGGTTCTCCTGGGTTTCCTGGATCACCTGGATTGAAAGGCGAACAAGGACTTAATGGACCTAAAGGCAGTCAAGGTATGCAAGGCCCACGTGGTGAACCCGGTCGCCCTGGTCAGTCCGGAGAAGTAGGTCCAACAGGACTAGCGGGACGAGACGGAATACCCGGTGAGAAAGGAATTCAAGGTCAAGCTGGTGCAGCAGGACCTCAAGGTTTTCCAGGACCAAGAGGTACTCCTGGTGTCGCTGGCGATCCTGGAATACCAGGTGCTAAAGGCATGCCGGTAATAATATTTTTGTTATATATTCTTTATGGTAGTAGATATTTTGTATTAAATCATTTAAAACTAAATTATAATTGTGTTTATCTAACATCACTATTTTTAAAATATTATTTACAGGGGCAACCAGGGGAAAGGGGAACAAAAGGTGACTCAGGTATAAGAGGAGAAACTGGATCTCCGGGACCAAGGGGCTTACCGGGAAGTATTGGACCAGAAGGAAAAAGAGGAAAACGGGGTTTACGTGGACCAGCCGGAAATGTAGGTCCTCAAGGTGAAAGAGGCTTACAAGGGCTAAGAGGACTACCTGGTATCGACGGTCCTTCGGGTATGAAAGGTCAAGCAGGTGATAGAGGAAGCGTTGGTCTTCCGGGACCTAAAGGTAGTACTGGTGATGCTGGAAGACCAGGTCCTCAGGGACTCACTGGAGCAAGAGGCATAATGGGTAGACCAGGAATAACTGGAAAGTCGGGACCTCCTGGAGAAAGAGGTATACCTGGTGCGGATGGAAGGCCTGGCGAGCAAGGATTACAGGGCTTGCAAGGACCACCTGGCTTAATAGGCAGCCCGGGAGAAAGAGGATTGCAGGCAAGAATATACTGTGTTTATCACTATTAACATTTTTGGCTGATAATTTTCATTATATAATCGATATACTTTTTGAAGCATGTAATGAAAGTGTAAAATATACATACATGGTAATAAAATATTATTTCAACTTAAAGAAAAACTTCTGTCACGCCATTCTGAAACACTAGGCAAACTATTACAGATATAATTTTAGTACCGTTAGGTATTTATAGAGATTTATTATATAACCTGTTAAAGTATGTTATTACTTCATAAATAATTATTTTAGGGAGAGCCAGGTAAAGATGGTGAAATCGGACAGCCCGGGTCTATAGGACCTAAAGGAGATGCAGGGCGAGATGGTAGCCCTGGCGTTCAAGGTCCGCAAGGCCCTGTGGGTACTACAGGTGAACGAGGTCCTACAGGACCACCTGGACCCACGGGTTTTCCTGTAAGTACATGCACTATTTTCTATATACTGTATGTATGAAAATGTTTCTGAAATATATATGATAAATAATAAATGTTTGTAAAATTTTAACTGCTTGATTTTGCTGTAGGGTATGCCTGGATCTGCTGGTTTACCAGGATCTGCTGGAAAAGATGGCGAGCCAGGAGTGTCTGGTCCTGCTGGACCTCCCGGACCTATTGGACCACGTGGTGAAAGAGGCTTTTCAGGCGAAAGAGGTATCCCAGGTCAACCTGGTACGTCTGGTGAAAAAGGCGAAACTGGAGCTCAAGGGCTAGATGGACTACCGGCACGTATTATAAATATAAGGCTATTATATTTTATTATAATACTTATAATTGAGGGATAAAACTAATTATTTATTATATTACTTTAGGGCCCTGAAGGACCAAGAGGGAGTAAAGGTCATCCAGGCCCGATTGGTGCGATGGGAATGCCTGGACCACGTGGTTTAACTGGTTTCGCTGGTGAGAAGGGAGATAGAGGATCAGCTGGTCCACAAGGCCCTGAGGGACCGCAAGGTAAGATTTGGTAATTTTTTATCCCTTTGATCACTTCTTATTATAAATATTTAATTTTTACACATAATGTTTAATCATCATTTAATATCCATTTCTTTTAAGTTCGTACATATTCATAATTCATGATTTATTTTTCTTACTACATTTAAACAAGAAAGTTTATTATATTGACATAATTTGCAGGTCGCCAGGGTGAACAAGGACCGCAGGGCCCCGTAGGACCAATCGGACCACCGGGAGAACCAGCCGAGAGAGGAGAGCCCGGAACTCCAGGCGTACCAGGAGAACCAGGTGCACCCGGTTCAACGGGAGATCGTGGTCAGCCCGGAATACAAGGAAATCCTGGTTTATCTGGACCACCGGGTCTAACCGGCATGCCAGGATTAAAGGGTGATCGGGGCTATGCAGGTGCTAAAGGTCAGCAAGGAGCTACCGGAAATCCAGGTAAATTTGACTTTTATAGATAATTATTTTTAATCACACAAGATACGAAAAACAATAAAATATTTAATTCTTAATTGTAAAGGATTATCTGGAGAACCTGGACAAAGAGGGTTCCCTGGCCAAGTAGGAGCCAAAGGAACACGAGGCGACCAGGGTGCTAAGGGAGATATAGGACATGCTGGATTGCAAGGAAGACCAGGAGAACTAGGTCCACCAGTGAGTGTCAATGTAGATTTTAATTCGATACAGACTAGTAAAAAACATATATAATTATAATGATCCAATTCATAATTAATATATATACACATCTTTACACTTTGAATTTATAGGGTCCACAAGGTAGCCTAGGAGCAACGGGTTCACCCGGTATTCCAGGTGCTAAAGGGTCAACTGGTGATACTGGACGATCGGGTCCTCCGGGACTTCAAGGCATAACTGGACCACAGGGACCTGAGGGACCAAAGGGTGAAAGAGGTAGTGAAGGAGAGGTTGGGCCGCAGGGACCGCCTGGCTCTCCGGGTTCACCTGGAGAACGGGGTCCAAGTGGCTTACAAGGAATGGTTGGAGCTCCTGGACATCAGGGACTAAGGGGCATACAGGTAATAAATAATTTCCGACTATTATTATGACGGTGATTAGTTCTTTAAACATTATGTTTAATTGCCAAAATGAATTTAAATACTAAGAAGACGTTTACTTTTTTTCGTTTATCTACTCAATATGTTTTGTAACATATTAATTAACAAAAAAAGTTTCATGTCTTAATGTTATTCATAGGGTGAAAGTGGTATGCCAGGGAAACCTGGTGCTGATGGAGCACCGGGTCCTATTGGAGCAACTGGACTTCAAGGACCTTCAGGACCTATGGGAGAGCCAGGACCAGAAGGCCGCCCAGGAAAACTTGGTCAGCCTGGTATACCAGGACGACCAGGAGACAAGGGACCGATTGGACAACCAGGACAATCAGGACCACCTGGTCCACCGGGATTACAGGTTGATTGAATATGATGATTAAGAAAATTAAAAAATATACGTAAATAAAAATTGTATATTTGTATGGTGTAATTGTTTTACTAAGGGCTCACCTGGTTCTTCTGGTCCACCTGGACCAACTGGAGAAAGAGGACCCAGAGGCGAATCTGGACCTCCTGGTGTCGATGGCCCTCAGGGTCCTGCTGGGAAACAAGGGCTACCTGGCGTAGATGGTCTAAAGGGTGAACGTGGCGAAGCAGGAGTTGATGGAGCTAAGGGTCATGCAGGTATACCTGGCCTACCAGGTATGGTAGGTGCTCCTGGACGAGCTGGTGACAGGGGTCTTCCAGGATCAATTGGACCACCCGGAAAAGATGGAGAATCGGGACCAAGAGGTAAAAACATTACTATTAAATATGATTTTATATTATTAATCAAATTTCTATTATTAATATAATCTAATCTAATAAAAAAACATTATATATTTGTATAAAAAAAATCTTAAATCCTAACACTAACATTTTTG
This sequence comes from Vanessa tameamea, assembly GCF_037043105.1. Taxonomy (NCBI): domain Eukaryota; kingdom Metazoa; phylum Arthropoda; class Insecta; order Lepidoptera; family Nymphalidae; genus Vanessa; species Vanessa tameamea. Next base: position 10,246,750 of record NC_087320.1, on the reverse strand, counting down.
GGACAAAGATATGATAATGTATATTAAAAAAAAAAACAAGTTTATGTTAGAGGAGGTGATTTCCAACAAAAAATCTTTCTACATCATGGTCATAACTTACTTGCATAAAAAGTGATAAACTTTTTTGGTTTTTTTTTCAAATAAACTACCGATTTTTTTACAATTTCATGAATACAGAAAAAAGTTGATAAAAAACAACAAAACAAAAGGTGTTTTATTATGACTAGATAATGTATCATTACAAAAAAAAAGAAATGCAGCTTTGGGTACCAAATTTAAAAAGCAATTCATTTTTTCCCCTCAATTTTGAAGCATTACAAAAAATTACTACTCACTTTGAGAGCACCTGTGAAAAAAAAATGTACTACGGAAAAGTGACCGTGTAATTAATAAAATTGCAGATTGAATGCTGATTTAAATGAGTTATAACACTTTAGTGTCAGACTTCTAGTTCAGGTTTTATGCAAGTTTTTTTCATATGAAGGAGCAAATTTGTTAGAAAGGAAAATTTGAATAAAAATTATGTAGTAATTAAAAAACCATCTTGAAAAAAAAGAACAACAATTAGTATGAGTTGATAATTTTGTTAAATTAAATTTTTACAGTAAATGTTCAAAATTCCTGCCTCTAACCATTATGCACAATCTGCACCGCCTAATAATATTGGTAATCGTAATCGCCGGAAAGCACGCATTTTTTTAATGCTTCAAAATTGAAGGGAAAAAATGAATTGCTTTTTAAATTTGGTACCCAGAGCTGTAATTCATTTTTTTTGTAATGATACATTATCTAGTCATAATAAAACAACTTTTGTTTTGTTGTTTTTATCAACTTTTTTCTGTATTCATGAAAATGTAAAAAAATCGGTATCATCACTTTTTATGCAATTAAGTTATGACCATGCTGTAGAAAGATTTTTGTTGGAAATCACCTCCTCTATCACCCTGATTCGTTTGATCCACGATATTTGGGCAATCCTGTATAATAAACATTGTAATTTAAAATTCCAAAGTAATGTCGGGTAGATAATATTCAAATTAAAATAATAGGTCCACCTGGTCGTGACGGAAATCCTGGACCACTTGGTCCAAGTGGTCCACCTGGTGGTCGTGGATCTCCAGGGGAACCTGGACGTCATGGCACCCCAGGACCAGCTGGTCCACCTGGCCCGCCTGGCCCACCGGGAGAAGGTTTAGCTTACGATGCCGCTGCTATCGCTGCTATGTTACAACAAGGTACATATGACTCATTAAGCTCAATAAGCTTAACAATCTATGTAGCTAATATCAACAAATTGTATGACTTGACTGCAGTAGTTAAATGAAGTCATAAAATAGACCTTTTAAATATTATTTGATATGTCTACTGGGGTTATTGAAAACGCTAAAAATATATTAATTTATTAATACTAAAAAACACATCGATTTATAGGATCAATCAAAGGACCAGACCCATTAGGTGACGATCCCAACAGTATGCCACCACGTTTCTTCAAAGATGACATGAGCCCAGAAGAAAGAAAGAAAATTGTCATGAAAGCATACGAAAGACTAAAAGTATCTCTCGATAAATTTTTAAAACCCGACGGTTCGAAGGAAGCACCAGCAAAAACATGCGGTGATATTAAATATCACCACCCTGAATTCACGAGTGGTATGTTCATGTTTTATAATACTGTTTTACTTTGTAACTAAATCGAATTTGAAACTTATGGACATCAATATTAATGACCCAATTCGATATTACTTTATCCAACTAATATATACAGAAGTGTAATAAATTATTCTTTATTGATATCCAAAGATTGTTGTATTAAGTAGATACTGCCTATGAATTTTACAATGATAAACGTCCAATATTTCAGGTCAGTATTGGATTGATCCCAACGGTGGAGACTACAACGATGCTATATTGGTACATTGTGATATGGCAACTAGTGCAAGCTGCGTGTTCCCTAAACCAATGATGTCAGAAGATCTCACGCATACTGGCAGAAATGAAGCATGGCTTAGCGAAATCGATAACGGATTTACGGTAACATTATACCACATCAAAAACTGAACTAAAACAATACGAGTTACTCTTACTTGTAATATTATTCTACAATTATTTGCTAATTACTTAAACGAGTAAAATTATAATTATAAATGAAAAGGTTAAATTAGTTGTCATAAACAACTACCTGAAATTTTCATAATTTGTATATTTATTCTACCAATATTGTTAAAATTATCCTATCATTCAAATATAATTGGACAGAGATGACAGCATATGACTAAAGTTGAGTTTACCAAAAAGTTCTTATACATAGAAGTTGTTATGCTATTTCCCATAAATTAATTTTACAATTGTAATAAATTTTAAAGGATTGAGATATGATAGGAAAACTGGTTTCCAAGGCCAATAACTCGTTAATAAAATATGCATGACATTACAGATTTCTTACAAAGCCGATAACAGTCAGCTGACATACCTCCAGCTTTTATCTATGAGAGCAGTTCAGAATGTGACACTACACTGCCGCAATACGGTCGGATATTATGATCCAGCGACCAGAAATTATAAACACGGGTTGAAATTACTTGCGTTTAACGATGCGGAGATTCTACCAAAAGCTAACAACAGGCTGAGATATAAGGCTTTATTGGATGAATGTCAGGTAAGCGAAACATCACTGATGAATTTCGATCAGTGTCAGCTATTTGTATGAAATCTATAAAATGGAATCTGTTGCAGCATAAAAAACAAGAATGGGCGAAAACGATATTGCAATACGAAACGGATAAGCCCGGGCGTCTGCCGCTCCTGGACGTCGCCGTGCGTGACGTCGGCAGACACGACCAAATGTTCAGGATCGAAATGGGCCTTGCCTGTTTTAGTTAAAAGGAAATTTCCATCGACAATGGTTATAATATAGATTTTATAGAAATTTAGTAAAATTTTTTGTCACTATTATTTTTAAATATTTTTTTATACAATTTATAACTAGCCAGATTAGCATTTTTAATAAAAAATAGTATTTCCTAGTAAAAACTTATGTAGTTAAGATATTATCGTTAAAAGATTCACGTATGTTTGTTTAAAATTTATTGTATAGGTTTAATAAATGACTCAAATATTAGCTAAGTATGTTGAATAAAACAAAGTGTTTAATATTTTAATTTCTATAATTATTAATTAACAATAATTTTAGCATAACATTGTACTTAGTTAGTACTTAACATTGTATAATTCGTTCTAAGTCGTCACAACATTTTAGAATAATTTACAAAGGTCCTCCTAGGCTGTGTGCTTTGTACATAATTGTAAATATTCCTTTTTTATTTAGATCTTAGCCTAATAAGAGTCGTACCTCGCCAAATATATTAAACTAGTATTATTTTATATAAGTACTGTAGCCGTAAATATATAAAACAGTAATTTTATTTTTACTTTTGTAATGTTTAATCAGTAATAAACAAATTTTATTCATACTTAGTTGCAATTATTTTTATATTAAATATTCAATTGTATTTAATTGCGATCAATGTTAGTTAATTTATTTACAGAGCCTTCTAATATATTTATTAAAAAAGACAATATTAATTTATATGGAATGTATTTAAATATCAGTCATTTATTAGGCAAAGGTTATTCGTCACACGAATTCTTCCTCACACAAGAAACGAAAGGCGGCTTGTCACAGGAACACTTGGTACATTTCTCGTCGACTGTTACTTCGTCGCCTACACTGAGAGTCATGTTCCCGAAGGAACACTGTGCGTTGACACTTTTGAGATTAAGACCGCGAATGACTTTCGATGTGTCGGTTGCTGGAAGAAAATAAAAATTGGTTAAAATAAATGTGTGTATAAAGGCGTTTGTGAATGTGATGGAAATTGATACATTCTAATAAGTCATTACAATGTCCATTTGAATAAGTTTCAATCACTGCCAATTCCAAACACTAGGGAATTCATAGGAGATATTATAGTAGTGTGTGTATGCGCAAATATATAAACTAGTCACAATCTTATGGTTAGACAGAATGGCGAGTAGACATGAGAAAACTAAGGCGCAAAACTAATTAAGGTGCTTTCTTATACAGGAGAATGTTGAAACTCCCCATATTTCCTTGCTTCAGGATGATACTTTACTTGAATAAAATCTCCATATTTATTTACGGTGCGATCCTCTAATTCGATTTGGACCCTGAACTTCGGTATGTAGCTTCTATGCTAGCGACTAGACTAACGAGGCAGTATTAAATATACTACTCATTAATATTTGCATGAGTATTTATGGAAACCGCATTGCTATCGTCATTATTAGAGAGTAAATAAAGACTGATACCGTATTATACGCCATAAAAGGAATACAGACAATATTTTATAAAATGATTGTTTACGATGATAATTTGAAACAGAAATTACATTACAAATGATACAAAAAAGAACCCTGCTCGAGGAAATAGTTCGGGTAACATTTTGGTAATATTAAGTATTGAAAAAAATATATATCGTACTATATATAATTTAAACTCACCATATTTTTGCATCATTAATTATCTTAGCTTAAAAAGTACATAGGTAATATGAGTAATAAAGTCATCTAATAAAAGCTGAATCAAATCTATTAACATTGACATTCGATGCTCGTTCCGATCGTAAAATATTGTAAACCAACTAACAGTGATACGCAATTTTGATGCGCGTATGCCTTAAATATAATAATCATGGTAACCAATGTCGCATATCAACGTTCTGACACTTTCACTTTCTCGATTTTTTTACGTTGAGTTTCGAATTTGTCCTAACAAAATAGTTCCAACAAGACATAAATATAACACTCACGACATTGGAAGGCAATGGGGCAACTCTTCATGTTACCAATGAAGACAGGGGCGCAGTTTTCAAAAATTTTATCTTGGTAATGTATTTCCAAACCGCAGTTGATATCCCTGCAACTGGATGGATCGTCGTAAGAGCCGTTCCACTGGGCCGTGCAGATACAAGACTTGCGAGTGTTGGCTGGCTCGAACGGCTGTCCTTCTTTATACGTTTGTCCGTCAACTTCGCAAGTTTTCAAACTAGCGATTGCATCTTTACCTGTAAAATGTAAGGTTAAAACATTAAGGTTGGAATGTAATATACTAGAGCCAAAAATTGCTTAATCCTCTGAAAATGCCAGAGCTTAAAAGCGATGGTGACCACTGAGCATCAGATGACCTTTTTACCATCAGGCCTTTTTGGCGTTTTAAAAATAAATAAATTTACACGAAATGCGATACTTTTTTATTTCTTTGCAACCGATAATTTAAATATGCCAAATGTTTTTCTTATGGTTCTTCGTAATATACTAAAAAACATCGTAATTATCAAAAGTGTCAAAAGATATACATGCATATCGCATTGCCTAGAGTCCCGACATGGTTAATCCGGTCCAGAGTGGAGTGAACATATGGATGTAATTATATAGTAGGTGATTAAATATTTCGTATAAACATTTCATGAGCCATGTGTTGAATATGTTTAGGAACAAACAATAGATCATTCGCGGTCCGGTGCAACGCGGTAGCTCACTATTGTATTCTAAAATGACGTTGTAAATTGATCTCCTATTTAATCATGTGCTAATAATAACGCTCACTAAGTCACAATGAATACCATATTAATTTGAAATAAAAAATATATAATGTTATCATTATTTATTGAGACTAAGCAAATCTTACCGTAGAAAACATTTAGCTATCGGAAACTGTCACAGTACATACATAAAACGGATTTTTTAGAAAGAAATTAATATAAAACTTACCGCAAACAGTACCCGTACTGCAACAAGAGTCCAGTTCGTAAGTATTGATGCATTCTTGCTGCATATCAGAGTCGAAGGTCTCGACACAGTCTACAGCAGCGCAGTCGAATTGCGGCCCTGCGGTAACGCTGCAACTGCACGCTTGGGAACACGGATTGTTGATCAGGTTTTGAGGGATCATTGACCTGTCAGCGTACGGTGTTCCTCTGAAAGTATTTTGTAGAAAAAATAATTTTCTTATCAAAGTTGTAATCATTATGGATGGTCATTTTCGTTTTAGAATCACTACAAATACGCGAATTATTCGTTTGTAAAAATTATAATTACAATTTATAAAGAGTACTGCATCTTTTCATAGTATGATCGAGCTAGGAATGCGTTAGAAAAAAAACTAATCTTTGTACTTATTAAGACTATGTCCATTAGACCGTATAAATACCGAATAAAATAGCCGCGTGTCATGCACGAGAGATCAGAGAACGGAAACCACACGGATATGACACGCGGATGATACGCGGAAGCTAAGGTCCCTAAAACCGTTATACACGGTTATGATACGGCATTTCAGTTCGTGTCGTGCTTTTTTCCGTATCTGATATAGGATATGGTAGGTCATAAATTAATATAATAATAATAATAGATAATAATACTTATAATTAGATAGATACGCAATGTATATAGAGTTTAGTATTTTATTAAATCTATTTAATAAATTGTGATGGCGCCGGATCAACTTGCTTGTCTGACACGGGTGTCTGACACTGAAACGCCAACTTCTCAAATTGTTAACTTCTTAATTCCAGAATGCTATTAAGAATTTCTTGACAAACTTATATTGACCGACCTATTTTAACCTTCAGTTCTGAAACTGTATACTACGGTTTTACACTCGTACCGAGTAGCTACTAGATCAACGAAGCTATTTAAGTCACAACGAATAACCAAATATAATTTATTATGAAGTCTCGAACTAAAATAACTGTTTATTGTAGTTGACAATTCAACAAAATTCTGCCGGTACGCGCTCACGCGAAGGTTGTGGCATTTCCAAGTGGCCGGTCATGAGGTCATTACTTTGTTTGACAGGTGATAAATAAATGCAAAAACGGGGCCAGTTCTTCGATTTGTAAGGTCAGCTTGATTCAAGGCTTGTTTATTGTATTAAGTTGAAAAAACCACAATTAACAAAGACACAATAATGAACAAAAGCTATAAGAAGGTTCTCTTAAATGAACTGTTTACTTACGTAATAGAATCAATATCATTTTATAAATTCAATAAACGAATTCATAACTTCTTAAAATGTCATTATGTTGTTTCGTAAAAAATAGCATTTACGGCGTACTTATAAATATTATTTAGCGGGCGTTTAGTAAAAACTGAACGTTCTCTTTCTTTCATCAATGAATTTATATTTGTAAGAAGAAAACACACCATTGTTTCGCTATTCCTATTAAATTTACGGCTTTGACTATAAACAAGATTTACAAGTGAAGCCGCTATTCACCATTCTTGCCAACTATCACTTCAATACACAACACAAGAGCTAAATAATGAATGGAAGAAACACGATAATTAAAGAAATAAAGAAATGCTTATTTAGGACACAGTACAATTATAAAAAGTATAAAAAATAAAATAAAAAAACAAATATAAAGAATATACTACTTAATCTACAAAAAAACACAACAAAAAAGGAAAGAAAATACAAAAAAAAAGAGATTTGGTAAGCAATGATAGTAATCGTGTCCTAAATAGGTGTACCCATTCAGCTTCCAAGTTGGGCCTCAAAAACCGAACGCTGATTTTCAATGGTACCCAATGGTAACAGTAATTACGTACCTATAAAAACACATGTTAGGATTTGGGTGGAGATCGGGGCACAAAAACGCTTCCGGACAAATCGTTGTGTTATTTGCTTTAGGTAGCGCGGTGCAGCCTAGCTCCATGTAATAACCAGCCAAGTCACATTCGCCAGCTAAATCACCCAGCGCCGAACCAAAGACTGAAAAACAATTACATAAATTATTTTAAGTAAATATCTTCTTACTTAAGCACTTAGAGGGATTCTTTTTTCAATTATTTTTAATAAGGACTAATGGTGACAAGTGTTCACCTGATGTTAAGTGGTCACCGGCCATAAACATCGTAAGTAAATAAGAAACATCCCGTAAATATCTCACTGCTGGCCTAAACCCTCATTTTGACAAGAAAGTTTGGAGCTTGTCATGCTGTTCTAATACGGGTTGGATACAAATCTCCAACACGGGTGGCAGAGTAACGTACGACACGGTGTTTTTCTTCATCTTCGAGCACGAGATGAATTATAAACACAAATTAAGCTCACGTTAAATCAGTGCTGCTAGCCTAGCTTGGTAACAATAGTCGGGTAAAATTCACGTTTTTTGACCACATAAACTTTGACACTATGAAAAATGTTGTCAATATTGTTCTTAAATCGTCAATTCCCTCCCGACCTTGGGAACTAGCATGTTATATTGCTGATATATTAAAACAAGTAATTGGTCGGTTGTGGTCTTTGTTTTTAAATAAATTAACTTCCGTTGATGTCTCAAATATAAGCCGTTGTAAACGTTCTAAAATAGTTTATAACATAAAATTACTTACAAAGTAACCAAAGAAGTAACAAATGGCATACACATATTTATATGATAAGTATTGATTTCAATAGATTTACGTCATTTTTGTAGTAAATATCCTGATCGGATTTCATGAAACTTGATCATATTAAATGTAAGTTGAGATATATATTTTCAGGGCCGGAATATATATCGAGGCCCCTATTTTATTTGTGGTCGCTGGCAAAATGCCTTTACGCGTTTCTCCCACATGAAGTGACGGCGATTTAGGATTCGTCGGCACTGAGTGCGCCGAAATACCCAATAAAAAACTAGCGGTACTCACTTCCACCTCTTCGGGGGTATCACAAAATCGCATGCGCATGTTGCCGTCCCAACTCCATAGTTGATCGTCCTAGCTAAAGGGATTTCTAGGATACAGAGAACCCTTTTTGCAGCCCGCTCCCAGCAAGGTATACTGCGGGGGATGGTGCGCATGTCGGGGTTCTAGGTAATGGGCATCTTGGGGTTCTTTTATTCTTTTACTAATATATGATCTGCCTAGGGGTTTACTGGAATCTGCTTAATGGATAATCCGATCCTACATATTCGTAATGATATAATCTTGTTAGATAGTCATTATCGCCTGTATTATTGTCACTATTAGTCTTTAGCTAAATGTAATGTTCATCTTACTCATGAATAACATGTATCTAGTATATAACTGTAATGTTACGGGAACAACTTCGATTACGGTTAAACCTAGTTTAATTGGGCATATATTTTTCATTGTTTAAAGTAAAATTAACTCTATGTCATCTTTACATAGTATAAAACAAAGTCGCTTTCTCTGGCCCTATGTCCCTTTGTATGCTTTAATCTTTAAAACTACGCAACGGATTTTGATGCAGTTTTTTTTAATACATAGAGTGATTTAAAGATAATGATTTTGTATGTATAATACGTGGACAATATAGAAGATAAACACTGATAATTTTAGAGGATTCTAATGTGATGTCGTAAAAAGAAACATTTTTTTGCGCATATATTGTAAACGCTGATTGAACACTATGAGATAGATCAAAATAATGTACTACATATGTGTACAGAGGTGTACAATACACCTCAAAAATGTCTACAAAAAAGTCCGCGATGGTATGTGTCTATCTGTAAGTGATAACATTTTTTTGTCATTTATTTTTTACCACAAATATTGGCTAATTTTCGAAGCGATTTTAACCTATACAGCATTAATCCTTATCCAATGAAATACCTTAAATACATTGTTGATTTAATATTGATCTATATGGCCCTTTACAGTATATGATTTAAATGAATATTTTCGAAGATATTACAGATTTAAAAATTACGGTACGGCCGGGGCGGCGGGAGCATGCTATAGGCGCGTCGGAGGCCGCGGTTCTCCCTGTACCACTTTGAATTTAGCAGCGATCGGACGCGGTTTTATCGGAGCTCTCTAGCGAGGCAAATAACAATCCATAATTCCATACATACTTACTTACTTAATATTATAAATGCGAAAGTAACTCTGTCTGTCTGTCTGTCTCGCTTTCACGCTAAAACTACTGGACTGATTTAAATGAAATTTGATACGCAAATAGTCTAGAGCCTGAGAAAGGACATATACTTTTTATTTGGAAAAAAGTGCTGTAAAGGGTTGAAAAGGCGGATGAAAGGTTGTAAGTTGTTGTTGTTGTATTGTCATGTTTAGAATTTTTAGAACTAGTAGCATAAAACTTATATTTTAGGCTGTACACTTATGAAATAACATATCATGTCACCCACTAAGGAGGGAATTTTGGATATTCTACCCCTAAATGGGTGAAATAGGGGGTTGAACGTTCGTATGGATTTTTTAAAGTTAGAAACATGAAACTTTATTTTTGAGATACTGATTAAAAAGGAGTAGATACTTATTTAGGTGTTTCTGCATATTCTACCCCTACGGGGGTGATATAAGGGTTCAAAGTTTGTATAGAAGTCCGTCATTTTTAAGATTTAAACATGAAACTTTATTTTTGGGTTACTGGTCAAAAATGAGTAGATACTTATTTAAGCGTTTCTAGATAATCTACCATTAAGGGGGTGAAATAAGGGTTGAAAGTTTTTATGGGAGTCAGTGATTTTTTTAAGTAACAAACATGAAACTTTATTATTAGGATACTGATTAAAAATGAGTAAATACATATTTAAGTGTTTTTTGATATTCTACCACTAAGGGGGTGAAATAAGGGTTGAAAGTTTTTATGGAAGTCGTCATTTTTTAAGCTAAACATATGAAACTTTATTTTTGGGATACTGATTAAAAATGATTATATACGTATTTAAGTATTTCTAGATATTCTACCTCTAAGGGGTTTAATAGGGGTAGGACATTTTTTCTATAGGTTAGTCTGGAAATACGTCATTTTTTAAGTTAGTAGCATGAAACTTTATTTATGGGCTACTGATTAAAAATGAGTAGATACGTATTTAAGTGTTTCTGGATATTTTACGCCTAAGGGAAGAAATATGGTTAACATTCCGTATACAGATTAGTCCGGTAGTCTGTAATTTTTGAAGTTAGAAGCTAGAAATTTTATTTTTGGGATACCGTTTAAAAATGAGTAGATAGATACATATTTAAGCGTTTCTTGATAGTTTAGGCCTAAAGGGAAAAATAGGTATCAACATTTCGTATTCACGTCGGTCTGGAAGTCTGTAATTTTGAAGTTAGAAGGTCAAAATATTATTTTTGGGCTACCGATTAAAAATGTGTTGATTTGCATTTAAGCTTTTCTGGATAGAAACCCTAAGGGCTGAAATACACACCAATGGGTATACAAAGAGGTATTACATTAACGTAACATTTTAAGTTAATTTGTAAACATATAGCCGCGGGTAAAAGCTAGTGTATTTATAAAAATCATTATTGTATTTCATTTGTTTCTTATTTTGCCTGGAATAGAATACATATAGAATTGCAATTTGAATTGTATTGTATTTACTTTAAAACAATAAAAAATAAGCAACTACTTTACTAATTGTTTTGTTATATAGAGTTTATAGACATCTTTATTTACCATTGATGTGATAATGGGAATGTTATTTCGGAACTTAAATAAAGTTGGAATGTTATTTCGGAATTTAAATAAAGTTCCGAAATAACATTCCCATTATCATCCCATATTAACTGGTATTCTACTAATTAAAGTATAAAAGATGAATTCATTATCGAAATTATAAATTAACTTGAAAATATGTTTTTTACACGGTAAAATAATCAATTTGTGTAGGACGAGTTCGCGTATTGATAAATATTGTCACTGCACAACTGACATACAATAATGTAAAATACATTATATAAAAAACGTTACGTAGTATTTGTACATAGGATATTTTGTTGAACTGTATTGAAAGCTACAATACATTGGTTTATCTTTTGTGTCTGAAATTAAATTATTTATCTCAGTTTATTTCGGGAAAATAAATTTTGGCCTTAATCTAACTAACGTTGGGAATGAATAATTCATGGAAACATTTTTGTTCTCTATTGTAATAAACTTATTTCATTTTTCATTGACACTTTTCAATGATGGAAATAATTTCAATTATTGAAATAAGATATTTCAATAAATGATAAAATAAATACAATTTAGTAAGCGAAAAGGTAATTAACACTTTTTTTCTCAATCGTTGCATTTAAAGTATATTTATTAAATTTTAAAATATTTGATGTGATTCGAGTTACTCGGGATGTTTAAACTTTTTCATTTAAATAAAATAAAAAATAAGGTTAAGGTTCCAGCTATAGTTAGGTAATTTAAATTTAGATTTATTAATTTAAATTAAAGAAAAATGAAATAATAAGGAACACGAGCATATACTTACTTAACATAAATAAATATATTGAAGTTTTCATGGTTGTAACGTTGACACTCTTTGATTAAAACGTTTTCAATATTTCTAATCGCAATACGATAACTCAACGTTACAAGATTCCTATTAAGACACGTGTGGTCAAACCAGAATATCGTTTCACAATGAGCGGTATCGATCGCTTCAATTGACGTATTCAAAACACTTGATTGTATTTACGCCTACTCGTACTCGTAAGTTACTTACAGTATTTGAGACACGGGAATGTATATTTGCTAATTAAAAACAAGCAGGAGTATTATATTAAAATATATTAATATATTATGATACATTTGTTTGGTGGTAGACCTTTGTTAAAGCCAGTCTGTGTCAGTACTACATATGCATCAGCTATTCTACCGAGAAACAACAACGCTTAGTATTAATAATTTGTTCCGTTTGATCCAATGAAGGCAGAGTAAGCCAGTGTAACTTCAGGCACATCGGTCATACCACCTAAACTGCAAAGGTTGACTTTAAAGGGAATAATTAATCAATGTATATCAAATATTTTTATAGAGAATTAGATTCATCAGGAAAAAAGCCATAGAAGAAAAGTAGTATTTTCATATCAAATTTAATCAACGTTTACTACTTTAAAAATTGTGAAGTGAACTGCATGGAGTACGCGGTCTCCAACTAATCATACACATACTCCTTTTATAAATTTGGAACCCAAAAGATAAAACAAAAGATGAGTGAAAAATTAAAACTAAGAAATATCTTCAAATGAAATGAATAAAATAATAACCTTTGTTAAGTTCAAATACGGACTAGGCACAGATTAAATCAGCTTAATAATCATGATTAAGCTTGTGTTGGTGATTCATTGATTCTATAAATCAAATTGTGAATATTTTTTACGTAGCGGAGTTTCCATATTGGTGTTAAGTGGAAGATAGCTTTGAGAACGCCATTTCCAAACAACCTAAACTGTCAAAAAATACTTAAGGCCAGTTTTACCGACAAATGTTAAAACCGTAAGGTGAGTAATGTCTGAGGAATTATTATGAGGTGGCATTATTATATAAATACAATAATGCCACCTCAAACAACGTGACATACGTATTTAATGAGTTTTTATCGCCTTAAAACAAAGATAATATCGCACCCTCCACGCAGAGTCGTAACATGTTTTTTTTGCAAAATGAGATTTTGGTACTGTAATGTAATATTATATAAATACTACTCATCCGTGAAAACCATATTTTCTCTAAATGCCGAGATTTTAACTCGCTAACAGTCTTATCATATTTAAACTCCCGCGCATATAGTCGTGTCCTCGGTTGCGACGATTTGCGTTGATCAATGATAGCGCGCACAAGTGGACCATGGCTCAGTTCCGACGTCGTACAATGTAAAAGAACGAAATAGTACTACGGTGTTTTAAAATCTAAAAATACAAGAAACTGTTTGTCTAATAAAAACTATTTTTAAAATGTATTAAAAATAAGTTTCGTCGGACGCGATCTCGATTTTCTTCGAGTTTCTTAAATCTTAAAAGTAAATAAGCTATAACTTTATACATCTGACGAGCACGTTTGTACTTGGTTCAAAGGCAATTTTTCTAATAGCTTACAGGTAAATGAAGTGCATAAATAGTGATGTAGTAGAGTCATGTCAATGTCACAAGGGGTGTGCTGCAGGGATCCATTACAGGTCCACTGCTTTATCCTATATATTATATATTGTAAGCCTATAAATTGTTTTATATAAAATATGTATAAATAATCATTTAAGGTTGTATAGCTTTCAGCTATTGAGTTATATTCAATCACAGAATTATATAAATGTGATGAATACTTTTTGGTTTGACATTTTTATAATAAAAGTAGAGGAAGAATATTTTTGAATTTAACATGGGAATTGTTAATCTGGGTTGAAAAGCGGAAGATAATGGATGATTGTAACAAAAACTGGAAAAATAAATATTGTAAACTATATTAATTATTTGACGTTCCTATTTACTTGAAGCTGGGTCTTCAATATATATATATATATATATATATATATATATATATATATATATATATATATATATATATATATATATATATATATATATATATATATATTATATATATATCAGATTTAGTTCACTGTTATATATAACATACATATTTTTTTAATATGCGTACATTTTTTTTTAATTTATCAACATTAAAATATATTTATATTTCAAAGTAATTTATTTAAGATATTAAGACAATTATAATTAATTCGTTTTCGCAGACAGGAAAGTTTAAATACTAAGTGTCGTTCTTGATATGTATCTACGAGTATGTTATCGCTAAGCTAAACCAATCCAGATGTTTTTTTTTCTACAATACACAGAGGATCTGTTAATTTTACAACTATCTAAGCATAATGTTTGTTAAAAAAAAACATATTGACAAATGTATGCAAAATATATTTCATAACTATTTTATAAGTATTTGATCGGTGTATAGTTTATTATAATATACTCTTTGAGGTAAGCGTGAAGCAATAATTACGCGAAATTTAATGAATAATACTCATTGTGATTTATTGTACTTAAATATATGTATTTTATAATGTCCTTGGTGTTGCTATTAGACTATAAATCTAGGTCCAATCCTTTACATAAGGACGAGGCATTCGTACTCGGGGGAGCTCCTCTCTTCACCACCGAAGGGATAGTAGCAAGTTGCATGGCTGGGGTGGATCTGAAAATGATAAGAAATAATGAAATGACATCATACTCTTTAATATTAAAATTAATAATACAAACGAGGCAGTGGAACGTAAAGAGACTGGGTTATTTGCAAATCTCTGAAAAGTCTTACGCATTTAAATCTTTATTACAGTAAATATATTCTGAGATTCGTCAACAAATTAAATTTAATAAAATATTGGATGCGACACGGGAACCTACGTCATAAAATGTGTTAAAATTAATAAAATATAGTTATAAACTGACCGAGACTTTAACAGGCGATTGTTATCATTAAACGGGTAATTTACCTTTCCAGGAGTAGTGCAGCCATCATGGTTGACCCTTCCGAAGAAAAGTTTCTCTCCGTCAGCAGTTACACCGGCTTCAACTGCGCCTGGGGGCACGTTGCCGTCGGTGGAGAACTGCCACGAGAACATGGCGGGAACAAGTACCTATAAAAGTTATGAAATATCACGTTAATTTTTTGAATAAAGCAGTATTCGTACAGTAGTACGAAATTGGATGTGATATGCTTGTAAAATCATATAAATTAGAGCCTGGCTTCTGATATAAAAGCGTTCCTTATTACCTCAAACTGATCCTTAGGTAGCTCTTCGCCGTTGTAGGCGATGTAGCAAGCATTCTTGGAAGGAATGACCTTGGCTGGGAGAATGTCTCCTGCGTGGTGAGCTCTGCCCGCGTAGATTTCGTCTCCATCAGCGTCAGTGCCAACACGGAGAGCTCCCATTGGGATACTCCTCTGGCTTAAACATGCCGGAACCCAACGATATGTACCTAAAATTATAATTCCATAAATACGTATTCTGTAAAACTATTAATCTATAGGTAAGGATTGTTAAGGGTATTATTAAATTATAACAGACGCTAATGGGTTAGGCAGAAGGGCGCTAATAGGTTATCAATGTCAACGAATATAATTTCATGGTTAATTAATAATTGAAATTTAAGAATTTATATTAAAAAGGGTAATGATAATAAGCAATAAAAAATTATCTACAGAAAATTGACACGCCTTTTTAAAACGTTAAAACAAAAAGAGGATACAATATTAGATTTGTTTTAAAATCAAAATTGTGTACAAAACCTTTATAATCAGTAAGTATATTATGATAAAATACTGATACTATTAAGTATATCGGTTTTTATCAAATATTTCACAAACATTTTTAAGGCAAATATTATCTGTAGATAAATTGTATTAATAGCAAACACGAAACAATTTATACGACAAACAGAAAGCAATGGCCAAAACTCTATATGGTTTACTTTATTCATACATTCAGTAATAATTAATACAAAAAATTAAATTTAAAAATGTTTAAGAAATAATAAAAGATAGGTTTGAAGAGGGAAAGGAGGAGGTCTAGGAACCATAGAGAGGATTGGCCTAACATTGGCTGACGATACGCGAAACTGAAGAAATGACACTTTCTAAATTATATATATTAAAAAGTTTGATTTTATTATCAGCAAGTTCTCATTACAAATTGTTACAAGTTAGTTACACAAATTATTTTTCGGATAAAGTTATTGATGTCATTAATTTCCAATTATTTAACAATTTACGACTTTACTGTATAAATTGGTATTACAGTAAGTTTTGAATAACAGCAAAAATTAAATTTAAGAAAACGTAAAAATACTTTCAGTAACCATGACTTATATATGTATGTATGTACAGATCATTGGTTATACGTAGGTATATTTAAATATATTTTTCCTTACGAAATATGTTGATTAAAAAGGTGCCATAAATTCAGTGCTCATGATAAATTTTATTTGTCTTTCACGTAATCTTAAGTCCAATTATTAATTTCTTTTGTAGAGTAAACATTAGTCATCAATGTTTAGGGGGTGATCAGTTAAACAATGTGCTGCATTCTTCTTTCTAATGTCAAATCAATGATAAAGAAAGAGATAAATGTATTAATCACCCACTAAACAGTCATTGTAAGAACGGCCGTAAGTGGAGAAGGTGTGGACATTGCAGATTACGTGACCGACATTATCGATAGCCGGATTTGACTTACTCCATGGCAACTCGACCGTCTCCCCGGGTAATTGTGGTACATCATCTTCTGGATTAGAATCGACTACTTGGACTGCCCCTGGGGGTACTGGTGGGGGATAGTGGTGGTGCGGAGGGTAGAAATACGCGGGATGAACTGGATAGAAAACAACTCCGGGTCCGTAGGGATAAGGATGGGTTTGATCACCGGATCCCGGTGGCCCTTCTGGGTAGCCGTGTGGTGGTCTTCCACCAAAACCGTAATATCTGTCTGTATAACACAAAATATGTTGTTTAAGATTTGATAATAATGATACTTCAATATGTATTATTTCCAAACCATTTTAAAAATATTTGTAATACTTTAATATTAATAATATTAGTAAAAAGGGAAACAACGTATGTATATCGTCTTAATATTTGAGAATGAGTCATTTTGTGATTAGCCACAGACGATCTGAGCTAATAATAATAACAACGTATATTTCGATTGAACTGCGATATTATTTTCAACAACCAATTATTTCTTACAAATATTCCACGTGTTTTGTGAATCATTGCAATATAGTTATCAATATTTTTCGGAACTGAAGATAGGCCCGTCAAAACTATTATCGTTAAGCTGTTAAATCATTATGGATAATATCAGGTAAAAAAAATATTGGTACGCGAAATAGATAATATTTATACGAAAATTGTAAATTTTTTTTTAACACTGCTTATTAGAATGTGAAAATTACGCTTGTAACGTCAATAAGTTAGATTTAAAGCGAGTTTTCACTTCGATTTCGCATTTATTAGGTACTTATAGATTATATGTAGTTACAATTCCGCAACATTAACGGTAATTATAGTTATCAATTTTAATAAAGATAACATCTCACAACATGTTATACTTTTAATGTGATATTAATAGAATTGCTGTGCTAAGTTTTGATAGCTGGTAATAATTATACCTTTTTTTTTATTATATATGTTGACGGGCGGGCAAATGGGCCACCTTATGGTAACCGGTCACCACTGCCTATAGACTTGGTGCTGTAAGAAATATTAACCTAATCTTACATCGCCAATGTGCCACCAACCTTGGTACCTAAGATTTTATGTCCCTTATGCCTGTTACACTGGCTCACTCACACTCACTCGCCCTTCAAACCGGAATAAAACAAC
The DNA here is from genome assembly GCF_037043105.1 of Vanessa tameamea. Taxonomy (NCBI): domain Eukaryota; kingdom Metazoa; phylum Arthropoda; class Insecta; order Lepidoptera; family Nymphalidae; genus Vanessa; species Vanessa tameamea. Next base: position 10,228,584 of record NC_087320.1, on the reverse strand, counting down.
ACTAAGTATTGCTGCTTTACGGAATATATGATGAGTGGGTGGTAGCTACTCAAACGGGCCTGCACGAAACCCTACCACCAAGTAAGCTATACACCACGAATATGAAAATATTTTTAAAAGTTCAATAAATGTCCAACCTAAGACAACGCCCTTTCAATGTTTGGAATATATGCTACGACTTTTAGGCGGTTAGTTGACAAACTTGACTGGCGTGTACGAACTCAATTAAATGAAATATTAAAATTAGTGATTTTAAGTTAGATTGGTGATCTTGTACTAATTAAACAACGATATAATGACTTAGAAATTCATTCCCTTAATACTGATTAATAGGTATCAGCTAGACTATAAACAAACTGAGCAAATAAGATAGCATCACGGATTATCTTTAGAGGCACTTTCTTGTAAAAGTACTCGGAGATACCGAGCAAGTGTAGAGCATTCTACAATGACATTATCATTTGTAATTTTACAACTTTAATGCGAAAAATTGAATGACTATTATTCACATTTTCATGCTTAAAGTCCAAGAAGATCGTATATTTTTTCTACAAATCAGGATTGTAGATTTTTATTTCTTTAATTTAAAAAAACGAATTTATAAATTTTACCAACCAGAAACTAAAAAATCATGTTTAGAGATTATATGATGTCTAAATCTTAAAGACCAGAGCCGTTTTATCCAATAGAGAGTGTAACCAACTGCTCAGGCATCCACATCCACACAACTGCCTGTTGAGAGGCCCCAAGGGAAATTATCGAAGCCAAATATTTTTTCATTGTCTAGAGTGATTTGGCATGGTGCTTATAGTAAAACATCGTAATTATGAAAACTGCGTTGTGGTAGAAAATATACAGTTTCGATGAATAAGGCTTGTTTAGGTCATTCTAATCAAATGAAGTGTTTTGCATTGATTTGCAAATAAGCAAGTGTTACTGTTAGTGATATGATATAACAACTTATGGTTGGCAGCGTATTGATATCGCAAGGCATCGCTTATATGATGCAAATATCTGTCACTTGGCATCAAAGTCATTGTCGTTGGATTTCAAAAAAAAAAAAAATTGCAGCCCTCATGACATTGGTTATAAAAAAAAACATTGATAAGACTATTCTTATTTTAAAATGTCGGTCAAGAACAAATTCGTATTGTAAGGAGTTGTATCATGCACTATACACAGAACACAATAAATATATTTTTAAAATACTTTCTGTAATAAAAGAAATATTGCTTTTTAAATAATCTTAATTAGCTTGAAGCAAGCAAACTACTCATTAATAGTGAAGAATTGCTCACATATGACGCACAGTACAATAAAAAAATAGTTTAGTCTAAATTTTAAGTTTTGTGCAATAATATATTTTGAATGAAGGATTAACCAATAATTAATATTCTATTTAGAAACTGCAGCAACTCGTGCAAACTATTATCACATTGTCAACTGTAACACTTGCGCAGACGAAAATAACGTGACGTGGAAAGAAAATAAAGGCGATATCAGACTGTCGTTATTACCACTAAAAATATTGACATAAATCTCAACCCGAAGCCTTCATTTGAGATAAAATAAGCGCACTAAACGAATGTAGTCATTAAATAACAATACATTATGAATATAATATATCTATTTGTTATAAATATTTAGAATTGTTTCGAAAAAAAAAAGTTCTATAAAAGGATTCAGTATTATTATAATATTCATTTAAATTTTGCTTTTATGTATTTATTATGACGTTAATAGGTGTCTGCGTGTTTGTATATTTTTTAATCGTACACTTGCTCTATCCTATTTATTTCAGTTCGACGCAGACGGCTTATCATGTTGCAAATAATATTATTTGAAAAAAAAACGGCCGGCCACCTGCCTACTTGTAACCTTCTTGGAATTGCTTCAGGTGGGTTGGTTTGGTAATGCACTTAACAAGCATTCCACTCTAACATGTCTTACGACAACCACGGTTTAAAATGTAACTCTACGACCCCCAAACTCTATATATTCTCTATCTACTTCGGCCGGACGCAGGACAGAAGTTATATATTTTGTATTTTAAAGTTAATTGGTTACTGACAACAAACATGTGTGTTTTTAAATTGATTAGTGTACACGGACCTTATATTAAACATTGATCTTTGCTTTATTTAACACACTAAAAGGTAAAGTAGCACGAATTAACATAATAATTGCTATTCTAGACATACCTGCATCATCTGTGAAAAACATGATGCATTTCTTTGAAAACTACGCGCTTGACTTATATTCCTAACTTTTTTTATAATGTGATAAAGGGGCCCGGAATATGCCGCCGTAATTCCGTAATTCGTAATTTAATTTCGAATTTCGTAATATTTATAAATTAATTGTCAAAAGTTTTTGATTTTTATTTTAATGCAATTGGCGCAGGTGAACTAAAAGTTTAAGTAACTAATTATTATTTTTATAGATATAAAAAACGGATAACGATAGATAATTTGACATACCTATAGATATGATAATAATGAATGATTTCATTATTTATATAATCCTAAAATTAAATAATTAGATATTGATCAAATTACACTTTTTTAAATTTCAAGGTATATTAGAATATAGTATAAATAAAATAAACCATCCAAAACAATAATTATACATTTTACGTATTTTATAGGTTATGTTTGCTAGTTTTATGCATTTTTTTTTTCTAACTTGTTAGTCTAAAGCATTATTTCAAAAGGCCATTGCTTAAAATATATAGTTATAAATAGTTCACTAAAAGTGTAATACGTTTAGTATATTCTAGTATATTTATGTTATCAGTAGATATCTTATCACTCACCTGCCATGTTGCGTGCGCGTCTCTCGAACGACTGATGCGATATGAGAAATTCGATCGCTTAAGTACTAGAACTGACTCATTAAACTGATAATACGTTAAAAAATCATTTAACATTGATAAATAACATTTACAAGTAATTCATTATCTTGTCACGGATGTTTCGGGAAGGGATGAATGCCGTTTTTAAAAAAGAATTACTGAGTATGCGTAATCGTATAAATATTCATAAATCCGTGGCTCTACAGGGAAACCTTAATGTACCACTACAAGGCATAGGCCTCCGCTCCTCTTAAGATTTGGAGCTATTCCAAAATAATGATCCAATGCGCGATAGTCTACAATTTCATATGAAACATGTAGTGTTCATTGAGGAAAAGTAAATAATATCCTTTGATAAGGCGTAAGCGAATGATGATCAAATATTCATATAATATACGATATACATCATACGAAATATTTTAATTATAAATAGAATCCATGAAATAAAAATTTAGAACTAAAACATTTACGTTTCGCTTAGTATCTGTCGGGCTTTCCTTTCCTCTTAAAACAAAGGTTGGAATTTATTTCAACATAATTGCATTTCTGGTTGAATTTTAGTAGTAGGATATTTATAAGAATTCAATTCAACCATCTCTCCTATTCCGACATTTATCTATGCATAAGTTCCTTATGCATAGCAATGTAATAAGTAACAGTATTAGCATATGCGATTAATAAATAACATCATTGTAAAAGATCTTTATTAAAACTAAAATAGCAACATTAACTTTAGACACAGGGCTTCAAGTAATAATAGTCCAAGTTAACATTAATTATTTGCCACAAGATTTCAGAGATTCCATTACAATTTGAGCAATGAGCAAGAACTCCGGCAAAGCATAATCGGTATTGCTTCTTCGATATTCCTCAAGAGTACCGTAGGCTACAAGTAAATCTCTAAGAATATCTTTCACGGTGTTCTTTAAAACTCTCGGTCTCGGTCTTCTATTTTTTTCAACAACTTTTATGGTCGATATAACCTGAAAGAACATTTCAGAAAATATTTTTTTATACCTATGTGATAATAAATATAGCTAGTTCATTATTATTAGTAGTAGAGTAATAGCTAACTGTAGATATTTCAGTATTATATAAATCGTTACTACAGGGGTAGGTAATAATGAAATTTCTAACAAAATGACAAATAACAGACAAAAATTGCCTCCGCCTTCTCTCATTTAAAATACCTTCGTTTTCCAAGAAATTAGCAGCTCTCCTAAGGCGGTTCCTTTAAGATTTTCGCCGATTCCTCGTAAGCTATGACGTAGAAGTATGAGATGGTGACGACGACAAATCTCATCTAAAAATCAAATTAAAAGACCGCATCTTGGGTTATTTTAACGGAAATATGTTTTATTTTTCTTAAAAATATATTTTTCAGGTCAAGAGAAGCTACGAGATACAAAAAGTCAAATTAGCTACGTAAATTTAAAAATAAATATCATACCTTTTTTGCAATTAAATTCATCAAAGCCATTACGACAATCCGTTTTGTTATCACAAATGTCATCTATAGATGTTGTCGCAGTATAGTTTTCGTCACAATAAAATCGCGTTAATTTAGGTTCAACTGTACACGCTTTAATACATATTTTAGAACACATTGTTGAAGCACATAGTCCGTTCCTACAATGGCATCCATCAGCTATAATTTTACTGTTTCCTGTATTGGATCGTTTTAATGCAGCCCCTAAATTTTCGTTAACAGACATTAAAAATAAATAGGCCTCTTCTACTTCATTAGCAGCGTACGATTCGAGCAATATATCTGAATATATTGTCTTTAATGAGGAATAGCATTTATTCCTAAGTTTTTTTATCGCTGTAGTATCAGGTATATACTTTGTAGTGAGTTGCTGTAACTTGGAGATTAGATTCCAAAGATCTAACAATTTCTTTTGCGTTGGTAGGCTTTCTTTTGAAGATTTTAATTTTAGCATCTTGAGAACATTGCTATATATTTCGTGTGCCTCAAATTTCTTGTAACCAGTACCTTAAAATATGAAAAGAGTTAAGTTCGATGATGTTAATTTACACATGTTTGTGTTTAAAATTCGTAATTCACTTTATTTTTTTATATATGGTTCAAGATTTGTTAATAATACCTGCCTTTCATACAATCGTTCTCATCGCTTTCATCCAAACAATCTAATTTGCCGTCACATAACGTGTTTAAGGATACTTTGTCAGTGCCGTGTATTGACACACAATTCCATGATGTGAGACTATTTTGCTGCGAACAAATACGTTTGCAGGCATTTGTACAGTTAGTACATTCTTCTGTGTTACATTTACATCCTTTTGGTGGCCAAGAAGGTCTTTTCGGCATATATTGACCTATATTGTTGTCCAAGATATCAGTTTTTCTTCGTGTTTGATATTCGTCAGATTTGAACGAACATAACGCGCTCTCCAGAGCTAGTGCAAAAGAACTTATTGTTACAGCAATTTCATTCGATTTAACTCTTACGTTTTCTTCATTAGGATCCTTTTTCAGAATCAAATTATCATTATGAAAGGATTTTTTATATTTTTCTCTAAATTCTTCTTGCATTTTCAATACATTTTTAATTATTTGACTTCTTTTAGACAAAATAGTTTTGCTGTCATACATTTCAAAACAGTTATTGTTTCCGAGATTGGACTTGATATTCGTTACTACGCGATCAGAGTATTGCATTCTTTCCATTGCTAAAAAAATAGACATTTAAACCATTCTTAATTTAATGCTGATGTTTTGTACAAAACGTGCGTGTTTTTCAATGACACTTGAACTTGGGATGGAATCTAACAAAATTTAGCATAGAAGTCGAAAATAAGTTAATACAAAATATTAAATTATTAATTTAAATTTAATTGAATAATATTGAAAAAGTAGTACGAAGTTTACCTTGTGAGCCACAATATTTTTCATCTGAACTATCTGGACAATCATATATGCCGTTGCATAGTTTATGAAGAGGCACAATTATATCATCGTAAAGACATTTCAAACTACTCATACTTTTTATTTGTAAACAAGTACGGTCAGATATATCTTGACACATTGGCGAAGTTGTTACACTTTTGAAAAAAGTATTACCGTCTTCTCGTAAATTGTCATGTATCGCATGAGCAATATCTTTTTTTTCGCCATTGGAATAACTTTTAACTTCAGCTTCACCGCTTCCTCTTAGATCTACGCGTCTTGTAAGATTTGAATCAATTCTGTGATCATTATTACTTTCTCGAATTCCTTTCTGTTTCTCATTAACAGTTTCAAGCACTCTTTCTTTGATGTCTTCCAAAAGTGTATGTTTATTATGTGCTGTTTTCAGCCCCTCTAACTCATTTTCAATAAGTAAATTAATTTTGGTCGCTAATATGTCTATATTTTTTGTATTTACAAGTTTACTTATGCTTAAGATTTTTTCTTTATTTAATGTCCTTTCATAATTATTGGTTGTGGTTTCTCTTAAACTGTCAAAGGTTTTTAATTTAATTCCTTGCATAATCAATTCGACGTGGTTTTTACCTTTGCTGCCTAAGTGTTGTGCAGCTTTTTGTAACTTTTTTTCCATATTCCTTAGAAGTTGATATTTTTCATCGTCAGACGAATGTGTCTGAATATCACGGGCTATTTTATCAATTTTGTCAGTTATATTATGAATTTTTTGTTTCGTAATCGAATCAGTTTCTTCTTTCATAAAGCTGAGGTTTACTGAAATAATTAAATATTGAGTAAATAGCTAAATATTACAGAATAATGTTGAGTACCTAATAACATACCAAAAAAAGGTAAGATTGATAAAATACAAGATATTTGCAACAAAACCATTTTTGTAACTAACAGGAATTAGGATATTTTGTGTAATAGCTCTTTTATTATTACCTATTACTAGTTTTTAATGAGCGGTGTAATAAATCCATAAATTCTGTAATTGAAATATAAGATAAACAACAAAAACACTTACTTTAATAACAATTGCGATTTGCTAATGACTTACCTATATACTGTCCTTCATTAAAATATTATATAATATAAACTATTCCACTTAATTACTTATATCCAATTTAATTTAATTTCCAAAGTTCCAGTACCAACTTCCTCGACATTTAAAACGTTGCTCTTTCGCAAATCCACAACGACTATCATAGATTATTCAAGATATAGGCTAGATAGGCTACTCATTTTTTGAATTCGATTGGTCCAACCCCCTTCTTTCAGCTTTATTGAATACTCTGCGAAGCAGACGGGTAACAGCTAGTACAATATATGTGTATGTCAGTATTTATACTACTTTGTACTGTATATATCTGATAGAGACTAGATAAAATATATACATATGCACACAACGAACATATAATTCACAGCAGACTTATTGCTTAGTTTAGTCGCATTGATAGTAGCATTTATTGTGATTGAAGCGGTAAACGACTATATAATGAAACATATAGCATACAATGCTACTGTTTAGAAAGCGCCTACTGTTAATTTCAAAACTAAATCAATTATTTTGTTTTAAAGGCCGACAACGCACCTGCAACCCCCCTGGTGTTGCAGATGTCCATGGGCGGTGGTAATCACTTTCCATCAGGTGAGCCTCCTGCTCGTTTGCCCCGTGTAACATAAAAAAAAAATATATCAAGACCGATAATTTTTATCTTAGTCTGTTCGATTGTTTTTAAACGAGTAATTGTCAAAGTGACATAAGAATCAAAAGACATATTGACATATTTATATTCCATAGTACAGAAGTTTAAAGGTTATGTATTGAATAAAAATATACTGATTAAAGAAAACTGGTTATAATATAAAGAAAAAATGAATACATCTATCATAAAAATCGCCCAGGTATTGCATTTATAATTTTATTATAGAACATTTTGTTTTCGCTAACATCGTTAATTTTGATATTAATTTGTAGGCTTCAAATGCACTATCGCAATTTTCTCCGGTATTTGCGTCCCAATTCCACACATCATCAGCACTCTGCAGAGTCGTTTCCGGGAAATATAGAATAACGAAGAAGAGAGACAGGCCACTAACTTATGAAATGGCTAACCCACCTCACTATATTGCTCACCGAAAGTCTTGGAACTCGTGGAATACGTGTAAATATACCTTGTTGCTCACTACATATAGTTCTCATTAGCATTTATTCTTTATATTACTTATTGTTTGTTAATATAATACAAAAATTGCTAAATTTGCTCAAACTAAAAACTTTGTTGTTGGCTGGTGAAATTGATATATGCTTTCCAACAAAGTAAATTAAAGCAACTTGTTAATATCCCACTGCTGGCTTAATGCGCCGTCCCTTGATAAGGTTTAAAGATTATTATTTAAATATTGGGTAAGTAGAAACATATGATTTTGATGTATGGCATGAACATTTTCACACAATGTTTTACATCAATGGCGCATTCAAGATGAATAATAAATACAACATATTTTTATCCAAAAGGGTTTTCTTTAATATATGGCAATTGAATGAATTAACTACCTCATGTTAAATTCCTAATAAATGAAAATAAATACTGGCACTTTATGAAATGAAGATCATCTCCTATTATACTTTCAAAATACATCCCCAACAATGAGAACAATGTTTAATACACAGACTGGCTCACTTTCAAATTAAAAAAATAATTGAAATATTTAAATTCTATTTAAATATTTAAGCCTGAGGTTCCTAAAAATAATGCTTACTATTACTTTTATTGAAATGAATATTTATATCATATTTCTATTTACTACAGCAAGTTTAAAAGATGGTCTGCGGAAATCAGAAACAGCAGTTGAAGATGAGTTTATCAGGAGATTCATAAATGGAACTTGGCATGGCCTTGTTTGTAGCGAGGTGGGTGTTTTTATAAAATATTTAAACAAATTGTTTTTTGTTGAAAACAAAAATATTAATAGATATTCTAAAAGCGAAATAGAGTTTGTTATGATTTCATACATTAGGCATATACATATTGTCAGCATTACATAAAAGGAAATAGAGTACTTAACACATGCTTATCCTTCCGCATATACAGACAAAGCCTCAGGCGGAAAATACTACTTTTATAAACATAGAAATTTAATATAGGATATTTTTTATGTTTAAAAAAAGTTTCTTTTGTATATAATGACACTATACATCTATTATTGCAGAGTTCTTTAGCATAGACTCTACTCTTAGTTTTCTAGTATACTGTCAAATATAATACTAATCAAAGACAATGAGATTAAGACGTAGATAATTTTACAACTTTGTACTAATTGATATTTTTCTAATAACAATAAGGTTGCATTTATTTATAGCTTTTTTTTTTAAATAAATAATTTTAATAAAGTTTATTGTTTATAAAGATTTAATCAGCCCATTGTATGATATAAAGTTGTACCAACATAACTATGTTTAAATACAATCTATGTATTCAATGTTGTCTCTATTTATCATTTTCAAGTATATTTTTTAACTTTTAGGTTATAATAAAACGACAGTTCAATCATATTAGAATAGCAGCAATCATGAGACGAGCAGTGTCTCCAACAAAGATGTACTTCCTTTTAGGCTACACCGAGGAACTTCTATCAACATGGATACAATGTCCAGTGACATTGGAGCTGCAAACAGTTGACAGCTACGAAGATGTTGTCTTCAAATATATTTAAACCAATAATTTCTTTGGATTAATGTGTGTAATATATTTAGGATAAAATATAGGAATTTAAATTTAGTTTTTGGATTAAGAAATAAAAGTTTGTTGAAATTTAGACGTTGTTTTTTATTATCCTTCTCTTTCTGATCGAATTTCAAAGATCTGATCTATGCTGGAAATGTACAAATAGAGTCACAACTCGATACCACAAGAAACCAGGGCTACCAAAGTACATTTCAAGAAACGAGCTCCCGAAGACAATTTACTTTATGCACTCGTTGTTCAATGCGCCTGAAATTAATTGGCCAAATCGTTTTTTAGGATCTCTATCACTATCGCAAAAAAATATATATATAATTTAAAATTGTTGATTTTTAATAGGAAATATTTAAAGCAGAAAATACATAAAATATTCTCAATTTATTAAATTTAATTTGTTGAAGAAGTAAGTTACAATCGATACAAATTTACTTGGTTTCAAATTTCTAACTTAATATTTTGTACTACTTGAAGTTGAGTATACCCAGCCTCATGTACATATACTATTTGTAAAGTCTATGTCTAAGTTGTCTATGGTGTGAGTATTCAATTTCAAGAAACATATATATTTAAACATAAGTAGAAAGGGAATTGTTCAGTGTCTAAAAGAGATAGTACAAAATAAAAGTCTGATATAAAATTCATATTTTTCTTATAATTTTATTCATTCAAATATACATAATGTGTCAACAAACAGCACAGCGAGACGCGGGCCGGCGACACACACACACACACATGCACGCTCACCTCACCGCTCGACACGAGCCCAGACCGACTTCTGCACATACGCTTTGTACTTTAACGTTAACCGTCGTAAGGCTCTGTATCCACTCAAGCGGGTGTGCTCGAAGGGAGTATGAGGGAATAGCGATATTTTAATTGTTACTTACGTCGCTCTCCTCTCCGGACTTTGCCGCTTAGGTGGATACCGGGCCTTAACATCACGCGCTGCTTGACTTTGCAACACGATAACTATATAATTATTAACGATCTAGTTCTGTTAACGCCGGAGAATTGTCGTGTTCAGTGTTTGATATTTGTAATTGAAGTGTTTACAAAATCAAGCAACGTTTACAATTTGAGGGTAGTTACATCATTACATTATTTCTCATAAGATTTTCTTCTAAATTTCACATAAATGCCTATGGTGTTTCTCTCAGGTAAATTTATATTGTCTATCACAGTGACGTAAAGCATTTGTCCTTACATACTAGTGAGTTAAACATTGCGATCTTATCATTAAATCACCATAAAACACGTTTTGTAAACTCGTTAAGGTGCTTCAGAAAATATTTTTTTTTTTCATTATTATGATATTATTTCTTTTTTTAAAGTCTCAAACAGTCTTTAGTATTGAGCTAATTCGATAGGGCCTGTGGAATGTCTGTCGAGATACACCTATTCGAGGCTCGCACGCTAAGGCCGGTTACACGCGGACGTTTGTCGCGACACAAACGTTGCACGCAATGCGTTCGGGTAACAGTTATTGCGGAACAGGGAGTGAGTCTGCTCGGAGTGATGTGCGTGCAGCGTTTATTCGAAACGTTTCACCTAACCGGTCCAACGGCTTCCTTGCGTGTCCGTTTGTTAGTCCAGTTTGCGCAGAAGTCCAAACGGGTGACAGTATGCGACGGCTCACTCGTTAGCATTGATTGTGGTTTACATATTTACAAATAAAACATCGATAACTCGAAGGCTTCCCGTGATTTTATTGACTATCCAATACTTTCGCATTATTGAATATTCTCAATCCTTAACGGAACGTAACGCAATGCGGATGAACAATGTTTTGAAATAAAATGAAATAGAAACAGTATTTATCACAAAATCACATATTAATGTAGAATTACATATAATACAAATATGTACAAAGAAAACAGTCGAATTATAACGAGACAGATCGAATAACAAACGAGTATTTTCAATAATGCGTCAGAAAATTTCTCGAAATTATGTTCCGGATGGCATCAGTTGTGTAAACAAAGATATATATACAATTATAACGAACGTAATGTGCGACGATAACTTCCTATTTCAACACTACTGCTAGAACTATTAAGTAAAATTGACCATCAAAATTCTATTAAAAATAAAAGAGATCACATGTAAGATAAACATTGATACAATAAAGCTCTCATTATTCATAAGCAGTGCTAGTATTTCGTAACTTCTACTGTTTTCAAAAACTGATCTTACTAATCAACATATGTAGCGCCGCCTTTAGCTATCCGGGTGCCTCGGGCCTTACTTTTGGTGTCGATTTTCTTTTTTGGAGTAAAACGAATCATATCAACCAGAAAGTTGATATTGGGCGAGGCGCATCACTAGCCCGTAGCCCAGGCACCCGACCCTAACGCTGACACTGAACATATGTTTAATATGAATTAATTTCTTAAAGGTTTCCAAACGAGTTTGACACTTCGCTAGACAGACCGAAAACGCTCACAGTTGACATCTGTAGAAACTACAAAAAAAGTATGAAGACAACCTAATTAGAATTTAAACAATCTTTAACCAGTGACGGTTGATATAAAATATATTTCGTATCTTAATTTACAAAATGACAAGTAAAGGAATGCGTACACTTATCTAGCGATGTATTGTTTCGTGTACTTGCTATAAATAAACTAATAAATTTAAATTTTCTCATATATGTAAATAAACAACTATTGTAAAGGAACAAATAATCTATCCTAGGGTGAAAAATATTTTGAATATAGTTTCTTTTCTATTAACGAGGTATAATGTACGCATTCCTTTGCTTAATATTAAAAAAAAAAAAAAACATAATTTAACTTATAAACTCATCAGCATGTAAGTACTTACTCAAATTTCGAATTAAGAAATATCATTAGCATCTATGGATTCAGACTTTAGATTTGCTCTTTACTTTGTCCGTTGTTCGAAATCGGTGGACCGAGTTATACATAAAGTTAATATATACAAATGTTATAAATGCAAAAATACTAACAATATCGGATGTATTATGTTCGGAATCATTAATTCGAATAGAACGATCGGACTATTCATTTACGATAAAGTCGAGATTATAACGTCGCAGTTAACACGGAGTATGTTTTAGAACTATAGAGCCCAACAAGTACAATAGAGTCCCGATAAACCGGACAGTACTGGATTGGACCGGTTCGAATCAGCAATGTCCAGATTAAGGGCTTATCTTTTATTTATTTACAAAATTCCATTCATTGCTTTTTTACAGAACTATATAAAGTATACATTTATCAGAGTTTACGACGGACAAATTGTCATAACAAAACAAGTATTATTATTTTTTAATCTGTCTGTTTAACCTTATGTTTGGCAAATTTAAATTCGGTTTAATAGGACTCTATTGTACTATGATTATGTCTCGGTTGAAATTCTTCCAATGTGATTCGATAAGGCGATACAAAACCGCACCAATACTTTGTGCTCACGAAACATTCACATTTAGAAAAATATCAATGTTGGTAACATTTACGAATCTTAAAATCCTACGATAATTTCCATAAAAAACGTATCGGAACAAGATCATCATGATATGACATTAAAATCTATTTGTAATTAGAAAAAAAAAACAATATCCAGCGTCAGTAGTAAAATTTGTATCGTATAAAACTCCATGTCGATCACATTAATCCTAAAAGTAATAATTTAATATACCCTTTAACTTGATTTGGCTCATAATGTTCACAATTCATCAGATAGATTACAAGAGAGACGCATCCCTATCACAAACGCTAGTAACATTAAATTAAATACAACAGCACCTATCATTTGATATACATAATAATAATATAATATATTGAATAAAAAAATATTCAAAATAATAATTATATAATTCCAATGGAGAGGACATATAAAGCGTTGATACAACTATGCAATGGTCCATATAATTTGTAGTAATATAAAAATGTTTTAGTAAATATCACTAGTCACTCATATGAGACGAAAACGCTTCACAACGAACGGTCGATGCGAGAGTTTGGTCAAGTTCGAGATACCTTTGTCCAATAACTATAAGAAAAAACAACTTGAAAAATTCAGTCCTATGGATAAGTTACATATGAAATCAGGGTCAAGGAAATTGAATATGATATGATTTCCAGTAAAAGAAAAGTTGGGGCCAATTCAAAGAGCAAAATCAAAAGATTGAAACGATCGCTGTCTATGACTGGTTTGAAACAAAAAAGTTCTTTGACCAAAACTTCCGACATCTCACCGACAGACAATATTATTTCAAGAACTACTCGATAATGCAAATCTTTACAGAGCTTGCTATAAGTAACTATTACGGTTTTATAAATCTACTATTGATTATATTTTAGTGGAGTAAAGGATATCACTTGATTATTTCAGAATTGCCGTATCTAGTAGTTCAATAGAAACTGTTAACAATCTAGAAACATCGCACTCAAGTGCCATTCGTACGATCGATGACGGTGACCGTCCGAGAGGCGATACCGAGCCTCGCGACGCAGTGACCACGCCCAGTCTACCACTCACACAACATTTGTACTACGCCAGTATGCTACCCGCTATTAGTAACGAAGGCGGCTCGCTGTCGACCAACTCCAGACAATTAAATTTATAATCTAATACGAACTAACGAATAAAATGCAACTAACGTCATCGCAATTTTGGGTCAGACCATTAAAAGGAACGACGTGAATACTGAAACGTGACTACGAGAAAATATACAATTTTAAAACTTAGAACGAACTTAATCGAAGTAATTTGTGAAATATCATTTATAATGGAGAACAGTTCGTCACATGTACGAGCTACTTAAGACTAAAAGAGATGTCCGACAGCGACGGCCGCTGGAGGAGAAAGTTCATTACGAAACAGACACTAATTAACACTAAGCTAAACTTACGTACACCATACTTATAAAAACACTAAGAAACTCTTGGAAGGGGATAAAAATGGGGGTAATAAGTCTCGCTAAGAAGTTTGTTGGAACACACGATGTTTTTTATTAACCTAAGAGCGTCCCCCGACTTTGTTCACAGTACCGCGATACCAACCGACCGCCGTCCACCGCTTCACCACTAACCGTTCTAACCTAACCGGCGTCAACACATCTATAACGACACGACGACACTTAATATGGACATTATAACCATACAAAGCCGCAAACATTGCAACGCCAAATTGTATTACAAGATTCCCATTCCTTAACGACGTTCGATCAAAGAGACGATTCGAGATAGACTAATATCAAATTTCACAGATTCAAAAGTTAAAAATTTGGGATTGTCTTTGGTAGACAGTTTAACTAAAAGAAAGATTAATCGAAATATTTTATGTGAATCGTCTCAATGGTCGCAACGCAATGAACAATATTGAATGACAAAATTAGCCTATTCTAATGGCAGTAGCAAAGATAAAGAAATACTTTTGACCTTGAATTGACATGTTATCATTGGTCGAGATCTGAAATAGTCTATGATATTTTTAATGGATTCATAGAAAAATGGCGTTTTTGTATATGGTCGAAAAATTTATCCGTAAAATTAAAGTGAATATAAATTATTTAAATGGAACAGTGTTATATTATAAATAGAGATATATTAATCAAGAATTGATCGGAGTGCATAAAATAGCTGAGCTTAGCAATATGTAATTCTAAGGTCGTTTTATATTGTTTATCTTTACTCCTCGTGCCGTTGGAATACATAATGTAGTCGTCAAACATGTTCAAGCTCAAGATCCTACGTAACATTGCATAACATGCCCAGATTTTATACCTAAATAATATACAGTGGAGGAATTTTAACACTAATTAGTAAATGGACGTTTGTCAATTTGTCGACGATTTTGTGCATCGTTTTCACAACATGTAAAAAACACTTAATTTTCATAACGTTATCGAAACCTGATTAGAATAGATTTAAATTTAAATTAATTTAGAATCAAATATTATATTAGAATGATTTTTTTTTAATGTCAAAATTAAAAAAGAAAATATTACCGAAAAACTAAAAAAAATAAAAAATAAAACCAGTTTTAAAGTCAAATTCTTTAATTTCGATTCCACATCAGGTTCCGATGACATACAATAAAATATATCGTATCATTCCTCAACTGTATAATTATCATTAAACTAAGCGTAAATTTGCCGACAAACTATCATATTGAAAAAATATTCATCTCTCGATTCAATAATAATTTATTTTCGAAGTAATTAACACGGATCCAAATGTTGCTTCGACTTTAACGTCGAATACAAAACAAAAAAAAAAAAAAACATTCTACCCCGCGGGGTTGGGATTGCACGTCACAAACTTAACTAAGCCGTATCACCGATAGAAAACTTCGAAACTATTCGAACAAGATTGAAATGAGCAATGTCCATACACTAAAACTATCACACGAGTCTCGTCACCGGGCAGCGATATATCATCTATTTTATATATTCTTGTCAACTAATTTGTAACCAGCCCGGTGACCGGAGACAGCGCTCGGCGACCTATATTACACTTCGGTTTACAATATTACTAAGGCAGTTTCCTAACGAGATACGCTATTGTATTCCATTAAATCAATCTAAAGCAAAATTTTACTCAGTTTAACATTACGACAGATAATAAAATCGAACGATCGAAACGAATGATAAATAATTACTTTTTACGTTCATTCGATTGCACAATGTCGTATCTCGTTTATTATAGCACTACCAACTTTTAGAACATCATTTATTAAAAAATATAATTAATTACATTAATATATGTAAATTATTTTATTTATATAATGAGACACGTTTGCAATAGATTGCTTTACATAATTCAATACTTATTATATTTTATGCTTATTAAAGTAATTCAAAGATTATCATTAATTGAACTCTAATTTACAACGTAATTGTAAACAAACGCAAGTCGAGTCGCTAAATTTAATTGTAAAAAGCATCAAAGAATAGTTCTAAAGATAAAATTTACTTATATAACAACGTACGTAAAATACAATGTACACAGTGTATGAACATACAAGATTTTATTAAAAAATTTGATTGTCTATTAACATTACATAATCTATGATCATTCGATTATATTATTATTATTATATCAAACAAATAATCAGCTGTAATGCTCCTTGTATTGATTGAGTTCGTCCGACGGACTATACAAACGTGTCCCCAGCGACCCGAGGTCGAGTATTTCTAAAAGTTGGTAGATCTCACCCTCACGTGTTGGACGTGCGGTCGCGGTGTTGGTGGTGGTGTTGGTGTTGGTGTTGGTGCTGGTGCTGGTGCTGGTGCCTGGAGCGTGTCGAGTGCTACCTGCGCCCGATCAGGCCGTTACTGTTGCTGCTCGAGCTCGGACACATCTCGAGCTCGACTAACAGCGGGAAGTGATCTGGAATTAGAAAACGAAATTGAAAACGAGTCATTCATTTGTTTTTCTTTACGTTCATATTATCGAGTGCCAGTTGGAACATTGTTCCAGAGGCTGCAGTTCTTGGGTATTAATATGAATCATTACTCTACGCTATCAAAAGTCCAAAATACGACAAACAAAAGAACACACAGACAGACTAAAATATTTAGGTTAGGTTAGAATTTTTATATTTTAACTGAAATTTACTTCGATAGATTGTAAGCTCCCGAATAATAACGGTGACATATGATTGGTCGCTCTTACAATAAGACCGGCCAATCAAGAAGAGCTTTCGACAGTTGACAATTTGACGCGGGACAGATTGTAATCTAACAGTTTAACTCCGATAGATTATAATATAGCGAAAAACAATGCGTTAAATTGCAATCGTATTTCACGGTTCACAATATTTCGACAGTTTACATCTGACGAGATAGATTATAATCTAACGATGTTTGTAATCTTACGGTGACATATATATATTTTTTTAACGGGTCACCTGATGGTAAGCGGTCACCACTGCCCGTAGACATTGACGCCATAAGAAATTTATCTATCGACCTTGGGCACTAATATGTTAAGTACAGGCCCTAAGCCTGTATGCCACAACAATATTAAGTATTGCTGCTTGACGGTATAATATAAGATGAGTGGATGGTACCTACTCAGACGGGTTTGCACAAAGCCCTTAAATTTAGTTATCACTGGCTCAGGTCTATCCAGTCGCTAGCTACTCTTGTTCATCAATCACATACGCGTAGGACCAATGGCAGTAAGCGCTTTAAAATTCCTGACTCCGGGCTGTTACTGAGATTTTTTGACAGAAAACCCAATGGATTAATACTGGACCGAGCCAGGATTTGGAAGCAAGCCCCAATACATACGAGTCAATCATTTAGATACACACATGGACTAACTACTAAACATAATGTTCACCTGAGGGTATGTGCGGGTGGGGACAGCCGACCACCTTGTGCTCGCGGAACCAGTCCTGCGACAGCGGGCCCAGGAGCCCCAGGGGAGTCATCGACTGCTTGCTGTAGAAGATGTAGTCGATGATGCCTTTGAAGTCGAATCTGTAACGTAAACGTTATTATGTCAACAGTTTGAAAACATTATATAGCAGAAGAAATTATCTATACTAATATTATAAATGTGAGAATAACTCCGTTTGTCTGTCTGTTTCTATTTTACGACCACACCACTACACCAAAGATGAAATTTGGTATGAAGGTTGAACTCCAAGGACATAAACTACATTTTTATGCCAAAAGCCGCTCGGCCGCGGCGACTTTTTGCAGCGACGCGGTCGCGACGGTCGCCCGCCGTGCTCCCTCACGTCCCCGACACCGTCTCGCGCCCGTCGGGTCGCTAGCGCGGTTCAGTACCGGCGATCCCTCCGTTCTTTCCCCGGATACGGGCGCGCTTTTGCATCGATATAGTCGTGATGCTGAAGTGAGTTAGTAGCGATGAGACTGTATCGTGTGCATATTCCGAGACTTTATTCAATATTTATTAATGAAGAAAATGGTACGATATAAATATAATTTATACCTATAATTCAGGAACAATGTAGCTCCCTACCAGTAATTTATTTTAATCGGATCATTACAGTAGTACAGTGTACAAAACATATTACATGTATTTTTCTGTATGGATTTATTTAAGACTCTTTTTTTGTATAATTAATAGTGATCGAGTCATGTACAAGTTAATTGGAAAATTTATAACTAGCAAGAAAGAAAGACGTAAAAGACATTTTAAGAGTCAAAAAAGCAAACGTATCAATATGTATTAGAGTCTAATTCCTATTGCTTCCATTCTGGTACTGGTTCTTGTAAATCACTTACGTCATCTAAACCACCGTCAAAAGCTGAACTACCAGTTTAATATATTTCAAAGGAGACTCACGTGTAATTAGTGTAGGGCATGATGTCTTCACTGTAGGCCGAGGCCAGTTTGAAGTTGTGCGTGAATTCATGTTCCGAACCGGGCATACGTCTTAACGACGTCGCGTAACCCAATTCTTTGAAATCCCGATGATCCGCGGACACTCGACCCGCCGATAGAAACTCGACAACTCCTGGAAGATTGATTTGTTTCGATACATATATATTCATTTGCAATAGAATTTATCGCATTCTATCGAAGGGAATAATGCATCGAGTTCGTAGGCCGATTTTAAGTTTTGACGTTACATTCAGTGACACAATTTGCAGTCCTACGAAATTAAAACATTACGATAACACAAATAAAATAAATTAGGAAAGGCGTGTCGTATTGTTTCCCTGCCCAGAAAATATGTGTTTTGTATTGTGCAAAGTTCAAATATTGCCCGAGGCGCTCGTGACCCTAACTAACGATGCTGTCTGTAATTATATATTTTAATGTATCTTGACTATTTCGTCGCACTAAACTAAATGTACTAATTTAAAGTGTATAAATATATACAGTTAAAATGTTATTATTAATAGCTGATGTAGGTACTTCCAAACTATTCTGAGATACACATATGGCATATATAAGAAAATGTTAAGTTACGATTTTAAGTATAAATTGAACAAGTTTAGTTCCTTAACTTAAAGTAAGAAAGCGGAGGTGTAAATGGTCTATTTGATGGTAAGTAGTCACAATTGGCCACAGACATTAGCACTGTAAATGGCACAAGCACTACGTTACATTCCCTAACAATGGACTCTAAATTCTTAAGTTCCTTGTACCCTTGCTTAGATTACGAGCTCTATACTGGAGAACAGAATTACGAACCCTTGGGTTTTAGAGATAGAAAAACTTCAAAGATAATGGTCACTGCACGACCCTTTACTGGGCTACAAGTAAAGCCGTTGACGCCGGTCTCCTTCCATTTGACTTTTTTTAAAAAAATTTTAAATATTGGACAACATCACATACATTACTCTGATCCCAATAAAAGTAGCTAAAGTGTTAAAGCACTTGTGTTATGGAAAATAAGAAGTAACGACGATACCACATACGCCCAGACCCAAGACAATATAGAAAACTAATGAACTTTTTCTACATCGACTCGGCCGGGAATCGAACCCAGGACCTCGGAGTGGCGTTTCCCTGAAAACCGGTGTACACACTACTCGACCACAGAAGTCGTCAACTTGGATTTTCCTTTCCGTCAGATTATGAAAGTGCCCTTGTGCGAAATAATTTGTCACGCGCAGTTGATTAGTCCCTCTTAAGAATGGTTCTCGCGGTCAAAACTGATCAGGACGAAATCGTCATATCTGAAGTACCACCGTTAAATTAAGAGTCCAAAAAACTTACCACTATCTGGCAGAGAGTTAAAGTCCCCACACAGCAATAGCTGCACATTGTCCTTCATTCCCGACAGGCGAAGAGTTCTCGCGGAATCGTCTAAAATGGATCTCAGTTCATTACTGAGCATCATAGTTTGTATCAATTTAACGTCACAGAATTCTGGGTCCCAATGTATGTGTGCGGTGCACACTACTATTGGTTGTGCGAGCGTTGATGAGTCTGTTGGTATACCTGGAATTCATAGAATTGAATATTAGCTCAGCTTATTACAATATAACATATTTTTAAATCTAATTAAGAGCCGAGATGGCCCAGTGGTTAGAACGCATGCATCTTAACCGGTAATTTCGGGTTCAAACCCAAGCAAGCACCACTGAATTTTCATGTGCTTAATTTGTTATAATTCATCTTGTGCTCGGCGGTGAAGGAAAACGTCGTAAAGAAACCAGCATGTGTCTAATTTCAACGAAATTCTGCCACATATGTATTCCACCAACCCGCATTGGAGCAGCGTGGTGGAATATGCTCCAAAACTTCTCCTCAAAGGGAGAGGAGGCCTTAGGGCGTGGACCCATGTCTACGGTGCGGCGCCATTTGCCGTGCAACGGTACGGCACCGCCGCCGGCAGATGGCGCGGCGCCGTGCCGCGCCACGGCGTCATGTACCGGCACCCCACTCAACACGTATACCAAACGGGACGTGCTTCCACTAGTGAAATCAAAAAGTCTAAATCTAAATCGTCCGCCATTTTATGCAAAAAATTACCGCACTATGCAACTGACAACACAAAAATAGTGAGCACGTGCCGGTACACGACGCCGTTGCACGGCAAACGGCGCCGCACCGTAGACATGGATCCACGCCCTTAGACCAGCAGTGGGAAATTTACAGGCTGTTAATGTGTATGTAATTTGTAAATTTTATTATTATAAAAATATGTACCTCCGTCTAATTTCTATAATTCTCAAAGAACCGCATAAAGTCTTATGTCATAGTCATAATACTGTTGAACCACAAAAAATATTCTTACATAACATCAGAACAGGTCTTATTATTTGGAGTTGCTACCAATTAATAATAAGTTTTAACTTTTTATTCTCACAATAAACTTGATGTAACGAGTTATAGATAACTTGGTTGTACTTTCATTAAAATTAATCGTCTAACAAAAAAGTTGCGTAAAAAAAAGTTTTGATTAAACCGTCTTTACCGTTTTCCCACGCCGCTTCCTTGGTCTTTAATAGCGCGGCTAGACCAATGTTGTCTTTCGGCATCACTCGGTTCAACATGTTATCCGAACCTTCGCTATTCGCCATTGCGAGTTGATTAAATTCGATTAGATGTTCCTTTACTAATGAGAATCTGTTAAAAAAAATATAAAACTTTAAACAACACAAAATTATACGTCAAGTTTAAAGGAAAATCATTTATCTTGTTCGAGAGCTTCGATAAGAGTGGCCTTGAAATGTTCATTAATAAAAGTTACCACCAACCTATATCACAGGTTTTGGTTATGTTAAGGATGACATTTACGTCTTCGTTTAGTCGCAACGGAAATCAAAATCAAAATACACTTTATTCAAATAGTTTTTTTACGAGCACGTTTGAATAGTCATTTCACAAAACTGTATTAAATGAAGCTACCACCAGTTCGGAATGTAGATTCTACCGAGAACTATCTTAATCTTAATAACCAATATAAAATTTAAAAAATACTCATAAAGTTGTGTCATAAAGTTCGGCAGTTGAGACATTCGTTCTTAACGCCTGTCATTTGGTCATGAGTAGTACAGCTTGTTACAGCTCAGATTTTTTTTTATCTATAAAAAGTCAAATTTAGCACAAAATTATAATATTGTAATGTAATTTATAAGACGTAAATGTATCGCAACTTCAAAGTTACGTCGTCCATTCCGTCAAAAATCTATCAGGAATGCATTCACTCAAATAGTTGAGCAGACTGGCAAGTGTGCAACTGATGGTAAGTGGCCATCATCGCCCACAGACATTGGCACATCGTCAGAGCGCCACTAACCACGAGAACTAAGATGATACATATTTTATGCACGCAGTTACACTCACACTAATTCACCCAACAAAACAGAACGCCACAGTACTAAGTATTGCTTAGCGGTAGAATGTGTTGAGTGGGTGGTATCTACTTCAACGAACTCACAATCCCTTCCACCAAGTGAAGTAATATGGTGTTACAATCGATGTCAAACCCCATTTTAAAAAGATTAGCTAATCAAAATGAGTAATTAATTAAGGTTTTAACAATTTCAAAGAGACGATGATAACATCTACCTACAACTAAAGCCTTACAAAAGCCATGCCCATTTATCATCACGATATGATCGCACGTCTATCAAGTCAAAGATGTTTATCGATTCTTTTTACAGGTTTATGTTTGAGCATCACTTGTTTAAGACTCGTATTTTAATTATTATAAAAACATTTCAAAGGTGAACCAAAGGACAATAATGTCAGAGGCTTCAATTTTATAATAACGGAGATCAGGTCTAAGAGAGTCTGCCAAATTACACTGGCTCTCTTACCCTTCAAACCGGAACACAAGAGTACCAAGTATTGCTGCTTGGCAGCAGACGGGCTTACACAAAGCCCTACGACCAAGTGCATTTGTGTATACTAAACAAAACTAAAATCACTAAATGTTATTTAAAAAATGAATGAATATGCTCATTTATTGTATTATCCAAAAACAACATTCTTCGGTCGCTATATGCACTAAGTATAATGTGATGGATGGACTTACTTAGCAGATCTAAAGAAGATGGCGCAACCGTCAACGTATTTCCGTTCTGATTCGGACATTGTTTTTGCGCGTGATTTTGGGGAAAATATACCGTCGTAGCCGTCTTGTTTCAGCTCCGGGAGAAAAAAATTGTAGAACTGATCCGTTTCCACTTCCTGTAGATAGAAAAGAAAAAAAAATCAATTAATACGACTCTTATTAAAAAAATATTTTAACACAAATACTACAACAAGTAAAGTAAGACAGAGTCCTCCTCTTCTCTTGAGGAATATTTGGAGTCTATTCCATCACGCTGCTTCGAAGCGGACTCACCGATATATATAAAAAAAAAAAAATACGTGAAAGCTGAGTGGTGCTTGTCCGGGTGTGAACCCACAATTTGCGATAAAGTCACACGTGTTGTCCTCGGCTCTTATAAAAAAAACTAACGCCTAATTATAATATTGTTCACATTAATGAGAATGTTTAAAATTCAGATTAAACAGCAATACGATACATATATATTTATTTAATAAACTCGAATTCGAAAACGAAACGCGATTCATAATTAGACAGAATGCATATATCAATAGACAAGACATGTAACTAAGAGTTCTCAAGGCCCATGAACCTGTTTTGGAATAAATCTTGCGACAAAAATAATTACATTGAATACTATAAACATTTACACATACAAAATATTACATTGAATACAAAAGAAAATTATGCAATGTAGCAAATAGGATTGAGATTTTTTTTTCGATAATGTACTTCCTTATTTTATGTAAAAGTCAATAAAATGAAATCAAATCTCAAAGTATATTGAAAGTATGTAAACCTATTTCTATTTTATATTATATAGTTCAAAAGTACTATTTAAAGTTTATGGGTCGTATTCTAGCTTTCGTCGTATTCAAATGAAATAAAAAAGTTCTTTTCTTCGATAAACAATAAAGTCATTATGGAAAAATTAAATATGAAGTACTTTGATGGCAATAATGGCACCTCTTATTAAATGTCAAGAGTCACACTTCAAGTGATCACAAGAGTTCAAACATTCTTTATTAATAAATCACCTAAACTTACTGACCTGTAAGCTGATGATGTCCGCTGAATAATGTCTTATCTCGTCGAGTATGCCCTTCTTCCTGTAGTCCCACTCGAGCGCCCAGCTAGGGCAGTATCCGTACATCTGTCTTGTCGCGTATTTGTCGCACAGAACATTGTAACACATTACTGTGAATATACCTAAAACAAATAAATTACGCTTGAGTAAAAACATTATTAAAGTATATGTAGTAACGTTTACATTTCTCTTTTTGCAATTGCAGTCCAGTCATTATTACATTGGGAAAAACTGCATATTCTTTTTTTAAATGTGATATTATATATTTTTTTTAATATGATCCCGGTTGACGAGCACACGGGTCACATGGTAGGTCTTGATTGTTAGTGGACACCACCACCCATAGACGCTGATAGGCGCTGTAAGAAAAAGTAACCATTCCTCACAGCATCAATGCGCATCCAACCTTGAGAGCCAAGATATTATGCCCCTTGTACCTGTAGTTACACCGGCTAAATTACCCTTCAAATCGTAACACATTAAGAATTGCTGTTTAACGGTAGAATCTCTCATGAGTGGGTGGTACCTACCTACCCTTTACATAACATAGCGTATTCGGATCAAATGTGTATCAAAATGTTTTTAATGACTGGACTATTATTAATCAAAGTACTTTTGTTTTCCAAGGGGGTAATCAAAGTAGAAGTGGTAGAAAATATTCAGGTGCGATAAAGTCTTTAAATAATTATATGTCTCACTCGGTTCTTGTAGAACGATAACAATAATAGCATCAATTAAAACAGCACTAATATTACGGTCCACATACGCTGCAGGCAGACCGTACGGCGACACGCGACAATAGCTTTGGTTTTTCTAATCTCCACCGTTCGACATGCACACTATCGCGACTGTAACTGTGTCTTAACTTGCCCTAATGATGATACCTTTTTGCATCTGTTCCTTCGTGTAAGCGGAGAAAATGAGCCGTTTAGTTACAAGCTTAACAGTCGCGCTAAGTACCTACGGGCATCCCTCGAGCTAGTAATTTCAAGTCTATTAGATACATTGTTGAACGTGGTAATGTCGTAAACGCTTCAGAACAGTCGATTACAAACGATTGAGCTCGTAATCGATTACGTTATTGCACCGAGCCCACGAGAATTAGATAAACATTCGATAATGTTTCCGTTTTAAAATCATTCGTGCTGATACACAATGATAAAATAAATAAAAACAATTTCATTTAAAAAGTACCCAAAATTTTAACATTCAATTTAGTTAACTTATATTTATTCACGTGTAATATATATAAGACACACGGTAGACATCAAAGTGCGAATATATCGTTCAAAACCAAAATAAATTATCAATAAGTGATCCAGTTTATTTCAAAGTCACCTTCTCTACTGTGATCGAGACAACCACACAAACGTTTTGCGCATACTAAATATGGAAAATTTTGAAATATTATAAATTAAATAAAGTTCAACGACACAGATATATACATTTGAGAAGAATCAAAACGTCGAGACGGTGCGAAAATATCGGGACGGAGGCGCTGTCAAGACAAATTGATAGCAATCGTGATGCACGCTCGCATCCATGCTAATCGACACCAAGTCGACGTCACCTGGCGACACACGGCTGCGATCAATACGGCCGCAGCACGTGCTTCGAAGACGTCCATTGTATGCTCGATGAGGAGGCACGGGACGCGGCGCACATGCCAAACGTCGCAAAACAATGCACGCATTGATAATCACTTTTAGTCGATGTACACAGCGAGCGAAAGCTCACCATCGCCGATACACAATAATAAGTGACTTCTGTCAAATAAACAATACACACATGACTTTTCATTTGAATCAGACGATTACAATAGCAAATAAATATAGACGTAAACTTATTGAAATGACACAGGTATATTTCATATTTAATACAAACTGTCGAATAAGGGCAAATAAGATCGAGACCACAAGATAAGAAAGTACTGTTAGATTAATACAAACCAAAATTCAAGAAACAAAGACTCGTCTCCGAAATGGCAATGTTTACTCATGCGATAATCACGTTTCACTTTAAGCAAACATTGTTTTCCGCTTTTGTCCTAATATCAGTAAAACCCTCAAATTTCATTAGACAATGAACTAATACCGTTTCGAGAACCGGTCACGCTTGTGTAACGATTTTCAATATCGTACTCGAAACTATTCGTCAGCGTCGAATAAACTTTTTGCAGACTCAATGAGACTCATTAAAAAAGATTTAAGAGGTACGTTTAGATTGGCAATGCAAAAATCTCATTAGAGCAGGTTCTGACTTCGGTCATAGACCGCTGCGATCGTCGATATGACGTAAGAACCTCAATAGGTGCTAACAAGACGTAGTTAGTGAGTGTCGGGATACGACCGAGCCGCCTGCTGTTGTCGACCGCTGCTCTATTGATTTCACCTTCAGCTAATGGAGTCGTATCATGCAATTTTCTTGACTACTAATTGAGGCATCAACTATCTCACAATGTAATTTAAACGCAACTGGACAGCGTTTTTGTTGTAATCAATCACACTCGAAAAGAACAAAAAGCAATGATACTGGAAGGTCGACATAATAAAATAATTTCAAATTAGTAATATCGCCATGATGCAAACGTAAATAAAGGCGACTAAGTATTTTTACAACCGGACAATAAAACACGTAAATACGAGCGTGTCGATTTTATCGATTTTAAATGCGACAAATGAAGACTACATATGCTTGAAGTTTCGTGGGAACTTGCACATGCTGAAATGCTCTACGCGAAAAATCAACGTGCTATTGATAAAGCAAATAAATCTCCGTCTAAAACTGATGTTTATTTAAATGATTACTGAACTCTCCGTCGATTTTTTTTTGATAATTTTTTGCTGTATTAGAAGAATAATTTATAACTTATTTTTTGTCGGTATCGTAAGTAAGATATATTTGTTATTTAATGTAATCAACAATGAAAACAAACACGCCCGGTTCGGCGTCTCGGCTCATATGAATATAATGGCAGAAGGCGCGACCCGCATTTCGGTGATGCAATTACATAGATATATTTGAAATGTCCTTACAAAATAAACAAATGAACATATATATTTTTATTAACGCATAATCTTGAACTCGATTAATTATAATTAAGTTAATGAAATTTAATTGACTGTCATAAAAACATTAAATAGTGAGTTCGATACCGCGCACCTAGGCGTCCTATTAATATAATATACAAATATTTAGATTATATTCTGATTGTTTTAAACTTTTTGTTTGCTGCAACCTACCAACTCGAAAATTTACACCGTGACATATAAAAATGTACATGTAGTTCTTATATTGTGTCGTAACAGGTTTTAAATTTTGAGACTCGTATATCTAATAACAACTTGAAGATGATCATAACATTCAACGTAAATAATGTATTAGTTTAGAGTGAATATCGATACTAAAAACGATTGGTGAAACGAAATATATGTAGATCGCAAATTCACGGATGCGAGGAGGTCGCAGTCAATGTCTCGCATTGTGCATTGTTTCCCCGAATGGCCTGCGGAGGGCATTTCCTCTCTTCCTGAACCATTTGACCGTGAGCTTGATTGAGTGTAATTGTATCGGAGTCGAACAAAAAAGGGATATCGTTTAACGATTATTATCTATTCAATTTGTGCCGATCATGCGTATCAGTACCTACCTACCTAACGACCAGCGGGTTATTTGTTGATTATGTAATGAGAAAGCTTACCGATGCGATCCGAATATTTAAAAAAAATACTTATTATTTAAAATTAAACGTGTCAATAGAAATTAACGTTACAATTTTTCAAATATTAATTTCTTAAAAATTAAAGTCTTTACTTGTTTCGTCGAAAACAATAAAATATCGATATAATTATTATTTATAATAAATGTCAATAAAACTGTGGTTTTTTAATAGCATTGTTAAGCGGACTGGCAAATGGGTCACATGGGCGATGGTAAGTGGTCACAACTGCCGATAGACTGGCGCTGTAAGAAATTTTACCCATTTCTCAAACCGCCAATGCGCCACCGACCTTGGAAACTACGAGGTTATGTCCCTTGTGTCTGTAGTTACAATGGCTCTCTTGTTATTTCATACGACCTTTCTATGTACTAAAGCTAAAGCAATGAGCTATGATCTCACAAGAAAATACCCAAACTCCTTGGGAAGGTACAAGAAAATAAAGGAAGAAAAATGAGAAGACACATTGGTGTTCAAATGTAAAAGGAGGAAAGTGTTAATTGACTGCGATTTGAAACGAGAACATGAATATAGATATCTAGAGTATATAATAATATATATTTAAATTTAAATAAATTATATAACCTTATAATAACCTGACTGAAAAAAAACGATGTCTGTGTAGACATAGAAGTAAGCAATAGGTAGTTCTCTTTCATTTACATCATACTATGTAAGTTAGGTACAATGTATTATATTGACGAAATAGATACGCCTTATGCAATAAGACACCAGTATATAGAATTCTCAAATTCGTTACGTTCAAATTCGATCAAGTCACTAAATATCGTATTATTAAACTTTGAAACGAATCGGCCTTCTAACATTCTCTTGTCCTGTAACAAATTATATTTTGTTAAGATTAATAAATACTATAACAATAAATATATATTATATGTATCTGTAAACCGAGAAAACCATTTTTGGATGTCATTAATAACCAAGATACATTGCTCTATTCATACAGACGGTAAAAATGTACAATTATATATTTTGTGATGTCAAAGAAGGGTATAAAAATTTGAACGTATACATTAATGCGTGTTTGAAAAAGAGTGCTTTAATGTTCATGTTTTACTTGATGGTAGGGCTTCATGCAAGCCCTTCTATTTAGGTACGACATACTCAACAGATATTCTATCGTGAATCAGCAATACTTAGAATACTTGTGTTCCGGTTTGATGGGTGAGCCAGAGTAACTACAGGCACTAGGGATATAACATCTTAGCTCCCAAGGTTAGTGGCCTATTCGTGACGTAAGGAATGGTTAATATTTTTTAAAACACCAATGGGCGTTCGTGAACACCTACTATCAGTTGGCCCATTAACCGTTCGCCAACCAATATAAAAAGAAGCCCACTTGAATAAAGTATAGGATTGTTTCTGTATAAGATCGAGAGCTCAAACTGGGGCAAGCGAAACTATATTTTTGAAATATTAAATTTGCATTTGTATCACATGTTCGGGGGCGATCGAAAACATCATAAACACAAACAACCTATACTTGTGGGAGCGAATTTCAAAACATTTATTTCCACAAACACACTAGAACAAAATACACACACACAGAAAACAGCTTAAAATGAACAATATTAGGAGGTATCCTCCACATTTTCTTTAAAAAACTCACCTAAACGGAATTTAATCTAACTACGTTTAATTCGTTTGATGTATTTTATAATTTCTGTTCAAGAACTAGAACTCGATATATTTTTATAAGACTATATAGACTTTATATTTCGTCTATTTGATTGACGATTAATGTAATCCATGAATAATTGTAATTGAAATAGTTCGTAGCAACAATGACTCATATAACGATATCCTTTTCGTTTTCCAAATAGCGAACTGTACAAAAAGTTCACTTTGATCACGACGGACAATTGCGAATGTATGTACAATGCAAATAAAATAGTGGGGTAACATTACCGGAAATCTTTATACCTAATTGGTATTAGTTACCACAAAGTAATTAGAATTCGTTCATAATAATTAATTAATCTTTTTCAGGTGTTTCGTTTTATATTTTATATAATTATATTTCGTTTTATTTGTAGAAAATGCAGGCAAATCATTTTTTTGATCGTAATGCATCAGTTTGCGATAATTGTCTTAAAACATTTGAATGAATAGTTTAGAAGATAATATGATCTCGACTACAATTTTATTCCACGAAAAAAACTATGCGAAACGGGTGAAGATTTTAACGATACTCCAAATCTGTTTGGGCCATCCATCGTAGTAGTATCGTTAAAATCTTTACATCATCCCGAGTTACATTGGCTAAAAAATAAAGTAATTAATTAATTCAAACATGATATACATGTTTCTTAATATTTTATGGTAAACATTTCTTATATTAAATCTGAATTTCATACATGGTCTCCCACCATCGATCTTTAGATTTAATTTTTATTAAATTATGTATTTAATAAATAAATATATAGACTTAATAGTACGTACGAGTCTAACCCATTTATTCATACAAAAACCAGCCAAGTTTCGTTCCAGCGTTTAAACTACAAATGAGAAAGTTTACATATATTTAAGGTACGCTTCGTAACTCTTATCACGTTGTATACAATGATACATTCTCATTTAGAATGTATCCAACAGTATAATGCATCTTCGTTCTGAATGCGATCGCTTCAGTGGTTAGACGCAGGATGCAACGCCAATTGAAGATTTAAGCAATTTATGCCTTACGCTCTATTGATCAATTATGTACGCTATCTTTAAGTTGCGGTTGATTTATAGTAATTGAATTTGACATTGCATATTATTATCGCGTTTTTTATTAGATACATAAAGTTAAAACTGACTAATAATAAAAAAGTAAGTATAGTATATATTATAGTAAGCAGAGACGTTCTTCCTTGATCGAGAATACTGCTCCATTATTAATAAAACTAACATCCTGTTATTGGGCCGCTGGTAACTTCCTCCTCTCCTTTTTGAGGTTTGGAGCTGCAAGCTGACAAATACTGCTCTCTGCTGTTCTAACGCGAGAGATATGAAAGATTTTCATATGACACGTAAAGCTTTCTACACGATAGTACCGGAATAAAGAGACGAATTATAAACACAAATAAATAAATTGAATAGTGCATGCCAAATTTGAACCTACAATCTTAGGTTAAGATTAATGTATTCTAACCACTGGGCCATCTCTGCTTAATTATCATCCATACTTTATCCATTAAAAGTAGGTGGATAAACATAAATCTGCCTTCGCCGCAAAGCATAGAAAAGTCCACTGAGTCATCCTGTACAGATAAAACGACGTTAATAGAAACTTTATTTATACGTCCTTATAATACAAGCATACATTTCATTACTTGCTACTTATTACGTTCTTGGAAAGAAAACTCGATTTAAACCACACGTTATTAAATCAATTTTCGATATTCTTTATTTAAAATCACCGTTTATATTATAAAGATGGGTAAAGTCTATATCGATTTAAATAAAGACGTATCGAATTGGACCGAAACACCGAGCAAGATTCCCAAGTCCGCTGTGCATCGGAGCTGAATTATTACAATGATGAGCGAAGTTACGATCAGGATACCTCCCATACATGCGATGTTACCGAACGTGTATGAGGATGTACGGTCTGAGGGCGGTCCCTGCTAGTTTATTTATGGTTAACCGCATACGCCGCACCCATACGTGCCACTAACACATTATTAATGACAGAACTCGTTCTCGATCATTCTATTAACGCTTTTTAATAACATTCTGCGGTTTTATATACAATTAACGTTGTAGATAATTGATACCGGCTGCGGGTGTTTTAATTATTCCATCTGCTAGTTCTTCTATTATATTGAAAAGCTGCTCGAGTTATACAGTTTACCGAAGGAATTATAAATGCATTTGTATGATACGTATACAGTTATACGGTTGCTGTTTAGCTTATATCATTATATTATTGAAATATACTCGTATGTATATGTAAAAAAACTTTAAAAAATACTCCTATTTTTTCATAATAGATTATATTATTATCATCTCTAAGTGAGGACAAATTTTCAGCTTAAGATATTGATTGAAAGTAGTTTGAGAATAATTGACAAAATTCAATCCGATATATGATTAAACAAACCGATGTAACCAACTAAAAGAAAAAATATCCCTTTTATGTGAAGCTTTAATGTTAGGTATTCGTAACATTTATCTCGTCTCGTTGGGCTAGTAGCTCAATCAGCCGATGTCAAGACGTTGGGTTCTAACTCCAGGTCGGACCGAAATAAGTTTATGCGTTTTCTATCGAAATATACTCAGTAACAGCTCATAGTCTGGAATTTGATTGTGTATATACTCCAGTGCCTCGGAAAGCACGTAAAGCCGTCGGTCCTGCGTCTTAATTCTTTTCGGTCGTGGCGGGTTTGCCATTCCATCTCTTATTTTCCATAAGATGGATACAGATATAGAGTGCACCTGTATTTGCGCACACATTCTAGCTCTATAATCTGTCCTACGTTGTTGGCTGGTCTCCCTTCAGTCCGCCGTGGCCGAAATCGGACAGGACGACACAACTTTTATCTCAAAACGTCCGACATTGACACAGATGTTCAAAATAAGAATTCGATGTACTTACAAGTCGGGCGAGTCCTGTTCGGTCGCGTCAACGGTATCCAAGGCCTCTGCGGTGGTTGGGTGGCAGTTACTGTAACAAAATTAACTATTTTGAAATAAACTAGAACTTATTCAAATATGTACATTGATTGATTATTTAAATTGTAAACTTACACCATCAATTTATTTAGTAAAAGCGTTAAGATTGCGTAATTTTGGCAGATTAGCTAATAGATCTTGACCTCTAATAGATAACCTCTAATAGGTATTGACTTTGTAAGAAATATATATTACACACACACACATACATACAAACAATAAAGAATAGAAATGAAATCTCCCAGCCTTTTGTAAAAGATATTTTGTCCCTGTATATAAACTCGCTATATAAGTCTTCGAAAGATTTGTAGTGAACTTTGTCTTCCAAATGTATTCAAACCAAATAACATCAAAATATACTTTATTAAAGGACATTTTTATAACCACTTTGGAATTGTCATTCTAAAAGAAAATAAATAAACCCAAGTTCATAACAAGTATCTCAGTAGTATCTTATCTTTTATAAATTCAATTGCCATACCTTTGTATATTAATTCAATACAATATAATAATTGTGTAGGATGTAGCATGAAAATCAACAAATACAAAAACTTGATATGACATTCAAATATATTAATTGGCAAAGATAAGAGCATAAATTAATTACTATTGTTATAACAAGTTGGAACATAAAGTTGGCGTACAATACAGTCGGTTTCCTGGATAACATCGTACAATCCGAAAAGCCAGCCGAAAACATTAATCGGGTTCGTCGGCTTAGCAACAATACCCCTGTAACGAAGCTGGAAGCATTAATCGAATGTCTGTTACTGTTCAACTTTCGGGTGGAAGCAAAAAATTCATTTGCGATCACCGGCAAAAAGCTACCGTTATTGTAACGAAATCGTAAATCGTGCGTCTGTATTCCTAAGAAGTTATTTGCAATCAATTCCATAGCAATAATATCGTAGTTTCGTATTTCAGTAAGTGGCAAAAAAATTTAATCGCATGGTAAATCATCCATGTTTGATTTATATTAATAGTTGAACGACGCCATGTAAAAAAGTAATACTTCATTCGGTACAGAATAAGGAATCATCTGTGAAATTAAACGTACGATTGTCAAGTAGGTCGTGAACCACGATGAAATCTTTTAATCACAAGTATTCATTGGCTTTAACTAAGCAACTTTGAAATACAATTGGTGGAAAAGAGTAATTACTTTCCTGTCGGTAATTTTCGGTAGAATCTACAGTCTTAAGTGTTTGTAGCTTTATATTTTATTTAATCCTATAAAATGGCAATTCAAAAAAGCTTTTAATAGCCTACTTATAAAGGTGCATTTTGATTGACCGGTTTTAAGAAAGGAACATAAAAGAATACGTCGACAAAACTTTGACGGAATTTTCATCGTTCGATGGCATAAAATAATGATTTATTGCTATTTAGAATTTAAATGAGACCATGACTTATATTTTAAAAATAATAATTTGGCAGAGATTAATGAAATACGTAATTCATACATGACACGTGACTTGACCTCCGAGTATTTTTTAAAATATATTTTTATAAAAAAATGACGAGGATGTATTAAAGCCACGCGCAGCTTACAGGATTTACGTATTATTAAAAATAATTTTGATGAAAAAATAAATATGAAGATACAAAATTCCTGAACACTCTGTTCAGGAAATCTGAGCCAAAGTAAAATCACTTAATAAAGTGCGGTCGTTGTTCTGGCGACATCGGATGTGATGCGGGACATAGACGTAGACGTTCCATTTGTACCAGCTGGCGGTGTTCCCACAGAAAAGCTAAGGTAGAAAAACCTCCAACATGAGTCACTCCAATTCGTCTCACATTCCTTTCGATGATGAAACGTTTAAATACAAAAGAAAACGTCGTCTTAGTTTTTAGATATTAATTTCCAAAATATCGGTAGATTTCATGACAATCTTTTAGAAGGTTTAATGCGTCGAGCATACTAAGTACTAAGTACAAATTTAAGTTATATTTTGAAATGTATTACATAAATACTTATACATGAATACCATTATTCAGTCTAGCTGATGTTTTTGCATGTGTGCTGCAACATAATTAGTGCTAAGAATTCTAAAACCTACCTAGGTGATACTCTGAAACGTACTTTACACATAAACGGTTTTATCTGACTAAAATAAACTGTCTCTAAAATATTTGATTAATAGTATGTATACTGTTAAAAAATCATACTAGCAAACAATTTAAAACAAAACTCATAAAAATGTCTATTGTAGCCTATTTAAAATTAAAAACGAATTAATCTAATACATTAAACAAAAGAACAGTTATCATTTTGATTGACACGAACATAAACTGTGGAACAATGAAACAATTGATGCGTAAGCCTCAAAGCTTGTATATTTTTTAGTTTGCCAAGTTAAGCACCTTATCTGTGATCGTTGTTTAAATCAGTTGTCTTGATTTAAAACCATTATCGTTGTTATTTGAAGCATCGGAGTCGCATGTTTTGTGGGTGTATAGCGGATCGTGTCGCGTTTATATTCTAAATTTGAATATCCTCTAAGGGCTATTACAGACAGATTGAAATTTCTGATAACACTCGTAGTTCGTCGATTGTCGTTTGCAAATAATTAATTGGAGAGTATAATGATAAAGAGAGTTATAATTAATTTTAATGTCATATATCTGTAGTCGGTATTTTATTATGATTTAAGATCACTAATTTTATTATAACTGAGCCGATACTTAATTTCAAAACAAATTGCATTACAAATAATGGATCTTCATGTTATTACACGTATCGGAGATGATGTACGCGTGACGTGTGAACATTCTCGTCGATGTCAGCAAGATTGCACTCACGGCCCTCTGTCAGGCAGCGGCGCGGGCGTCATCTCATTACACTTTGTAATTAGGGCCGTGGGCTGCGAGCCCGGCCCTGCACTAAATCACGACTAGCTTAACATGCGCGACCGCCGTCTCCCGAACGGGCATAACTCGCAACACAATACACGCGTATGGATGTGTTATTGAATATTAAACGCTAAAAAACCTCCGCCGCTCGCCTGATGGATGTCCTTTTCTCATTTCGTAAACAATACAAAAGTCGACGTTCGTTTACATTAGTACAAATATGTTCGATGTTGATATTGAAAACAAATCGCTGAAGCTACAATTTCGTAGAAACCCAAGCGGTTTCCGAGCGCTAATAAGACGGGCTCAAACAAAGTGGTGTTATGGACAATTCGCTGAGTGAAAGTCGAATGAGCACTAGATTGGCCGAAGTCGATAAGCACCGGCCTGCTCTTCACATTGTTCGCGCTCCGATACGCAAGATAAGGCTTTCTCCGCTCATCTTTTGAGAGCTACCGTGAGAACGGTTCGCTTGGTGTGGAGTCGACATCCGCTAAGTAAAAGTATTTTTTTATGAGAATCTATTCTTAGTGATCAATCTCAGTTATAAAACAGCATATTGTACTGCTCAAGTAGAAGCATGGCTTTCCAACCATGGATTCCTAGGTCATATCGATGTCTAGTAAATCATTGGTAATACTGAAAGATAAAAATATATTAAGAATAACATTTATGTTA
Source organism: Vanessa tameamea (assembly GCF_037043105.1). Lineage (NCBI taxonomy): Eukaryota > Metazoa > Arthropoda > Insecta > Lepidoptera > Nymphalidae > Vanessa > Vanessa tameamea. Next base: position 10,192,572 of record NC_087320.1, on the reverse strand, counting down.
TTCAAATCTATATCTCGCGATAAATGCAAGTTTTATTACATGAAACCAGCCGTATGATAGATGAGAATCCGATAACTCCAGGTTAACCAATTCAATGCAAACATTTTTAGTCCATTGACTAAAGCATCACTGCCAGACGTCGGGGAGCCGATCGAACGTAAACCGGTATTATCGGTTGCATCACATTCTAAGGCAAAAACTTTACAAGCTTGTTTCTGCATACCCTTTTAATAGTACCAGACCTTACATTTAACTGACAGGACGATATAACGGAAACATTTCGAGATAATGATTGCTCAGTGGTGTAATTACTAATTACTGTTTATGTGTAGCAACTTCGGAATTACTTTAATACGAGTGATAATATTCATGACGAATGGCTTTTTATATTTGAATTGATTATGAAGCAAACGGTGAAACATTGAACCTGTACTGAAATAACTAGGTATTCAGTAGCAATTTATAGTTATTTAATGCTTTGTAATATTCGGTCACCTGCCTCTTAAATTTTTATTAGAAACCTTGTTTATACTTCGCACTAAGTTGTCTGGTAGACCTTTTTTAGCTGAAATAACATTTGCTTATATTCTTTTATTCGGTGTAGAGAAAATATTTTTGTATTATTAATATTATTTTACTTAAAATAGTTCATCAGCTAAGTTGATAAGGGTACAAGAAATACATAAGGAAACACTTATCAAGTTTTGTTTTTCCTCCTAAAATACCTCCTGCAAATTATAAAAATAAAATGATTAGTATATTTAATGAAAAACAATATTTCTTTAAATGATGACATATTTGTTTCGAGAAACAAAGTTCAGCGCAACCTTTAGATAAACTTCTCGCTGGAAAGGTTAAATATGAAAATACTTAATTTTTAGATATAACGTACTTAAATTAGAATATTAAATATATAATAGAAAAATATCGTTGACATTATTATTTATTTTGCATTTTATACTTTATCATGTAAAAGCTACGAAGTTATGACCGAGTCTAACAGGTATCCTCGGACAGTAAAATCTGAGACATCAAAACCGAAGTAAAAGATCTATTTTCTTTCAATCCAATGCTATCCGAAAACTACTGAATGTTCTAGATCTTTAATTCAATACTAGTTGTGTTCGCGCTTTCGCTCGCGTTTTAGGGGGTTTTCATGGTTTTTTTTTATGTTAGAGGTGGCAAACGAGCAGGAGGCTCACCTGATGGAAAGTGACAACCACCGCCCATGGACATCTGCAACACTAGGGGGCTTGCAGGTGCGTTGCCGGTCTAAAAGAAGCTTATGTCCTTCCTTGAAATTGAAACTTGATTCATACCAAATTTCATAAAATTCGGTTCAGGTTTGGCCGTGAAAGAACAACAGACAGACAGGGTTAGTTACGCACGTATAATATTATATTATTACAGTATAGATGGAAGCATTACACTTGTTTATTGAATATTATCGAGGATATGAGAAGAACCGACGAAACTAAACATTGTTCCTTACATGCAATCAAATTTCAATTCGAAAATGCCTCGGGTTATCATTTAATTCCTAAGTGTGTTATCACACAAACTAAATAACTTTTAGAACAAAAAAGTACACGTCTTTTCTTTTAATTTAAAAACCGAATTGCTCGATGGTTATTTCTTCAAAAATGACCACTTTTTAAAGCTCAAACGTACGATTTTCGCATTTCAACTATTGCGTATATACATGCGTGCGGAATTCAAATATTTCATCGAACGTCTCACTTTATTTATTGCTACGCGTTAAACGTAAATCTAAATAAAACGTTGCAATATTCTTAATATCCTTATTCATATTCAAGTATATGGATGTGCTAAGTGATATGTATTACGTACGAGCATTTGAAATGTTTTGACATGATGCTGTTATAATAATAACTCAGATGTCAATGACCTGGCATAGCTAATTAACTGATTAAATAAAGTCTAGCCTAGACGTGGTCTGTTTATGTGTAATCGGTATGCGGTCTAATTACCGCTCTACTAGAATAATGTTTCGGTTTTAAACGTGTAGAAAACATTCGATTAAGGGTTCGAAATTATAAACAATTTCGACGAAACGTTCTCAGGTCAATGACCGCGGCGATCTTATCTCCAAGCATCGACTTGTTAAAGTGTGTTATTTTCGCAAAATAAGTATGATGTAAGTCTGTAATCATACTGACGTCATACGTACTTGTTTCAATATATTGAAAAGTATTTTTTAACCGGCGTTGTGGTGGAGTCTTGCTCATTTCATTTGCATTTCGATTATATTTTATTGTATACGAAGAAAATTAATTTGCAAAAAACGCTAACGTATAGTTTTTATTAACTGTTTTTAAATGTAAACTTTATTAAGATATCTACACACTTTTTATAAGTCGTTTAATAATTATTGCATTTTATTATAGGTCTTAAGAAATGAAATTAACCTAGCATTTGTATGGCTTTGTATGGCTAAATTATCGGCTTTACTAATACACATTGCTTTATTTGTTAAACAATATTGTTCTTTTTCTCTCCTATGTCAAATTAATGATGGCAGAAAGAGAGGCATCAGTATTTAATCAAACACCGTTTAAAAATATATATTACTAACTTTATAAATAGAATATCTTTAGAATATGCTAAAATATGTACTCAGCGGTCAAACTTATTTAACAAGTTGAAAATGAACACTAACATTATAAATTAAAAAGTAACTGTTTGTCTGTCTGTTACACTTTCGCGGTCAAACTACTGAACTAAATTTGACGAAATTTATGAAGTAAGCTCAATTCCAAGGAGGTACTACGTAACTTTTTATACCTAACATCTGACTACTAACTCCAAAAACGCGAGCGGGGCTACAGGCGACAAATAGTCTTATATAAATATTTTTACGTACATTAATTTTATGATACTGAGTAACTACTGATTTTATTACCAGTTGTTTTTGGTACTTCCGAAACATCGGTAGTACATTCAATTTAATCGATTCAAATGCAGCTGTATGGGCTTTTCTAATATCTTATATATATATACTTAATTTTTTAGTAAAGAGGTTTGTAACTGGAATAAGTTATGACCAATAACGAGTCATTTAAGTCTTCGCGGCGCGTTGACTCAAATTATTAACTAATTCATAATCTTCCATACAACATTTTTAATAACCTTTACAACCACCGACCATAAATAACGAAACGGTCACCGTTTGTAAAATGCTACCGTGAAAGTATCTTCGATTCAATTATGGCTGTCTCGTTTTAACACAGTACATACGAACGGGATAGGAGTCAATTAAAAAATAACGAGACATTTCGATTTAAGTGCATGCTTGATTCACATATAAAGAATGCATTCGATTCTGCAAACGTTAAACACGGATTGGTTGACGGTAGTTCAAACGGACGACCGATTGATGCAATTGACCTAAATGGACACCGGGATTAGACGTCCTATAAAACGGTAACTGGCAATCTAAATCTCAACTGGCATCTCGATGAAATTCACATTAAATCTAGAGATTTAATTTCTTGCTTAATTTCATCTAACGACATACATATTGTTGACCTGTGGTATGGCTTGGGTGGAGTTTAGGTACAGCACACTTATTATAATTTATTCAATCTCTATCTGTCCATACTTTGTACTGCTGTCTGTTCCGATTTAATTTGATTGGCGTGAGTGAGCCTGTTGAGTATTGCTGCTTAGAGTTAAAATATATGGGTGGATGGTACTTATCCAGACGGTCTCACAAAAAGCCCTACCACCAAGAAGGGTAGATGATTCGTAAGTTATTGTCAGAGCATAGTTTATTTTTAGATTTTTGTCGTAGAAAACTTAAATGTCCGTTGAGTACATTATCAAAGTGTAGCTTTAACTTAATTCGGAAAACCTCCTCACAAGATTTATTAGCATCAATAAAAAAAATGCTGCATTTTCTAGGAAAGCAATCGTTGATATTATGCAAACGAGACTTTGACAAGCAGTCACGTAGATTTCATTGCAATATTCAAATATGCATTGGGCGACGAAGCGTGCGACAGTCACGAACTTTTACTATAGCCACTGGTATGATGACGCCACGATTACCTTACTATGGGTTCGGCCTATTACTTCGGTTCGGACTGTATAGGTATTTTCAATGGTGAACGTTTGTCGCTCGGCTCTAGTGAGCACAGCAGGGGGCTCGTCTATACACTTTGTTACCAACGCTGACGATTAAAGCGTCGAAAAAACACGTACAGTGTTTATTCCAATTTTGTTTATCTGTATACTATAAAAATAATAAAATTTTCAATACGATAAAAGATAATAATCATTTATCAATGTAGTTCAATTCATAGTATATAATGCGATATCTATATTTGTATCAAAGTTGCACGGGACACAACCATTCAATTTTATCTCAAAAATTTGTCGAAACTTTTGAACAATTTTTATATTCGAGCCCACGCGCTGGTGTCCTCTGTGCGACCGTTCACGGCCAAGGCCACAATGATAATAAACACGTCATGATGAACGACGTGCTACTGGTACAAAAAAACCTAAGCGCGCGGCCACGTGGGGATCTTTCGCATGCCTCTGACCAGCTTTAATGACTTGGAAAATTACAATATTACCGACAATCATAATTAATGAAAAACATGTGACATCGACTAACATCTGTTCAAATACCAATCAAGAATCGTCATATGGAAATTGGTAAATGCAAAATGATTACAACAACCGACAAATGTTAAATGTGATTTAATAACACACGGAAGGTAGATTAAACGCAACCATTAGTTAAGGCGAAAGGAATTCGACACGGAGCTATTAACATCCTGTACACGAGGACAATCTCCAGCCGTAATTGAACAACTTGTAAGAAAACTTATCACAGCGAAGGGTCGCAATCGAATGATCGATTGTAGTCGATTGCGGTCCACATAACACACACAGAGTACCTTAAGGTTAGTGTTCCCATACTTGTTAAGTATGATTACTCGAAACGAGCGAACAAGAGGATTCAATTTGTCCACGGGGGAGTGGCTTACATCGAGAAGGGTTTATGGTCAGATTATATCTGACTGACAGATAGCCGCTCTCGTATTCCCATCACGTGCTCCCATTCCTCTAACTTAGTGCATCGTACTTGAAAATGTGCATAAACGAGCGTGTGTGTGTTGAAATGGACGCGAAAATATCGCTTAACCAAGACCTTGGCGATAGGGTGAATGAACTAACAATACACATTGTTTATTTACTCATTACTTATAAATTGTGTACTAGCGGTACATTGGCACAAATAAAAGGAATTTCATAGTCAACGTAGGCTTTGCTCTTATATTCGTTGTCTCTTTAACAAATCAAATAAGGCTCAAGAGCGAAGCGATAACAATGTTAAGACAGAGTCGTTGGGTAAGAGGAAGTCATAATCGTTTACTATATTCAAGAGGGATTTTGTGGGATAGGCAGGTAAACAGTATAATCTTTCATCAAATGTCACAAATGGTTGGGTCGGTTTATTCACGGACGCAGCGTCATGTCGAAAACGACTTTCATTCCAGAGATACGCACGTCCGTATACATTATCTGCCGTATTTACATGAAACATGGAATTATTAAGTGTAAACTCTGCTTAAATAACATGGTTTGTTCTGATGTCGATATCGTTAAGCCGTAGGTATATAAAATAAAATGACATGAAATTTATCATTTACCTAATATGTAGATATGTATATTAAACTTGTAGTTAATTTATATTCATGGACCGAATTGTTGCCGTGCATTGTTCATTTGCCTCCTCCAATGTAGTAGATAGCGAAGCTAAGTAATGGTTCTGAGTCGCCCTGTACGACAAACAAGGCAATTGCTCGGACGCGTAGATGGCTATCACGCACGCTACGTTTAATACCGTCCAACATCGCGCGTACCTCACTTTAAATACTCGGATACCGATGTTAGAAGAGTCCATTTCATAAAGCACATGAATTTATTATGACCCTTATCTCTTCGGGTCTTTACCTACAGTAGTGTTCTAGGTTTCAACACAGTTTTATTTCTTTAGATATATAATATATAAAATGCATCGAATATTCTAGAATCGTAAACTAAAACAACGACAGATTTATGTTATTCCATAAAAGGGGCAAATTGAAGAACGATGTTACGTCTTGGATTGATTTATTTAGTTGGATATTTATCGTAAGCGCGTTTGATTTTAGAACTGGTAACAACATTTTGAAGAGTAGGCCAGAGTGACCAGTTACCGGTGGTCAGTGATATTTTCCAATAAGCGTCGTTAAAACTTTGAGTAAACACTTCATCCGTAACCGCATCGTTACAATCCTTTAGTCATGCGTTAACTCAGCGATCGAGATGGCCCTGTTGTTAGAAGGCGTGAATCTTAAGCGATAGTTGAAATCATCGCGAGAACCTGTATAAGCCAGATAAAAATCAGCCACATAAGTAGCTCTTAGCCTTACAGTGGGATACTAAAACGCTGTTATATAACGAAACAACGGCTACCGAATTAGAACTCCAATCATTTGATACCGAATTGCAAATATGATAGGATCAATAGTATTGACACGTGATCTTTAAAATCAAAATATACCTTAATCAAGAGGAGAACACTATTGAATCGTCAAAATATTAAAATTAATTTAAAGTAAGCATACAGGAAAACTCATGAACGGTGAAAATAAACACGAAACAATTTCCGTTACTAGTAAAAGCATGATCAACAGTAGAAAGTTGAGTGACTGAATAAATTCGAAACGAATTTACCGATGCATTAGCGAAAATAGTGAAATCGGATTAATGTTAAGTAGGACAAAGAAAATAAGCAATCGTATCCATTCGAACTACATAATATCAATACCAATGAAGTCGGTAGCCGTACGAGCCTCATAATTGGCTATGCGTAGTATATAACGCTTTGTGTTATTTATCTATTATTCTCTGTTTTATATAATGTTAAAATGTTCTATACGAGTTACGATTAGACACGATCCAGTGCGTTTTATAAGTAACTAATTTACGTAATATTATTTATAAACATCGTAGGCCCTCCTACTTAAAATTGAGCATTAGTGTTTAATTACACGGGGATTTAAAAATATTAAAAAAAATATATGTATCCGATTTGGTTTTTAATTTTGTTTAATTCGTTTATATCAGTAATCAGGTTTATTTTAAAATCGGTAAATATTCTTTGATCGACGATTCTTTCGAGAGATATTTATCCAGTGAGGATTGTCGGTGAAATTCATATACTGTCCCTACAAACATTTTCATACAATTTCATACATTATATATTAGCTTCAGTTGTATGTAACTAAAAAACTCAACAAAGAAGACGACATTAACCTACTTGTAATTAAAAACCAGCATTAATGAACGAAACTTAGCACTTCGGTAGTACGATCCTGTGAGAGTTTATTTCGTAGTTCACTCATGAAATGTTGACACCCGACTTATGGCGATACTTTGATACGTGTATCCTATAAATGTTATAATGATTATACGCAATGTCGCATACCATATTCTGACATTTCAAGGTCGTGTTCTGCGGTGACTTTCGAGTTAAAGAATACCTCTACTAATATCAATACAAAAATGTGTCATCATCGAATTTCGAATCCCGTTCGAATCGATTTCGAATGTCGTAACATTAGGGAATTTCATAACAAAGGAAAAAAAATTGAATTTTTTTACGAAATGAATTAGAGTTACATTATATTACAGGAATAACGGCAACAGTACCTATTCCAAGAATTTTGTTTTTGTTCGAGGTAGTTTTAGTACAAATATTTATCTCGGAAATCTTTCCTTATAGTTTAACATGGAATAAACCGCCGTAACATTATAACACTGACATTTCACGGTCGTGTTCTGCGGTGACTTTCGAGTTAAAGAATACCTCTACTGATATCAATACAAAAATGTGTCATCATCGAATTACTCCGATGATAGAGCTAGAAGTTGGATAGTGGTATTTTGAAATGGCTACTCGCTAGAGTTTGGCCTCATTTGGTTTATTCTGATGACTCTTATGCGTTAAAATGACAATTTATTTAACTAAAATTCAAACTTGATCATTTTTGAAAATGATAACCCTTATAACATAATAGTAATCTTTATTGTTCTATTCTATTGCATCAAAGACTACATCTTTGATGCCTCCATAGAACCCGAACTATCTGCATAGTAATTATTAATTTTTGTAATTCCATAGTTTCATTAACCAAAATTACAATACAAATCAATTTAAAGGAACCTCTTCGACTTGTCTTGGGAAACCTATGCTTTCCCTTCGATTCAAACGGGTTACGTCAAAAGAAGCGACGCATTGACTTAACCCAGTCCGTCATAAATTCCCTTCATCGACTTCATAGACCAGTTCCAATTTATTAAACCTACTCTATGAACGGTTATTACTTCGGTATAACGAAGAAGATCAATTATTTTATGTACTTCGAACAACCAATATACGTAGGTACGTCTCGAACATTCATTGCGTTGATAAACAAATATTTTATTACGAAAATATTATTCTCAGTCTATTAAGTTATGTCGTAACATTAGGGAATTTCATAACAAAGGAAAAAAAAAATGTTTTTTTTTTACGAAATGAATTAGCGTTACATTATATTACAGGAATAACGGCAGAAGTATCTATTCCAAGAATTTTGTTTTTGTTCGAGGTAGTTTTAATACAAATTTTTATCTCGGAAATCTTTCCTTATAGTTTAACATGGAATAAACAGCCGTTACATTATAACATTTCTTACTTCGTATATAAAATCCCTGGCAATAGGTATACTTCATTAAAGATAATCTATAATTTCTAAAATCTTATAACATTCTTCAATTTAAAATGTATTACCGTAAATTATTTAACAACGAAATATGGAACCGATTTTTAAAGGGCCATCGGCAACACCACTATTACGATAACGGCGAACATAAAGTTAAGCGATATCATTATCTTTGTTTGCTCAGCTTAAAGTACTTTAATGTCAAAACGATAAAACTATACCGCGAGTTACAGCTCGATGAGATTATTGATAATAATCAGAGAATTACATAACAGTTTTTTTTTTTTTAAATAAGGAATCACTTGAGACGTCGGTATAGAATATTGAGAGACGTTTTAACTAAGGCCTATATTCAAGATGGTAAAGTGTAGTGTAAATTAAGTACAACATGTTAATATTACCAGTAAAATTTTACTCGGTGGCTTTGTGCAGGTCCATCTGGGTAGATACGACCCTTCAACAGATATTCAACCGCCAAACAGCAGTCCTCAGTAGGGTTGTGTTTCGGTTTGAAGGGAGAGTGAGCCATTGTAACTACAGGCGCAAGGGACTTAACATCTTAGTTCCCAAGGTTAGTGACGCATCGGTGATGTAAGTTAATATTTCTTACAGCGCCATTGTCTATGGGCGGTGACGATAAGTTACCATCAAGTGCCTATTTGCTCGTCCGCCAACCTACATCATAAAAAAAAAAAAATAATAAAGCCACATCTTTATGTCCCACTGAGAACTAAAGCCTCTAATTCTCTCATTAAGATGAGGGAAGAGAAAGAAGATCGTCCTTATTGGAAAATTATTTCCTTAATGTGATTATAAATACAAATTAAGTATGTAAAAATTCAGTGGTCCTAGCCTGGTTTCGAAACCGCGATCTTTGGATTAGATGGGCATGAGACGACCTTGGCTTCCTCACTCTCTTTTATTTTTTTAATTGGTTTTATTTTTTTGCTTGTGTAGCGAACATATAGAAATATATATATTTTTATTCACATCTTGCAGTCAACACGCTTTAATCAACAGCAACTAATATACTGGTACATTTTTGACAAAAAAGTATTTGACTTTGACTAAGGTGTTACAATGCCAGTAGCAATCCCTTATTTAAGGAATAACTAATATACCTATTTACTCTTTCAATTAAGCTTAAGGCTTGTGTCAGGAGTGGGGACTGTGGGGACGACAGTAGCCCAAGAGGTCAGAATCGACTTTTTATATCGCTAGACGGTCCATAAACCATTGCGCTAGTGATGTTTGAATTTTATAAAAAATATTATAGAGCTTACGTAGGTTTTCGTCAATTTATTGTACATTTATGTTCGTACTTCTCCTGATATACTAACAGACATATATTTATATATACTTAATGCATAAATAACGATCAGTTACAAATAATATGTTACGATAAATAAATTTAAATAAAGTGACATAACTTTTAATAAAAGAAAGCGGTCTAATCAAGATAGATGGCTTTGATAAGTCAATGACTTCAAAGCTATACAAATCGTTAGATATATTTTTTTGAAAACAAAAAACACGCTAGCTCTAATGTATCTTAATGTATTTCCTTAGGCGTGACAGTCGAGATTGATGGTTAGACAGTGAAAGTGACGATCGTGCGGTGACTACGAACTCGAGTCTTGCCTCTAAGCCGGGGTCAATTTAAACGACTGTCTTGTGTCACAGCTCCTGCACGTATATTTATGTTATAATAAGTTCTATTTTTATAAAACCACAGTCAGAAAGGTGAGAAACAAAATAGATTTTTGGAGATCGAACTCAAATTTGCTATTTTCATTCATACAGTACTCTCGTCACGTAAATAGTCTAAATTTAGAGCAGATTAAACTGTGAAGCGCAGCTACTTATGTACCTGATAAAATTACATACTATAAAACTTCCTCCGAAACGCGTTGCATCTTCCCGTATAAGTTTAATGTACGGTTTATTAGATTTCACAATAAGGCATTACAAAGTACACATCTGCTCATTATTATTACTTAAACATATAATATGTATAGATAGGATATAAACACACGTTTTGCATGACATATTATTTATCCTGGTACACGCAAACACTAGTACTATAATACATAATAATTAAATATGTCTATGCATCCGTTTCGAAAACGCTGTTTGTATTGACATTCACAAAGCGTTTTGTTTCAAGACTTCCTACGTTGAAAAAACAATATTTGAATGGATTACCTTTTTAAATTCGACATGTGTATTATCGCTTTAGCGTATACCCAAAATAGTATAGAGATAGTTGGCTATTAATAGAGTCGTGACTGCATTTTATATTTTTAAGAACGGTCATCACTGCTTTTGTTCTAAGTATGTTTTTTTTTATTTACGTCGTTCTTTTTTAAGTTTTCGCGACTGATAAAGATGAAAGGAAATCATTTGTACTGAATTTTTATAGCAGCTTTATATTCGTTTGAAATTCTTAAAAATTCATAAAGTATTTTTTTATTTAAAAACCATGGAAATGCCTAGCATTTTTATCTGGGTAATATTGTATATGGATATTATTTTAATATTAAATACTCAAAGTTTTACTTACGTTATGTACCAAGGAATGGTAACGTCAGTGACGCTCTATAATATTTCCGAAATAAATTAATAATTACTCGATAGTCCACTTAAGAAATCAGAAAATGTATTTATAACAATAATAAAATTATCAACATTTATTATTAAATATGAAAGCAGTTGAAAGATATTTCGTTGTGTGATTAAAATAAACATTCAATTAATTAATTCCAGGGTACTAAAGGGTATTTTCGTATGTACATATATAAGTGCTTGGCAATTAGTTGAATTCGTCATAACATTATATGAAATATTAGAACATTTTAATATTAAAACATTTGGAGTTACATTTAAACGAGGGATGTTATGGAGCTCCGTAACCGTAACCGAAGCCGAAAAAAAAGGTATTTATTATACTTTAGTTTTACATAGTGTCATAAAAAAACCTATAAATAAAGTCAAGTTAATATCTTGTGATTTATTGTTTTACAATTTCTAAATAATTTCGTATCCTGAACCGTATCTGGAACCGGTTTTTGTATATCCGTGTCCATATCCAGGTCCGCAGTGACATACCCATAACATCCCTGACTTCAACAGTAGTTCACATTTCAACGTCAAACAACTAAAGTTAAATCTTGCTCGCGGTTGGATTTTATTTAAATTATAGTTTAATAATCCTGCCATCTCATTACTTAGAAACAAATAGTTACTTTTTAATTCAGCATTCGCATACAACAACATACGATAACTTCTTGTAAATCTAACTTGTTACGAGTAGGTACATATGATTAGTTACAACCTCAAAATATATCTCACCTCAGAATACAGCGAGAAAATAGTAGTGATGGGCCGCATGTGTTTTGAACCGAATACGATTCGGCTGACATTGGATTTGATTTCGGCGCACATACTCGAGGGAGACACGTCGTGACTTGTTTACACACTTATATCAATGATTTCTGGATGTACCTAATTAAAATAAATGATAATGAGCAGATAAAAGTTTTATTTTCACTATTATATATCGATTTTAATCAAGATAGTGCAAGTAGATAAATTTCGACCGAATGCCGAAGTTCGTCTACAATTACCGACATTCGATTAAACCGAATGTAAAACGAAATCCGGCCCATCACTAGTAAATAGCGATAAATATTTATTTTATACATAATTGAATCTGTGACCGCAACGAGGCACGTCGATCAAGGTATTATAAAACATCACAACGTGACCATGACCAGGCAAAAAAAATTTTTTTTTGGACGTTGACGTTTATATATGATCTAAATTAATCATAAGTCGCCTTATTAATAGTAGGCGTTTTGTTTTAAGCGTTCATTAAAATTATGGAGTTGTTGCGTGTCGGACGGATCGGGAAAACCGTGTTCGACGATCTGACTAATGGAAATGGGAAACGCGGGTTTGTCGAGTGAAAAACTGCAAAAACAACGAAATCGTAGCACGGATACATTATTCTTTATGTATCTATGAATTGTATACAATATAACAAATGTTACATAAGATCTGTCGAGACTCTCGAAATTATACATCATCATTGTCAATCAATTTTATTTTAATAACGTCACGTTTTGACGACATTCTCATTAACAATAAGTTATAATTTTTTTATTATTTGAACGTATGGTCAGGTGCTGTCCATTATATTATGTTACTTCACAACGTATTACGGTATTCTGGTAAGTTTTTTTACAAACATAAGGAACATATCATCTTAGAAATAAGAGCTAAGCTTCGTTAGGTTCGCATCAATCGTGATGAAATAATTAAGACAAAGAAAGGCTTTATATAGGTATACATCCTGTTCCATAGCATAAACTGCTTATATGTTAGAATACATTGAAATCCATTCAGCTGTTTCGGCGTGATGGTGCGACAAACACACAGACCTTCACATTTATGTATGAGATGCTTACATTGTAACATTCAAGGTCAATCGTTGACCGATTTCAAAACTTCAAGTACTTGAGTGCTATCTGTCAAAAGTTTAAGCCGTTAGTAATTGGATATTGATTAGTACATATTATGACACATTTTAAGATAAGCTGTTTAGAGTCTTATTTTTTGAACCATTTCTATGAGAGCCGAGCTGACCATAATCGCGAATCACAGCCGAAGCTGCAGGTTCAAATACGGACAAGCTCGACTGAGTTTTCATGGGCTTTATTGGCGTTTTGCGTTGCGTCTTGTTCTTAACGGTGAATGAGAACAGCGAGATAACTTGTATCGAATGATTTTTTTAACATAAGCACGCGTGTATGTATATCTACCACAGTGGAGTACCTTAGTTGAACAGAAAGGTTTCAAACATTCTTAGCAGTATTTTTTATGGTATAGGCATACGGGCAAATAGGCCACCTGGTGGTAAGAGGTCGCCCATAGACAATACCATTTTAAGAAATATACGCCATTTCTTACATCGCAAATGCGTCACCAACCTTGGGAACAAAAAGGTTATGTTTCTTGAGCCTGTCGTTACTTTGGCTCACCCACTGTTTAAGCCAGAACACAACAATATTTATAATTGTTTAGCGGTATTATATCTGATGAGTGGGTGGTAGGTACCTACCCAGACGAGCTTGAACGAAGCCCTACCACCAAGAAAAATATATCTTATAATACAAAATTACGCGTAATCATAGTACACTTATGTAATATTACACAATTAAGTAAAAAAATGACAAAACTAACAAAGATATTCTATAGAAAAAAAAAATCATTTTAAAATACGAACACTAGATTCACACGATTATTTCAATTAGATAAATCTGTTTGCAGACGCGATATTAGTTACGAAATCTAATGCGATGTATTTTGACCGAGTTGTGGGGTGTAGTTCGTTAGTTGCACAATCAGGCTGATTGCGAATTGGAGGAATAATTTTACTCCTGAATAATATGTACGTATTAAGGTGAGTTTTCACTTGAGTAACTGAATTTTTTTTTAATGTTATTCTAGACCTAATTCAAACAAATCTAAGCAAGCGAAAATATTTATAGAGCAACACACGTACTCACTCGTAGTCCTTTGATGTTTTGCGCCTTAAATACGACTGTCGACATTTGTTTACAATTTTTGTTAACAAGTTAAGGTTATTAACAACAACAACAACTTTTCATATACACAAATTAACAACACAACATTTGGCAATTTTCATTATTGTACATCACAAGCGAATAGTAGATCATTAAAATACTGAATATTATGTACTACAAGGTGAAGGCTTTGCCTGATTAGTCTCTCGTTCCGGGCAATTCAATCAAAACTTTGAGACTTTAATATGGGAATTTGGTACGTGGTAATAGACTCACATTAAAATATCTAAATACATTCAGATAAAACACATTCAATATAAAATACAATTTACACTTTTGTTATATATTTGTAATATTTAAATTAGTCTTCCGATTATTAAGTCTTCGAATATGGAACGCAGTTCGAAACAATATATTATATAAATATATTTACGAAGTTATTTATTCAATTATGTAGCTTTATATAATTACACTATCGTGCATATAAATTGTACATAGCAATGGCAGATGTTTTAACGTATGTGAAGGGGACACAAAGCGCCTTGAACCACGGGCAGTTAACGCCGGTAGTGTACAATTATAATGCTCGCTTAATGTTATAACCACACGTAATTGTATAACTGATCTGTATAAATCACTGCAAGCCATGTACGGGCAGAAACCAGGCTGGGACAGCTGCATCCCGTTTCATCACAGTTTAGTAACGACTTGAAGCCTGATGTTGAACGTGCACTTTTTTTTTACAGAAAAAAAAAATAGCATGTCAGTGCTCTTTCGCAAATTATTTTATAATGGCTTCGGTTAAAAGAATGCGCAGGCTTCCTCGGTGATAAATGAGGTATATTTGTAACATGAACGATAACGGTGTATATTGATTGAAGCGTTTTCAGGATTTTTTTAATTTAATATGTTAGTTCACATCGTACTGTAAATACTCTGCGCTCTTATTTATTAAAAACAAAAACATGAGATTCACGCTTGTCGGTTCGATATTGTTTTTCAAGCAGGCGGTACTGCGAATCGCACCTACATATAAAATAATATTATATATAAAACCTTTTTTTTCGAATCGTGCTGCACATTCCGGTATAAGTATTATGTATCCAATATACAAATTTCAGAGAAGCATTACAAAAAAAAAAAACAGTATTATATATATAGTTAGTATATAGATTTGTAGATTTACTCTAAGACAATCCGATTTTGTTAGTAAATACATTTTGTATTCGTGTTAAGAGTTGTTGATTGACTGTTCAATTTCTATCGATGCACATTTTTCCATATATATCCTCTACAAATGAAAATATTCATAGAGTTGCGTTTTCGTCACATTTCCATCAAGGTTCAACCCATAAATCTATCACGGCACGTCAACAACGCAGGGCCGTGAACCCGACTCGTACCGCTCGTACTTTGTACTTTTGGCTTTCGAACAGTAACCAGCGAATACATACATTGTATTCTGTCATGCGATACCTCGACTGGCACGAAGAGTGGCAAGTTGAATAACCGAACTTTATCTTCGTAGACAAACTATATCGGTCGTGTGACATCATTATCATCACGATACGACGACGATAGCGCGACGATACGACGACTTCCATGTAAATTTAGCGATTGCAAACTTTATTTGTTTTCCGAAGAAACAGACTGACGACGTGATACAAGTGTACGTTATTAAAGGTTCGAATTTAAAGTAACAAATAATTAAAAACAGTGGGTACGATGTTATTATACAAAAATTTAAATCTTTATAGAACGATATACAAGTAATAAAAAGTCCAGTACGATAAAAAAAAACCGAGCGATTTCTTTCCAAGTTTTTTTGCTCGGTCTTAAAATGCCTTCTCTTTAAACAATATACTCAGAATTCCTTTTTAAGTTTTTGGCTGGTCCGGCATTCGACGTCGGATCGTAAATTTCGTAACTGTACACAGTTCCTTAGCACCGGGCTTCCAGACACCACACCCTATTTAAATGTTATCTTTGTTTATGCAACTCAACTTCTGAGAAGTTATTAAAGGTTACAGACTATACCACAAATTATAAGAGAACATTTATCTTTTACGAATTAAGGAGAAATGCAGTACTTTTTAAAATTTCACATTTTACATCTACAGCTGTTTTTAACTGCTTACGACCGAACTTAAAAATAATAAAAATAATGTCACTAAACATATTAAGCGTGTATTATGAAGATCACGACATATGTATATAATACTCTTATTGAGCCACGATATGTAATTATGAAAATATCAAAATCCGGTTTAGGTAACAAGACGCAAAATTTTACGATGACGTTAAAACTGTTTCGTTACCATAATTATAAATAAACTGATCACTAAATTTAGTATTATAACATGTTAGGAGGGCTTCCAGATTGAGGGACCCGCTTAGCTAATATCTCACATTTCTTCTTTAGATCCCGTCTTAATGCGATTAGATCTCTTTGATCTTGAAATGGAATTGGTTTTCAAGGTGGATAGTTTTAGAATTTCGAAACGATGATAAAAGTAGACTGAAGTTCTAAACTGGGTGTATGTTGTAAAAAATACTATTCAAACACAAAAACTTCGAAATGACGGAAGTCGTGATATGTTTTTTTTAACACTTGATTGTTAACGACGGTATAAGTACTGTGACTATTACGTCAAATGTTGCGAGAAAATTCACAATGGACTTGTACTATATTACCTAGTATATATACTGAGTAATTAATTTATGTTTAAAATATTTTAAATTCGAAATTGCGTTTATTGATTTGACCTTCTTAGAAGACGATATTTTATAGGCCGGTGAGTAAAAGCTAAATTTTATCTAAAAAAATTGGTTTAAGCCAGTTTCATTTAAAACGTCACCTGTTCTTTCTTCATTTGATAGCTATAGTTGTCCCTTCGGCTTCGATCGCGTTTTAGGGGTTGGTCGTCGGTGATAAGCGAAAAAAAAAGTTGGCCTTACTTAAGACTTTTTTGGGTTTCAGGCTTCCTTCATAGCAAACGTACAGACAGAGTTACTTTCGTATTTATAATATTAGTATAGACGATTAACATAATAATCGATCCAAAGAATTCTCTCCATTTGTACAACTTCTATCGAGATTAATCCATAATATCTTATTTAACGACTGTCACGTCTATCTAAAATTGATTCGGAGACGGTTCGGTTCATTTCTAAGAAGTTGCGATGTGGTCTCCGATAGTTTTTTGCCATAATCAATATTGGCAAGTGCTCACGTCGGACTGTTCACATGAAGATGAAGATGTCATCGTACTACTAACTGGCCATCGAGCGTAAAAAAGATCGAGAACAAAACGCCAATTGATTGTTGCAAAAAAACAATTTATATGCATAACTGGAGTTAATTCTAGATACGATTTGAAAGCTTATCATTAAATAATTCGTGTTGTTAATATAATGAACGGTTAGCTTACGTTTTTATGAATCCAAAAAAAAAAACACGTCTTACAAGAGCAAATGTTATGATTAGATAAAAATTACTCACGTCTCCGTACAGAGGATGTGCAGTTCGTCATACGAATAATTGTCGTGTTATTTTTATCGATACGTGTCAATCGTATAATTGTTCCATTAGTAGTATTTCTGTCATATTTCATTAGATGAGGATTTTAATTATAAAAAAACGTAAATCCGCATTCAAATGTAAATACTAATACTAATATTATAAATGCGAAAATAGTACTTTCTGTATGTTAAGCTTTCACGGCTAAACTACTGAACAGAATTCGATGAAATTAAAGAACGAAATATGCTTTAACCCCATGGGAGGATATAGACAAGCATGCGACCTATTACGTAACAGGCGAGCAAAGCCGCGGGTGCAAACTAGTCTGTCTTTTGTGTATTCGGATTGGAGCAGCGTGGCGAGAAAGTCTATGCCCAACAGTGGGAAATTTACGGCGGTATTTATTTTTATTTTTCTGGTCTAGAGACCACACCACAACCGATTATCATAGCATTGGACAATGAGGGGGAAAGAATTGTGCATGCGTTCTATTTACGTAAACACAAATACCTCTCGCATCGAAATTCGGTCGAAATTCGATCATGACGATATTTAATTATTTGATGTGAAACATTTATTTCGAAAAACTATATATTTTTTATTAACAAAATTATGTCTTCCTAGAAAAAATGGCGAAAAAAAAAACAGTTGTAGTAGATATAACGTAACATTAAAATCTTGGTTCTGTAATAATGTCGTCATAACGCGTAACCACCTTTTCATTTCGGCAACTGAACACTAAATTACTATAATCATTTATAGTAAGGAAATTATCTCATAAATCTTAGTGAAATTGCAGACTCCGTGTCAGGATTGCTTCGTTATTAGATGTGACTCATCTCAGAGAAGTTTACTAAATACATATCTATAGTCTGTGCTCTTTACGTGCACTGGTGGCACATATTTGAGAAATACTTTAAACTTGGTATATAAATAATAATTTAAATAATGTGTATTTTTTTTTCTTTCGTTCTTTCTGCTTCTTGTTTCTGTGTGTCTTGTGTGGATGTATAAGGTCGTCAAAGTAAAAATATCGAATTCAGTACTTTTTTGTTATACCTAGTACCAAGTCGGAGTAAAGAACACTCATGAGGCAAGAGTAATAAATAGTATTAATAACGAGACACAACTGTCGATTATCATCAGCACACTGGAAATGTGAAGATCACCTAAGCATATAGCCAATTTAAAATTTAAAATAGTTTATCAAGGCTAAATTAATTAATAAATCTTATTGTTCATTAAAAGAATACTTTTTAGGAAAAAAAAACGCTTGGATTTAGGCTCGGGTTAATTTAAAAAAAAAATTAATCCTGATATCGATATTTTCTTCCCCGACAAACGATTGATAAATAGCGTATGAAAAACGCATTGGCGCTGATACGGAACTTAACCCTCGACCTTTCATTAACATCAGTTTGTTCTTACTATTATGCCATTGTAGCTGAACATTGCAAATACTATATTTATTCGATAAAATTACTAGGAAATCTTGTGGCGTAATGATCATAATTATTCACGAGATAAAATTACGTCAAACAGCAGAAAGTGTAGGATTTTTCCGTCGTTTTGTAATTTAGATTTCTAAGTAACGGTTATATGAAAACGATATGACCCTAATGATGTGAAACGCTTTTTTCTAAAACTTATATTGTATTCGAAACAAAGAATCCAAAAAAAAAGTTTGTAAAAAATATTATATTGCTTATAAAGATGTCGTTGCAGTTTCAACGACTATTATAAAAACTGTTGGCGATTTAAACTGATTGAGTGTAAAATATATTTAAAAAAAAACTATGATAAAACCTCGTTTTTTGATCAGAGGTATCAAACTCAGTAAATATTTTTTGATTGTATATTGTACGTGAAATTTCTTTTTCAAGTAGACTTGCTAGTTTATCTACTTCTTCTTCTAGTCGGCCGACTAGTACTAATTTATTTTCTTTTATAATAAATATTTATTAATGTATACCTATATATATTTAATTTATATAGTAGTCAGAAAAGTTTTTACCTTTAACAGATTTGAATTGAACTTTGTTTATGATTATGCAAGCATACTTAGATTTCACCTGAAAGAACCGTCAAGAAACGATGTATTTTCTTATACCAATATACCAATTGAATTACAAAGGTATATTAATTAAATAAAACTAAATATAAACACCTAAAAAACTTTTTAGTTAAAAATATGTATTATAAAAAAAAAAAAAAATTATAAAAGATGTATTTTTATTACAAATATTATTAGTAGTGTATAATTATTTAAACCAGTTCAAAGCTCTGACTAGTCATTGATTACGCAATTTAATATAAAGAGTTATACCTACATAATTATCATTAGTCTGAATCGTATCAGATATCTAAACCGTATTAATACTCTTGGCCACCTGCATCATATTATTTTACGACAGCCCTCTCACAAATGTGTAATTAAGACTCTTTACGAATAAACTTTTTGCATATATCAAAACGAACGTTCAAATGTTATTAACTCGTTTATACAATCACGGAATCTTTAGATTAAAACGTAATATAAATTATTTACGTTTATCAATCCGAGACACTTCCTTATATATATTTTATTATTTCACAAATAAAATAATAGAACGATTTGGTTGCGTATGTATTTGCATCTAATCAGTATAAATAATTTAATATGTTATTTCGAGAACAAAATCAGAAACTAAATGCGAGCTTAGTAATTTGTACAGAATCCGCTAACTTCACGGTGAATTACGATGTAGACTTCACACTAGATAATTGACTGATTCTTTAACGCTTTGAAGCAAATTTGCATTCGTAATTGTGTATACATTAATAATAACTAAAACGAAACTATGAATAATAAGTGCAGAAAATAACTGTACAGTATGAATATTACGTACGGTAACCAATACCGCGCACGTCTTTACTGAAAGTGAGTAAAAAACTCAACGACAGATTTATAGCTTTAAATTAATTCATTAATAATATATTCGAGATCAATCGAACCGTTCAAATTTCCTCTGGACGGAATAAAATAACACAAGGATTCCAGAGATAGGTCGTTGAACCGCAATAGCTGCGGTTCAAAAAATTATACAAAGCAAGAATAGCAGTGTGTCAGCAACACATGGTTTGCCTACTTTCGATGCATCAGTTGCCGGGCCAGACGTGCCGACTGCAGTCAGCCAGGCGATGGAAGATAATTAACAACGAAATTGTCCGGAGACAGCTAGACGCCTTACTTATGTGGCCCGCGATGCATTAGACTCCGCAATAATGATACACCGTAGAACCGACACGAGGCAATTAAAAAAAACGTTGGAACGCCCGTTTCCCACACATTACTCGTTGAACGTTGCGACCGTAACGCTGTCTGTAGAAATTCAGGACCGGAGATGTCAGGAAAATTGCTGAAATGTAGGTGAAAGCCATAGCGCACGAGAATATTACCGTCATTCCTAATAATTCTTGTAATAACATCAGTAATGATGCAAACAGAAATGCAGTCGCGTACTCCTTCCAAACCAATTTTATTAGAGACGGTATGTCACGGACGCCAGGCACGCTCACGCTCTGATTTGCATATCGCCAACGAAAGTGTAGCGGTAAGTAAAATCGACCTGTATTTCTAATAGCTATGCAAATATTCAGCATTGGTTATTAATAAGCCACTATGCTAATTCTTCCTATTTCTCTTTAATTTGTGCGTATAAATAAGATTACAGTTATACTTTTGGACCTTGATCATATAATTAACCGATCGTTCATAATTATTCATGTATAGCAGTGAAATTATTACCTGTTCTATCTTGTTCTATAGTGTTTATTTGTTTTAACCTCATAACATTTCAAGCTATTTAATCATCACTATTAATCGACAATAATGACAATGAAATATTCGACGAATAAAGAATAAAGGCTTTAGGCTTTAGCTCATTTAAAAATCTGGTCGATTTAAATATTAGACGCTCCAGTAAACTCGTCTCGCTCCCGATTGGCGTGCGAACGATTTGTTTGAATCTGCATAGCGAATCTGAGACTCTTTAACGTACTTCTATAGCTACCGTGAAAATTGGATTTATTTATATTTTATGTTAACTGTGTCAATAATCGACATCATTTAGACGAACGAGCTCTGTCGTTACTCGACTTTGATGACTTTGAAGAAAAGTGAAGTTTCTATATTATCGTCGAATGCACCATGTACCCAATTCAAGAGAGCGGAACTGATGTCTGTAGAAGCGGTGCCGCTGCGCTTGGCCCGAGTGTCTATTGTCGGGAATGTATTAGATAACGTGCTCGCGAGAGCGAGGACGAGACAATGACAACGTTTCTGTATTCAAATTGAAGAGTGAGAGCGATTCGTCAATGTAAGAAATAGTAGAGCGGAAATAGATGCAAGGGATATTAGGTACGGCTGTGGGCAACTTGGTACGCTACCAGTGCCAGACTCGGAAAGTTTAAACGTCAGCTTAGCTAAAAATAGCGTCGAAAGCAACGCCAAATTTATATTCACCCATTGGTTTCATCTGATAAATGCAATAACAAACCGAAACACGTTATTTTAAAGTGTGTTTAGGGCGACCTCCTTCCGTTTAATCAAATTGTTGGTTTAAGATGTTTTTTGAATATGTATGTACACTTCTACGTGTATTTAATTCGTTTTTTCCGTGACAACTACATCAGTGATTGCATGTACACCTGCTATGTATGCTGTCGAACAATTTAGTATTTGTTTTTACCCGTTCACAGTTAAAGATGTGAATCGTCAAACAGTCATGCGGGTCGGCAAGCGGATATCGATAAAATCTGATGTGCGTGAGACAGATTACGTGCGTTCTCTCGGCGAATATTTTTTTCACATGCCCTTTAATGTTCTATTTTATACTTTATTTTCAACGAGCAAAGGTTATTGAACCTTATTGTTATTTAGATCATTTGAAAAGTTATTTTTTATTCTGTTGCCTGTAATGTTATTCAAAACATTGGTTTAACGATAGGTCTATTCAATGTATACTTTATTTCACTTTAAACGAATACTCTTCGCATTCTTGACAATACGACGCACACTATGTACGGATAACAACATAGACTTTAGATCTAAACACATAAACACAATTACATTTAAATGTCGGCATCCTTGGATTGAAACGAATGCGCGTCTCACACCTACGCACGGCTGTCGATTACCGTCAGTGAATCACGACTTAGGCCCTGGAACACCACGGCCTGCTATTAACCTGTTCACGCGTTCACACGCTCAGCGTTTTACTTAACAGTGTATAAATCAGTGGTTCTGTGTTGGTTAATTCAAGGAAGCATTCAAAGTATTCAAATGGCTCGTACGTAATCCTGTCGAGGGCCGACAGGCGCAACGTTAGGGCGCGGGCCAACGTTGGCGCCACAAAGACGCTAACGAGCTACGATATCATCTGAAGCACGGCGTGTACGCACAGTAAAATTGCATCAAGCGTATTTTTGTGTCAGAGCATGAGCTTGATTTGTACATTTGCAACTCTCATGTTAAATATAAGAGATTTTTTTTATGATATAGGTAGCGGACGAACAAATGGGCCACCTGAAGGTAAGTGGTCACCGCCGCCCATAGACAATAGCGCTGTAAGTAATATTAACCATTCCTTACATCACCAATGCGCCACCAACCTTGCGAACGAAGAAGTTATTTATGTCCCGTGACCATGTAGTTACACTGGATCACTCACCCTTCAAACCGGAACACAACAATACTGAGTACTGCTGTTTAGCGGTAGAATACCTGATCAGTGGGAGATACCTACCCCGACGAGTTTGCACAAAGCCCTACTTATACATGTATAATTCTATTACTGTACATATCAAATTATTTTTACACTCTCTCGCGTATAAATCCGAATTAATAAGTTCAAGTGCGGTAATTTACTAGAAATGCGTCTATATTCGAGTCGGATATTAAAGAGGAGAGTAGAAACAGTTTAACAATAATGAGCTTCGCGATACAATAGACTGTGAAACATCATGCGAGGCACAATGGAGAGAGTCGGTCGATGAGCTAGCACCGAACATTAATAACCGTTTCTACACGCTTCTCATAAAACCTGAGTCAGATACAGCGTATGATACGCTGTATCTGACTGAAGAGAAACGAGGCCCAAGGGCGACCTATTTTTAAAATCGCCTTGATACCCAGTTGAAATAGACGTGTTTAGAAATATTAAACGAAGTAAACGACGCTCTGGTTTTCAAAGTTTCCTTTTTTAATGTTCTTTCTTAAACAATCGTGTCGAGAACTGAAAATCTGAAGACCGAACGTGACGTTTCGGGTCGTTAGAGTACATCTTTAAGGAGTGAGGTTTTTAAGTTGGCGAAAACAGCAATTATTTTTTACAACTAAATTCAAGTCTCAATTGTTAAAAAACGTACATCGACATCAAAACGCTTATCTGAATATAATTGTTTGGACTATAAGCGAGCGCGAGCGTTCTTTTTTTAAATAATTTTTAAACTCAATTTCATATCCCGCTTAGTGAACACACAAGACGTTAGTGGGGCGTCGATTGCACTGCAATTACATGACTGAGGCGATAATTTAGTGTTATTATTCAAGTGTTGAATATCTGTGTCGCGTACGGTCTATAAATTGTGATTGGAGTTTGTGTTCAATTACAGCTTCGTACAACTTTGTCATCCTACCATCAGTCTCTTAGAGCAGTGGTTCTCAATATTTAAATGGAAACAAACAGCTTTGACATTTTGCCAAATGACGTAAATCGTGAGCGTGATAACATACATAACTTTAGAACAATAGAGGTTGTAGTTATTTCGTTTAAAATATATACGCCGCCGCTTCAAAGTAATACTTTTATAAAATAAATCATATTTTCGTTTTGAAAAGTGACTCAGTATTAATTTTAAAACATTCTGCAATATTATGTGATTAAATTTCTCGACAAAAACTTACAGTTGCTTTACAAATCACCAGCGTTTTGCACATCACAGTTTGAGAACCACTGACATATATACATTACGGTAATCAATCCGACTATTAACTTAAACCACAATATAGTTTTTATGTGTACTTTTAATTACTTCCATATATATTAGAAAATTCCAACGAGGCTGTAGCTTTTTAAGCCCAGCAGTGGAGGACACCATTACCGATGACGTGAATAGACCAACAACGAAACAAATATAAAAAAACTATCACGAAAATTACGTAATCAAGTTAATTGAAACTTTACAAAGTAATAACTTAATTTACTAAGTGATATGAGTATCCAACGTTCTCGTGAACGACATCGACGGGATTTTTTTTATGTAATAAAATCGAAAAATTTCAAAACCGAGCAGGCGGCGTTTCTTATTCGTATGCCACATGCACTTGACTAATTCGTGGAAGCTCCAACCATTATCATTGACAGCTGTGAAAAAGCCACTAATGTTTTTAAAAACAAAACAATATATACTTTCTAACAATTCATTCGCGATAAAACACTAACACGCAAAAGTGTATTCAAAGATTTTAATATATACATATAATAAAATTTGAGTGTCTGTTTGTAATATTAAAATAACCCATTTTTACTAAATGCATATGTATGTATACACGGTACATATACCAAAATTACAATATATATAAAATTACAATACTTGTCTGTCTGTCTTTTTGTTCCGGCTAATCTCTGGAACGGCTGAACCGATTTCGACGGGACTTTCACTGGCAGATAGCGAATGTAATAAGGAGTAACTTAGGCTACTATTATTTTAGAATTGTATATAGAATAAAAATAAATACACGCAACGAAATCCAAATAACTTAAATTCAAACAACGCGCACGAAGTCGCGGGCACAGCTAGTACGAAATAAAACTTCATGATTTCTCGATCTTTACAATAAGAATTTATTACTGAAATGATAATATAAAACCAACGTCTTCACAGATCTATGTATTATTCGAAAACGTACCCTGTGATTGATTTAAATAAATCGCAGTACGTGCATCGGATGTAAAGCTACAACAGGACATGCAAATATTATCGAAAACAGAACGATAATGTGATATTCCACTTTTTTTTATCTATAATGTACAAGCTCTAATGAAAACTAATTACACTTTTAGCGCTCGCCCAGATAAAGAACTCGTTGAAATAAATATTTCGTATCATTGATAAATATATTAACAAGATCGTTTATATATCGAACAGCTCGTTATAACGGAACGTTTATTATCATATCATTTATTATCACGTATCATTAAGAAAAAATAAAAATGTTTTCGTCATAGAACATTTTAATAAACAATGTATAAGCGATATTATGTCTAACAGAATAGCCAAAAATGAGCATAAGTAACGAGTTAAAACTCTTTACCGCTCAATGTCAATCGCCAAATTGTATTCGATACCGACCTTCCGAGAGAGATTGAATAACAGCGTTAGACTTTCGCATTAAGAATATTATATTTAAATAAAATATCAAGAATCGAAAGCGATACTATATTTAATTACATACGTCCAGCGTCTCATGTTCATAGAAATTATAAATATGGATCGTGTGCAATGCAATAAATCCGTTAAGGCCTAGACAGCGACGCAGGCGGCGCGGACGCCGGCGGCGCGGGCGCAGGCGCCGGTAACCGCGTTCGTTCGTCTCACTTTCACACTTTCACTGGGGCATCGGCCGCGCATCGCCACAATGCGACCGATGTTGCAAAACTGATTATTCAACACACACGTCAGACCGCAAATAGATACTGTGATTAATACAAACATAATATACATATACTACGGCGACTGAAAGTACGAATAGAAACATTTTTCACAAAACTTAATAATGACATTTAGACATTGAGTGATGAGCCGTGGTCTCTGGGTGTGAAAATGATAACAGGTTCAAATACGAGCAAGTACCACTAAGATTTCATGGGATTAATAGGTGTTTAACTCGTATTCGGCGTTGAAGGGAAACTCAATCAGGAAATCTGGTCGTGTCGGAAATTTTGTCATATCACTAATAAGCAATGGCACAGAGAAAAGCGCAGGCATTGCCAGCAGTTCGACTTTTAAAATTAAAATAAAATAAAGACGATCAAACATTTCAAGTTTGATCGTTTTAGTTTTTAGAAAGCAAATAGGAAGTTATATTCTGTACGTTATCTATAAAGGTCAGTGGATGCGGTCAATGACGCTTGAAGATAACGAAAGAACTTCAAATAATTTCAAGTAAAATAATGATTTATCACCGAAACAGGTCGTTAATATACCTAAGTGAAATATCGTTTTAGATATTATTACCCAATATAAATATTATTTTACACTAAAACATTCCCACTAGCCAATCGTCTTCAGCCAATCCTCATCCACTGCTGGACATAGGCTTCACCCAAGGAGCGCCAAAGCTCCCGGTACTCCGCCTTCCGCATGCAGGTAATGAGATATAATTTTTGCTTTATGTAAGCAATTATAGTATAGTACTATAATACAAGTATAGTAGATAGAATGGTCCATCTACTATACTTGCATCATGTAAGCATGTTCAATCAAGACAACGTGCAACTGGAGATGCAAAAGGTTTAAGGATTTAAGCACTATTAAAGATATATACAAGATATTCTGAAAATAAGGAATACTACGGCAAGTTATATTTAAAAAAAAAAATGCCATGTACATTACTTTTCTTACATTTATAAAAGGAAACGGACAGATTGATGATGTAATGGTAACTGATCACCACCGCTGATACACATTAGCAGCTAAGAAATATTAAGCATACCATTAACCGCCAATGCGGCGCAAATCATTCTTATTTTGTAAACTCATATATATAAGCTTCTTTTTGTAATATTTACTTTTTCACCAATAAATTATTATTACATTATATAAAAAAAAATCATAAGAACTCAAATGTCCCTTGTACCTGTAATTAAATTGGCTTACTCACTCTACAAACCCAGCAATCTAAATTATTGCAGCATGGCGTGTTCTTCGCTAATTCTACATACCTTTTGGGACTTATTGTAAAACAATACAGTTATCAATGTTATAATCGAAACGAAGCAAGAATCGATATAAAAATTTTTAATAACAGAAATCTTTTGTGTTGGCCGCCGCTACGGTTTCAGATTCCCACTGAGAAGTAATTATGTTGTTAATTTAGTTGTATTGGAATTTAATTAAAAGCACCATTTACTGGTATCGACGTGCCGGCAAAAAATATCGAGTGTGAGACTTGGTACGTCTCGCATTAAAATAATTAAAACTCAGGCATATAATAAATAATTCAATGAAAGTAAGATACAACATTGTAATATTGTAATTGTCTTGTCCATTTCGGCGAGTAACTTTTCATATTAAAATCGAACTCTTTTTATACCCGACAACGAAAGAAAAAGAAGGTTACGATTTTGCTAATCTATGTTAATATATTTTTTTATCCAGTGCGTTTCCTATAGTAATTAGTTATTGTCATAACATGAGCGGTGTGAATTTCATTAACTCGCATGTCATAGATTATATGATATAATAATATATCCAACATAGTGGGTACGAGCATAATACAAGCAACATTAAAAACTTGAAAAACATAGTACATATTTTTTTAAATTTCTAAATACATATTAATGTTTCTCGGTAATAAGGTTACAATTTTTAAAACATTTAATATTGGATTGTACAATGTCGTTTGATATTTAGATTGCTACACGCACAATACAAACATTTTTTGGTCATTATTCACATTGGTAGTTTCATGTTTAATTTAAGTCTTCATTATTTATTTTCCGTTCGTTCTTTATCAGTCGAACTTAATTGAATAAATAACACTATAATTTTGATTTGATATACGTTAGTAATTTAAATAATATGCTGTATCAACAGCATTTTCTAATATAAAATATTTTATATCAATACAATGTGTTCTCTCTTCTAACAGATATCAGAACATATCGTATACATAGGCAGAGACGAAACAGTTCAGTATCTTTTTTTTTTGTTAAATGTCATCCGTTTTTTTTTTATTCACGCGCTTTAGCTGTTATGAATCTTTTCTAGTCTTATTTAAAAAAAGAACACTTCAATCGAATGGAATCGAACACTAGTTAACTCAAATCACGTTTCATATACCTATATCACCACTTTACGACGTACGGGAGCTGTGTTGAAATTAATATTTAAGAGTTTCGACACACTCGTTCGGAGCGGATTTTTACGACTTGTTTTCAAAGTAACCATAATATCAACGCTGGAGTTCCCCTTTAATGATCATCATTTGCTTAACTATTCAACGATTACATAATTAATCAACGACATCATACAAAATTAGATCTTTTAATATATTAAATAATTAGAGTTTATGTAGATCTGTTTAAAGTTATTTTCATTAAATTCTCATTGTATATTTAAACAGTAAATTTAAATATAACTTTTCTATGAGTTACGATCGATGGAAAGTTTCTGGCGCAAAAAGGTTTCTCTTTCTTCGTGTATATTTAGTTTTTTGTATATAATACGTGAAAGCCGGGTGGGTTGCTAGTTCAACGTAAGCCGAACCACACCGACACTTGAATCATACATCGCCTTGTTCAGTTGGAAGGCTAACTATCAGTTTGTTTTACCGAGTCTTGCGGTCGGTCGGCGGTTGACTCAAGGTCCACATGTCCCTTCGATTCTACCCGGTTCACCTCCAAACACGTACACGACAATAAAATACTGTACTATGAGGAAGAGCGGTGGAATGATAAACGTTATACCAGGCTACATTCAGCAAATCGTTGACATAGCTCTGTATGTGCAACGTAAATATTGAGTTTTTATTTTAAAACACGTCGTTCATAGTCGTTTCAATTTATCGTTAGGAATAATATAAGCCTTAATTCTGCAAACTAAAAAAGGAACTAAAAGTAACAACCTGAATTCCGGCTGTCCCACTGCGGAGCAAAGGCCACCCTCGCCCTTGAAAGGGTTTTAAGGAGTTTATTCGAGCGTACTGCTTATCTACGGTTTGCAATATACGTGTAGCAGAATTACATCCAAAGAATATCTAGGTTTTCAAGACAATAAATTATAAGTTAAATGTTAAAAGTAAGTAATGAGTTTAAAAATATATATTCGCTGAATTTCATTATACGTGTTAATGGTAACAATTCCCAAAAGTTCAAACGTATACTGATTTTAATAAAATAAATACATTTAAGAGGCATAAAATTAATTCATATTTATCTCTCATGTATCACAACAATGGCAGTCAGTATCTATTAAACAGCAATCATAAAGCGGTTTATGTACCAACCGTTATCTGAGACCCAACACGTTCTAAATTTAAACAAAAAGGATTAGTCCATAAAACTAATAGCACGTTAAAAACAGACACACATACAGAAGTGTATGATTCATAATTAGATGGTGTCAGATATTAAAACCTTTTGTTCAGAAATAGGACAATAGATGTGTGTGTCAAATAAACGTATTGTACCGAATACGGCATGCTTCGCGATGATCCCTTTGTAACGGGGAAACAATAACGCGTTGCTATTCTAAGGATCGAACACACGTGAGGCCGGGCGAGCTGGAAACGAATATGATATAAAAAATCAGTTAGGCTTCGGTCTTATTATTAAAATAACCGAAAAGATATATTCAATCTATATGTACTATTATCAAAGCTATATATTGTATTGATGAGTCTACGATTTCATATGAAATTATATTGTATGCATTGCAAAAGCATTTAGTTTGATGAAAATTTGATATTTTAAAATTTCAAAAGTGCTATTATAAACCATGATAATATACTAGTAGTCTAAGTAAGTCAAATAATTTAATAAGTTACGTTTTATATAGTGTTAGAGAGTAGCCCTAGCCTCCGATACAGTGTTACGTCATGAGGATGTCATAATTAATTATATCACATTATTATATATAATGTTTATAATCGAAACTATTTATTTTACATTATTATATACTTATAAAATTATTGTTATAATTAGTTGTTTAATACTTTGTTAAACTTTAATTAATACTATTTTATTTGGCACATCATTACAAATGCATACTCACTTCTTTTTTTAAAAAGATTGATCCGTCACAATAAATAATGAGATGATTGGAAGTTATTGAAAAACATATTTGTTGGAGAATTATTATAAAACGTGATTTTATTTTTTCATCTTAAACTACTGAAATTACAATAGCTTTGTTAACGCTGCGCTCGGTCGTGTACGTGTATGTTATGCTTTAGTAGAACGTTGTAAATAAGCGCTATGAATCGGTTGTAGGATACTATATTGTTTGTTTATACCAGGTTATTGTTGTGACATATCCCTAATTACTATGCTTCGTAACTTAAAATTGCATGCATGTAGCTAGGACGTATTGTTCATTTTCGACGTATGTAGGGCTTAAACATTTTTTTTTTACTTTTTTAACAAAAGGAGCGGGAAGAATGTAATAAAGCTTTCGTAAAATAAAAAAGTCGTAAAATCGTTTAAAATATATAGATACCATAAAATGTTTTTTTTTTTTTTTTTTACATAAAACCTTTTTGATGTAATTACGTTAAGTTAATTTACTTTAATAAATTAATTTTGGGTAATTTCTCTGTGCTCTAGATTCTTCGCTTTATCACTTTTTTTTGGTAAAAGCCGACAAATGGCTTACATAATACTTGAAAAAATCATTTATATGTTTTAAGGAATTTATATGTTGCAATATATAAATTCCTTAAAACATATAAAAGATTTTTTCAAGTATTATGTAAGCCATTTGTCGGCTTTTATATATTTTTATATTTTATATTTTTAATGGTACTTACATTTGAGCTTCTTCGCTTGTAATTACGATACCCTAAGAGTCCGTCCGTATAGATAGAGTCCGTATAGATAAATGTCTCGCAAATCTCTTTCATAATTTATACAACTAATTGTTATCAGCAGGTATTCTAAAAATATTTGATAGATTGAATATAAATATAAAAAAAAATCTTTCTAAATATATTTTAAGAATGCAACAATAAAAAGCTATTTTCTTAACGATCTGTTCAATTTTACACTTACAATAAAACTCGATAAGTTATAAGATTAGGTCGAGCTCATTAAAATTTTTATACAACGTATTTTTTTTAAAGAATACATAAGAACTTGATGATTACTGAGATAAATGAAAAAAGAAATATAATTAATTACCAACTCGGTTACCGTGTTAAAGTACGTTAACCCCAAACATCCCATTAGACCCATTAAACCGGGCTAATTGCGTAAGAGGAGTTAAAACGAGGACGTAATTGGAATGCGTTCCAATTAATGGGACGGCATTAATGGGACGAGCTTTCAATTCGAAATTGGAACGGGGTATGTCGGTTCCCGGGTTAACGGCCGGCGGTGAAAGTCGGGACTCGGAAATAGGTCAGGTGGTCATTTACCCTCAGGTACGCCTCATGTCTCTCTAAATACTCAACGTGTCAGGAATGTTTACGGAGCGGTGGAATGGATACGTTTCGAGTGACTCACTTCGCGTTCGTGGCGTCATCATATCATGCGGGGAGTTTAAATATACGGTTTTACGATTTAGACCCATAACTATATATATTATAAAAATATAATGCGACTAAGACTATAAAGCTCGATAGAGATAGAGTTTCTACATATACATAGGTCAAGTATCACAGTTATAATATAACATTCATAGTCAATTAAGACATACGCGTCTTAAATTTCTGAAATATATCTAATTAGTGTATATATTTTTTTACAAAACTAATAAACTGATGTCAGGAATGCTACAACCAGGGGCAAAACAAACGCAAACCTTTCCGTCAAACTGTTCGGAATGCGTATTCAACTCTCTGTGACCTTGCTTAATTAGTTCAGAATCAATATATATTCAAAGCCAGCATTTTTGAACAGTAATTTTGCATAATTCAAAAATCAAAATATACTTTATTCAAGTAGCCATTCAATTTACAAGCACTTTTGAATCGTCATTTAACAAACTATTTTAAGTAAAGCCACCACCGGTTCGGAGTGTAGATTCTACCGAGACGAACCGGCAAGAAACTCAGTAGTTACACTTTTTCAACATCTAAAAATACAGTCATGTTAGTTAAATACAATTATATAAATGTATGTTATGTCTCCTGCCTGGAAGTCAACAAGCATTAACTCCACGCTTTTTATCATCAATATAATCTCGTATCGAATAATATGCCCTCAATTGTATTAAGAGTAAAGCTACCACCAGTTCGGAATGTAGATTCCAACGAATTAAAATTACGAAAAAAAAAATAGCAGTTGTTGCAACAAAAAAATAAATAACAAACAAATATAAATGTAAAGCTTGGAGCAATAGTTGGAAAAACCTTTATTAAAATATAACACCTCGTCAAAGTCCTCGTGTCTTGAGTATTACTTAAAATTTATTGATATTTTTTATGGCGGTGATAATTGTTTTAAAACGACATGGTAACATCAGTTTGCAAGTAAAAACGAATTAAAAATTCATTCCGTAATCAAGTAATGATATTAATTATTTGCTATGTGTGTCAGGTTTTAACCGTGTTTTAGAGATAACTAACATAATTAAAACCACAATAAAGTACTTCTAAAGTAATATCACGTACATTTCCCGTTACTAATATCACAATTCTTTCCTACTATAGAAAGTTTTTAGTAAATATTCAAAATATATAGGAATATCGCAGTATCAAAAACTACATTTAAAAACATACCTGACCAGAAAAATCATTGAATAGGAACGGATGCGCAAATACGAGGGTAGCTCTCGCACTACAATGGAAGATCATGCATGCATGCTCATAACAATACCTACTCCCAAACATATATGGGCTAATAGCTCAACCACTGACCCCATTCAAGTAAAATTTTGTAGAAAACCTTTAACCCTGATCTAGTATTATATTTTGTTTTAATTAACCTTCGAAGGGATATAATATATTTTATAAGAGATAAATAATTAATTAATTATAACTTTGATTATTCATTATCACTCATAAATTAAAAACCGATATATGTAGAACACGTAAATCGTAACCGAAGGTCGCGGGTTTAAATCTGGCCAAGGACTTTTCATCTTATTAATTTGTTTATAATACATAAACGTTCCGTAAAAAAGAAGAAGTTCCCGCCCAGCGATGAGAGATTTACGTAAGACTGTTACACATTCTCGTAAAATAACAATACTCGAATAACGACTAGCAACAAACATACATATATAGTTCTGGTTATCATTTGTTCGACATCCCAAAACTGACCCCATGAATAAGGCAACATTTATCGAGAGGACGTGATACCGGAATACGTCTACATATATAAAAATATAATAAGGATGTGTCGGTTACATGTAAATTTTATTATAAATACAGTTAGAAAAAGTACCTATATAATATAGGCAATTTTATACGTTATCAATACACGTCTGGGTAGGTACCATACACGCATTAGATATTCTACGGACAAACAGCAATACTTTGAATTGCTGTGTTTTAGTTCGAAGGGTGAGTGAGCTATTGTAAGTACAGGCCACAAGGGATATAACGTCTTAGCTCCCAAGGTTTTGTAATGAATGACTAGTATTTCTCACAGCGCTAATGACTATGGGCAGTGGTAACTTATATACAAGTTGACCATTTGACCGTCTTTATTAAAACTATATTTAATTTATATTGAAGGAACTATATTGTATAAAAATAATAGTTTCGAATAAGTTTTTTTATTATTATATTAATACAAATAAATAAATATAAGTATTGGACAACATCACATACATTACTCTGATCCCAATGTAAGAAGCTGAAGCACCTGTGTTATGGAAAATCAGAAGTAACGACGGCACCACAAACACTCAGACCCAAGGCAACATAGAAAACTAATGAACTTTTTCTACATCGACTCGGCCGGGAATCGAACCCGGGACCTCGGAGTTGCGTACCCATGAAAACCGGTATAGACACTACTCGACCACAGAGATCGTCACATGTGTATATGACACAGATACGACATGTAAAAAACAAAGAATTATATAAGATGATCTAATATTCTCTAATTTAAATGAAACTTGCCATAGCATTTAATCGGGCCAACGTATGGATAAGTTTTTAAACCGGAAAAAGCGACTCGTGATAAACATTTACACATGTCTTCGTAGCAAAGTAAAACTTCGTGGGCGCTATCAACAAGTGTGAATACTACGATCGAAAGAAGAGGTCAATGACACGCCTTATCAATAAACGTACTTACGTCACAGTGGCCGTCACTCGGTGAGTATTGAGGAACTTATTTTTTACATTTATTGTTACCGATTCGATTCTAACTCGCCTATGATTTTAATTTTTACATAATAGCATATTTATTCAAAATATAAATTAAATAATATGTAATTTTATACTGCGTTTGAATAATTATTTTCATATAGATAAAACAAAAAATTTGGAGGGGAAAATAATTCTACATAATTTACAACGGTCAGTGTGATCTATTCATACCATACATTTATTTAAACAATTCATAATTTTTCATTCACATTAACCCAAAATAATAGAACAAATAAAATAACACGTGTATGATAACAAATGTCATTCGTTTAACACGTCCTAAATCAAACGCGGGACGCACCTGAGATCGATACTTTATCGATTAAATTTGTGGTTCGATCATCAATTTATATCGCATGTAAACTGGCCATCGATTAAAAATTAAGGAAGATTATTTGAATTTATCGTTTTATTGCATCCTTTAATATATGTATCTTGACGCATTTATAATTCAAAAGAACACATTCTTATTCAAACGTCTTCTACTAATACAAGTTTGGGTGGATACCACCCTCTTATGAATTATTCTACTTCCAAGCAAAAATAATTCCTATTGTATTCCAGTATCAATAGTGAGTAAGCCAGTGTAACCACAAGCACAGTGAACAAAACACCTGACTTACTTTGGTTCATAGAGAATGACGTGATTTATATTTCGTACAGTGGGTGTCAATGGGCGGAGAGCATCACGAGGGCCATTTGATCGTTTGCCTTCCGGAAACATATCCGTAAACATTTATATATGTTACTTTAATATATAAACAATTTAATACTTTACAGATTCTACAGAGTTATTACTTTCATTCTCAGATTATGTATATATCTAGATACGATTGTCGCAATACAAAAGAACCAAAAAAAGACTAACTTTTTTATCTTAGTGTGCGTGACAGCTACTCTTGACACTCGTCAAACGTCATACAACTTTACTAGTGCGTGTACTTATTGGCCAACTGTTAGCCAATGTTTTATTCGACACGTTCTTAGCATTAACAGTCTATCTAGACATATAAATTCATTTCAAAGCATTCATCATTCTATTATACCATCGAAATTCAAAGTTCATAAATAATACGTAGTTACGTATTATCGGTCTCGTGTGTTCCATTATAGTCTATTGGCCGCTTATTCACAGGGATTTAAGGACAGACTTTCACCTAACAGAGCTCCCTCGGTGAAAGTACCCGTAAAACTTTCTCATTTTTTTTATCACTCCCTTCAAGAAACGTGATGCTTCAAGGACGGGAAGACACGAAATATCGAAAATTGAAAGACTTTATAAGCGTTCATTGACATCATTGTTATAACGATAAATATGAATAGTTTTCAAGTAACAATTAAATTCTACCAGTAGACTTGTATAGTATATAATTTTGAAGGTACGAACACAGAATATTCTTTATCTAAGTTCGTATAATTAAATACCGATTTAAATTACATAATTATTATTTTTTTTATGTTATAGGTGGCAAACGAGCAGGAGGCTCACCTGATGGAAAGTGACTACCACCGCCCATGGACATCTGCAACACCGGGGGGCTAAAAATTTAAAATATTCACAGATCAAGTCGTTAGTGAGCATGAGATTATATCATCGCCTTAACTGTGATTAAAGATTTCAAATAAGCAAATTAAATATCAAGCGATCTCATTCAGTGCTTTTCTTTAATGTAAAAATATTGACGAAATTTTTCATTCAATCTATACGATTCCAATAAATCTAAGCGATCAATATAATTATATAGACTAAAGAAGAGCAGGAGAACGTTAATTATATTGACAGTCCGTTAAAAACAATTTTCGTTCTAATGTCGACTTATTTTCAATTGCCTGTTTATATTCGGCATTCGAGGACATTGAAGGATTTAGATAAGGTACAATACTCGCAGGTAGATGTAACGATCGAATAAAAAAACGTAAACGTACGAAGATATCTTTGGACGAACAGACACGTGATCAGAGGACAGAGATAAATGGTATGACGAACGAAATATCGAAGATCCGTACATAGCCGAGATCGTCCCGGAGCTCGGGATCTCGGATAATGAGATTATTTTCAGTTTTATTACTTTTATTTTTATTAGGAGATATATCGAAGACACGGGAGTAACAACGGAATTGTTATGAACATGTTATGATTGTGAAAATATAGCAGTCGCAGGAAACCAGACAGTACATAAAAGTCATGGATATCACATATGGTGGTTAGGTGGTAGGGCTGTCTGGGTCATTACATATTCTACCACTTAATAGCAATTATTTGTATTGCTGTTAAGTGGTAAGGCACAGGGAACGTAATATCTTAGTTCTTAAGGACGCATTGACAATTTAAATGATGATTAATATTTCTTATGGTGCCAATGTCAATGGACGCCATTGGGGCCTGACCAATGCGAGGCTCTTTTGCTAATTTGCCCACCCATTATTAATAATAAAGTTTGTTTTTTTTTAAACATATCTTTTAACATACATTTAACATTTTACATACAATTCATACGTCAGAGAGAATACGGTTGAAAGCGCTAGACTCAGGAACTCGGATTTGAGAAATTATTTGTGGGTTAGATGCCATTATTCTAGGAGGCTACTTTCACACTACGATACTAGGAGGTGGAGCAGTAACCATAAAATGGCAAAGTCACACACATTCATACTTAGGTTCTCTTTCCAAAAAGTTGCCTGGATGAAATCACTGTTTTAGGGAAAATGTCACCTGTAGCACATATCTCTCCTTTGTATATAACAATACATAATATTGCAGCTTTATCATACATTTTAATTACCAAAACATAGTATGTGTACTGGTAAATGGGGTGCAATATATAATAAATAAATTAAATGCAAATCGAATCCGATAACTGCGGGTTAAAGCTGATATTTAGCTAGTTTAAATTTATATAAGAAAAGCAAGAGTTATTGTTCTATCCAAAGTCCATACAAATAAAGAATGTCCATAGAAACATAGAAGTTCTTTAGACAAGAAGCTTTGTACCTGTAGTGTAAATATATCACTCGTTAGCCTAAATATTGGATCTAGGTTGAGTTTACAAACACATACATAACATGGTATATTCGTATGTACACGGAAGTGTGGATTTATATTCTTGATAGCATTTAGGAGTTGACCTGCTCTAGTTCACTGAATCGAATATGTATTACTCATTAACATATTCATTATTTTATTAACGATTCATTATATTTAAAATAGAATATATATAAACAACGATTTAGTAGTAACAACGAAAGGAAAAAAAAACGAAAAATAAGGTGCAATTTTTTAGGAATAGACTAATTCTGCTCTAATTAACTTAGAAAATAGATTCTTACTCGAAGATTGCGGGTTCAGAGCTGAGCATGCAAATCTTAATTTCATGTGCTTAGTGTGTGTAATCTGATGTTTGTTTGGAAAACATATAATTTTTATGATATATGTAGGTTGACTGGCAAATGGCCCACCTGATTGTAAGTGGTCACCACCGCCTATATGTCTGTAGTAGTATGATATGTCTGGCGCTATAAGAAATATTCATTTTATCGCCAGTGCTTCACCAACCACGGGAACTAAGATGTTATGTCCCTTGTCCTATGCCTTTAGTTACACATGCTGACTCACCCTTCATATAGGAACACAATAATACTAAGTATTGCTATTTTGGCGGCAAAATTTCTGACGAGTCAATTATTGTAAGTTATAACTAAGGTTCAATTCAAAGACCAAATTTTTTTTGAATATATATATGTATATATATATATATATAATATAGAAGAAGACTAAGCGACAGAGGAACAGCGAGTTAATCGTGTCTGAGGTCACCGCGGACCACTCGAGTTAGATTTGTCCTTAACTCATTAAATTAATTAATGTACGAATAAACGTACACATATCACTCAACGATCTTTTATTCATCATATAAATCGAGAAAGCAAAAAGGTACCTTTTGAACGATACAATCCATTCAATGTATTCAATGACAAAATTGTTAGAAAGTAAGAGATGTTTTTGAAGTAATCGGTTTAGTTTGGAGTTAGAAAGCGTTGCTGCGACCGCGACTCGGGAAATTTAGATTTTCAATCAAGTAATAGCTGTGCTTTCGTGTCACCTTGTTTTAGTGATTACTTAAATCGTAAAAGAAGTAAAGCCTATCGTAATGTAGTTTTTCTAGTTCTATTTTTAAATTTTTTTTAGGAAATCACACGAGCGAATCGGCCGTAACAACAGTATACGAAATGTATTACTAATCTATTATTTGATGAAGACAAAAGTTATACCTTTATTACAATTAGAAAATGCACATAGTAAAAATTGTAAATGGATTGCTCAACCAAATCACGGGCCATTACTGTTAAATTGTATAAATTTTAATTAACTTTTTTATACCAACTTCCCCAGGTTTGTTATTGATGAAAATCGAGTCGAGAGGATATTAAACGAGGAATTGAAAAAATATAGGATGCCTACTTCCCCTTTAATACAACAATGAAGTTGCCTTTTAAAAACAGGTAAACAGGCGGTAATAATATGCAGTAATTATGTAATATAAAATATATTACAATTTTAAAATCTTCAATTAGAGGATTTATAAATCAAAATATTCTTTATTCTAGAAGGCTCATAGAAGACACATTTTGGAATAGGGTATTTTCGGTAATGAAATATAAATGATGAAATTTGATATAAATTAAAATATATGTAGAAATATATTTAAATAATTTGATTTTGAGTCATAAAAGCGCATTATAGTCTGTTTGTCACGTGACCTAAAACACGAGCCGCCATGGTGTGGCGTCAGATAGGCAAAACCTGTCATTTCAATATCAGTTGGCACTTTGATAAACAACTTTTGGAGTTTTTATGTTAGAATTTGTACATTACAGTCCAACAATAGCGATTGTAATTCAATATTTTCCTAAAAACATCAAATATTTATAGCCGTTAACTCGAATGAGTGCCGGTCGTACATACACTGATGTTTTTAACAATCTGACGTCATCGAAATTACTGAAAGCGTTTTTGCGGGAATAAAAAATGTTTAAGATTTAATTCAATTTTATGGCAAGAAAGCGTGTTTATTTTGCCGCAATTTATTTTTTGTGGCTTTTTATCAGGAAAATCAACATTTTGAAGTACTTTTTCAAACATTAGATTCAAATAAAATGTAAATCCGCCACCAGTTCGGAAAGTAGATTATAAAGAGAAGAACTGGCAGGGAACTCAGTAGAACTCTTTTCCGCCATTTAAATTACAGAGTATATCAGTAAAGTACAATTAAATTCGCATATAATATCCTAAAATTTTCTAAATCAACAAATACTACGTCGCTTTATAGAGTGATATGTCTTATTTAGGTATCAATGTTTTTTTATATGAGCTTTAAATTTTTAATAGGCCAAGTTAAATCCTTATAAAAATTATATCCTTGGAAACTCTTAGAGATGTAAATACAATAAGGAATACAGATGGGTCGATTAGCAAATGTAAATTATTCGTGTTAGCGACGCCTTGGGCGCTTGTTAGTTGTAACTAAGTCAGTCAGTTCCGTAACTTGTTAAATCATTGCATTAGCATTGCCGAGAGCCGTGTTCTTCCTTACGAATATATTTATATTTTATCCGTTTACAAGTAAATTATTGTTAACACGATCTTCGTTGGATATTAATTAGTATCGATGTCCTCGTTTGTGGAATAGTGTCCGATAAATATGTAACTGGTGTAGTTGTGACCATAAGGTTATTATACTATACATGTTAAATTATATTATATTATACATATTAAAGTGTTTGTGTCTGTGTTTATGTTAAATTATATATTATAGCTATGTATATGCATCATATGAGGAAACGGTTTACATTTTTATGACATTTCCTATAAAAGTAAAATAAAACTGCCTGTAAATGACCCACTGTTGGGTTAAGACCTTCTTTCCTTTTGAGAAGGCTTATTTCACCACGTTGATTCAGTGCGGTTTGGAAGATACAAATGTTGCAGAAATGTTGTAAGTTGAAATTAGACACATGTAGGTGTTTTCACGAGAATTCCCTTCACTGCCAAACATGAGATGAATTATAAATACAAATTAAGCGCATAAAAATTCAGTGGTTGCCTGGGTTTGAACCCGCAATCATCGGTTAAGACGCACCTGTTCTAATCTGTACTGGGTCATCTCATCTCTCTCATATTTTTTTATAGTGATAGCTTATATCCAAATGTCACTATAAATATTTACAATAGACAGTCTAAAAACTGGATCACAGTGAAAAAGTCGAATGCGAACTCAAGGTCTGAAAACTGTGTTATTTATTAAATAAGCCATCATGAAGCGTCATCATCAGTCTTTGTTTGTAAATAACAGATTGAATACGTGATCATACCTTCCAACGTGACGCTTCGCTTACCTGAAACAGAGAAATTCAATATTAGTTTAACATAACTTATTTGTATTTAAAGTAATATCGTACTCAAACTTTACTCGAAGGCTGTTACGAGTGCTATAACATCTTATTTTACAAATACATATTACATTCCTACGTGAAGCTACCGTTTTGCACCGTGATTCTAATGAGAATATTCAGCGAGAAACTCATTGAACGCAGCAATTACAATTATCCTACGAGTAAACTCGTACCGACTGCACACTACAATACCATTAACATAATCTCGGTGAGAAAGAAAATATATCTACTCGGCTACGAGGCAAAAAGGTGGGTTATGATTTTAACACTCGATGTGTGTGTAATTTTGTCGTATATCATTTATATATAATAATACACATACATAGTACAAAACAGAGTCGCTTCCCGCCGTCTGTGCTCTTTGATCGTTTAAACTATGCAACGGACTTTAGTGCGGTTTTCATCAACAGAGTAATTCAAGGAGAAGATTTGTATGTATAATACAGGCATAGTATAGTAGAGAAATGTGGAGTATTTCTACATTGATAGCTGGAAAAAAATATCTTAGGTTTGTTTTGTTTAATCTAAAAGCTTTACACATAAGCCCTTATTGCCCCCGTGTAAAGCCGGAACGAGTAACTAGTATTAGCTGGCACAAGGGGCAACATCCAAGTACCCAAGGTTGGTAGTACATTGGTGTTATAGGAATGATTAATATTTCCTACAGTACCACTGTCAATGGGTCAGTGACCAATCCACTTGGTCCTTAGCAGTCCGTTCAAGATACCCTTTTGCCGGTCTTGGTAATAGGCAGGCACCTACGACATAAAAAAGAGTAACACCTACATTAAATTCTACTTCTACTTTACTTACTTCATTAAATAAAAATACCACCAGTTCGGAAACTAAAAACTCTCAAAAATACAAGTCGAAAAAATACATAGTTACGCTTTTCTACTAATTAAATTACTTGAAAAGCGAAGAATAAGAACTCATATATTTCTTTAATATGCTTTACTCATACGTTGGTAGGATTGAGAAAATAACAAGTCGTTCATCGTCTAAAAATAAAGACAAAATAATTTAAAGCGCTTCGTCGATTATACATTATTAACGCGTCTATGACTACATACTTACGACTTTAGCTCATAAATAATGGAGATATATAATTAAATCAATCAGAACATTGCTTTGTAATTCAACCATGGTTAACGTGTATCGAATGTCTTTGTTTAATCGCCTTTTGCATAATTGCCATGAGATAATACGTATTTATCCTTTATTTATTGACTTTGGCATAACTACAATATAAATACTGTTTTTATTAGAAGAGGCTAGACGTGCAAATAGACAGCCTAAAGGTATGTGCGTTTATTATTAACATAAATATATTTTGCTATACATAAATTTAGTATAAAATATATATAAATTAACTGTGTTTAAACTTTTTTTTTTGTTTGAATTGAATTAATTAATTACTAACAATGAAAATATACATTAAGAAGTAAACATACAAAATTATAATACTAGATTAATATCTACTGATACTACTATACAAAGCTGGACAGTTTGTTTCTTTAAAAGAGCTAATCTTATCATAATCGATAAAATCATTTTACGTGAAATTGCTAAAAGAATGTCTTTTGATTCAGTGAGGTTACAGACTAGTAGTTGTTGCCCGCCTGTGTCCTTGGAGTTCGAGCTTGATCTATGCCAAGTCACCGGTTTAATGGTGTAGCCGTGAAGGAGCAACAGACAGACAGACAAAGTAACTTTCGCATTTACAATATTAGTACATATAATAATAACATCACGTTATGAACCAAAGGGGTGGAAAATTAACATCAGATGCGGGTGAAAGTGGGCGGAGCAGCAAGATTATTATAAAAAAAAAGGAAGGGAATGAAATTCTATATTCGAAAGGTTTTGTACCAAACATGCGCAAAAAAGGCACTAATTTCGACCACACACGATACCAGTTAAAATAAATAGTACCAAGTGAGGGAACTAGCGTGAGAATGATGTCAGAGATACACCCTCTTTTAACCCAATTATTTCGAAAGCAATGTTTTTTTTTAATTAAATTTTTTGTCCCATCTTTAATCTTGTCAACATAAAATAGAGCAGGATGTTTAGATAACAAAAAAATAAACATAAATCTATTTTTAGCCGTTGTGTTCTGGTCCATTATGTTATACAGCCAGATTATACCGAACGATAAAAAGATTCTTCAGAAAACTTCTGCAGAAAAATGTTAGCATACATTAAATACTTTAAAAAAAAAAAAATCTTCGTTTGATAACGATATTTGTGCAGATGTCTTATTTAGTTCAAATAAGGCGGTGAGCATAATGTCTCTATAGATCCAGGGAGTAGGAAAGGAAGGTAAGTATGTAAAACATGCATTTAAGTGTCAGTTGGTTTGTGTGTCAGTGCGCAGCGCCACCGCTAGCGCAGTCTTTATCGTGAATCTACACGCAAAAAAAGCCCATTCGCTATTTATCTCCCATATTTGCATACATGTGACAGTTTAATGGAAGCATACAATATCTTTTTACTTTTCTCGCGTATCAAATAAGTCATCTCTGTGTAAGTCTGACAATGGTGGGACTTTATTTTCGAATTCGATTCACTGTTAATTTGTTTTCACTTGACATACGGCGTATATTATTCAATGTAGACGTCTTGAATTTCTATTCGAGAGGAATATAACTTGGATAAAACGGCTGAGGTAACCCGGCAGAGAAGCGTTTAAATCATTTCTCGCAGATGTCGTCGTAAACTACAATTAATATTCGTCTCCCCGTAATGGCATGGAACTTGTTTCCTATCCCAACCACATCTTATTACCTCTGAATAGATTCCCAAATCACGTGGGCGTTAAGTTTAAATTTAATATTATACTTCCTAAGCAACCCTTGGCAATAACATTTCATGAGAAAGTATATTTATTCATTGTGCGATATTCAATTCTGTGATTCTCACCATTTAACTTTTTGCCTTTTAAAGAAATACACAATATTTCTTTAAAAGGCAAAAAAGCCCCTTTACCATTATAATTTAATGAATTGTTAAAAAAAAAACAACTTGAAAGTTCAAGATCTAAAACGAAACTAGAGAATATTCAAATTATCTGAATAAAAATAATATGCCCATTAAATTATTTAAAAAAAGAACATCGTTATATTTAATAGTATACTATCCTTAAGGGTGCGTAGCGGACCGTAAAACATGGGAAATAGACGAAAATATTTCGTTAAATTCATTATGTTAATTGACAACCAATTAAGGAATTTTTCTACCTGGCAGTTTAGATACGTTTTTTAGATTATCT
This sequence comes from Vanessa tameamea, assembly GCF_037043105.1. Lineage (NCBI taxonomy): Eukaryota > Metazoa > Arthropoda > Insecta > Lepidoptera > Nymphalidae > Vanessa > Vanessa tameamea. The sequence goes on along the minus strand of NC_087320.1, from coordinate 10,147,646 downwards.
CGAATAGATAGCAGGTGAGTTAATGGCGTTTAGATATTAATAAAAAACGAGTGGGAAGTTGAATGTGCATCGGCTTGTTTAGATTTGAGTCATTAAATATTTACTTGGACTATAAAATGGTGTGATTGTTAAACCCTGAATTTGTTTTATATTTCACAATTAACATAACACTAACTGTCGTCCGCGGCTTCGCTTGCGTTTTAGGGGTTGATGGTCAGGTGCTAGTCACAAACAAGTCCGTCCTTGGAGTTCAAGCTTGCTTCATACTCAATTTCATCAGTGGTTTGACCGTGAAAGAGTAACAGACAGAGTTACTTTCGTGTTTATAAGATCAGTTTAGATTATGGTAGTGAACAAATTCGAAAGACATCGCACATCAAGAATAATGTATGGACTAAACAAATAAATTAAATGAGCTCGATCATTCCTGACTCTATCATCAAATCAGCTCGACTGGTAGCATATTATTTGTCAATGATAATGACAACAATTTACGATAAGCTATCCGCTTTGGTTTTAATCATTTACATTTTTTTATGAATATAAATTAAAAGTAGAATAAAATTGGATGATTAGTTTTTTTTACGTACTTTTGTAGTCACGTACAAATTAAGTCAAACGTTATAATATGGAAAAGGCGCGTTGACCTAGTATTTATAATTACTCGTATTAAATCTTTTACTCGGCGAACATCGTGAGGAAATTTGCATATGATTTGAAGAAGAAATTCTGACATGTATTTTTTATAATAATAATCTTTATTGCAACAGGATAGATACAATCATCACAGATTTACGTGTTACGTACGAAAAAGTATTAATTACCATTGCCTAAATTTTACATTACATTAGCACCCTGTAAATTTCCCACTGCTGGGCTAAGGCCTCTCCCTTTGAGGAGAAGGTTTGGAGCATATTCCACCACGCTGCTCCAATGCGGGTTAGTGGAATACACATGTGGCAGAATTTCTTTGAAATTAGACACATGCAGGTTTCCTCACGATGTTTTCCTCCTTAAGATGCACGCGTTCTAACCACTGGGCCATCTCGGCTCTTACCATTGCCTATTATTTGTATAAATTTGATCAGTATAGCGTACACTGCAATCAGATCGGAGCGTCGGCGTCGCAACGTTTCAATCAAATTATAAATTCAACAGTTAAAGAGATGAATGAATATTCATGTCACGACATTTGCATGAATAGTAATTAATCGATACAAGTATAACGTCAGCGTCAGGATAATCGTTTTATTTAAATCATTGCTATCGTACCAAATACATACGTATATTGGCTTTACAGGTACTTCCAATGGTGAATATATTTAATCTAACGAGTCAAACACGGGTCAAGGTAAGTGCCCCCTGAAACGGACAACATTTTTCTTCTAATATATATATATTTTTGTCGAGTCCTTAAAATAGATGACTTAAAGTATCACACTGATAAAATAAAAAGGTATCACTAAATTGAATAATCTTAATATTATAAGATTAATTGTGAGAATTGCAATTTGAAAAAAAAACTTAGGTATATTTATCATAAATTATGCAATACAGAAAACATGAAATAATTTATTCGCAGCGTATGCATTCGATATGGGCCATTTCAAGCAATAAAAATTGATATCCAAGTTCATGAAACTTCACGTAATAGCACTCGAGTTACCTGGCCAGCTCGCAACGCCCTCGGCTACAGAAACCCGACGAGATAACAAGACAACCGCCTAGCAATGTTTCCCGGGAGTCATTTACAGAATAAAATGTGTGAATTATATCGATTGAATAGAATATCCGCGAGTCGGTGCGTCTGTAGGCCGCGGTATCGAGCTGGAGATCTTCGGTTGCGTGTGAACGACAATGCAGAACTGCATCGCATGACTAATCTGTCCTGTTAGCATTCAAGAGCTGGCGTGGTCTCCGTCGATAATATGAATCGTGGATCGGCGCTACATAACAACGTTTGTGATAGAAATGTGTACAGCTTAATTAATAGGGTTACAGCATTGAATTATTTATTCGAACTTCTGTGAAGGCCATTTCGAAGATGTGCTTCTCCTACTGTTTACTCGAACGAAATTCATTGAAAAATAAGGCAAAGACATAGAAGTTAGATAGAACATTCTAGTCTTCAGTGATCAAATTTTGGAACATTTTTCAACGAATAGGTAAATAAAATAACTACAATTTTGTAAGATAACTACGATTTCTTGATACATATAGTATGCAAGCTTAGACTTCTGTTTAATTTAATACATGTGTAAATCAGTTTTACTACCGATCGTAATCGGTTTCCGACAAGGTTGTAGCGCTTGACAATTCTCAGGTACATACTTCTAAGTTTATTCGTATAAATATAATATCCATACAAATTATTCGTTGTAATAAAACAGTGCCTATAAAGCAATAAAAAGGCATTACTATAATATTATTACAACGATTCTCATTCTCCTTGATAATGTGAATCTAATCTAGTTAATACCCAACCTTGCGGCACATTGCTGACGGACAGATAGAAGGCGGTTGTTGTCGCCTGAAGCCAGAATTGCGAATTGCAGGATACTGGCGAACTGAAGTGGGAAACATATTGAATCATTTTTGAATTATTTAGCGAGCTGCTGTACCCTCGACCTGTTCGCATTGACGTTGAATATTGATATAAGAAGAGATGTTTTTGTCTGACTTGGGAACACTTTCATTTCCGGTGAAAATATATCCTTTTACGCATTCAAAGAAGAAACACATTCCAAATTTGAATAAAAGGAAATGCGAATGATGAGAACCGTAGTTCTTCTAAAGATCTTAAAAATCCATCAAAAAACACATCGTACCAGTGTTACCCGTCGTTTTATTAAAAATGTTGTAACTGATTCGAGTCGTTTCACAGTGTAAAGTGCAATCAATATCTCGACCTAATTTAATAAATAAATAATATAAATAATTTTTATCACCGTGGCGAATTCAGGGGAAACGCAGTACGTGTTGCAATGTTTCGGTTACTTATGTATTTACAAGATGCAACATTTGTTTTTAATACAAGGTGTATTACTATTTCCTTCCGTCTACATCAAAACTTTTTCGAATCGTCGTCTTTCTTAACACCAGGCAACCACAACCACAGTCGTTTTAAAATCCATCCATCTGTCTATCCATCAGAACCAGCAAGAAACTGAGTAGTTATTTTTTGTTAATTAAATAATTTTTAGGTAATATTTTACAATTTATCGTAAATATCAATCGTGAAATCAACAATACCATTATTTCATCATTTAAAATAGGTTTTTTTTACGTTAAAACCTAATACATGATATTTTAATATTAAATGTTATTTTTCTCATAATCAACCTCCAATATCTTGTGACCTTTTATCAACATTATTATAACCTGTATAATTAATATAGTGCTGTGTGAAACGTCCTTACAGCGAAATCGTTTTTCTTCAATTCCAACACAAGAATAAATGAATTTTAACCTCGTTAAGGGAGTTCAGTTTTGCTTTTTTAAACGAATTATCCAATTAGTGAATGAACCGAAACGTTTTCTGCGAGTTTTTGGAAATATTTCGTTTAGTAATATTGAATTTTTTACATTGAAATTCAATATGTTATGAGTTTTATATTTTCTTTTTGGGAAGCGCTAAAGAGCCACCTGCTGGTAAGTGGTACCTTTAGACCGTACCGTACTTTCGACTATAGACACTATAGGATCGCGATAAGTACTAGTCTCTGCTTGCCTCCACTTTCAAAGCGAAACAAAGATTATAACTGTTTACTGCTTTACTTGATGGTAGGGTGCAAGCCCGCTTGGTAATACCCGCTCATCAGATATTCTACCGCCAAACAGCAATACATAGTATAGGAATAATGTTTGAGCTGGTGCAATGAAAGGCACAGGGACATACCAACTTTGCTCCCAAGGTTGGTGTCGCATTGTTAATATAATGTTTAATATTCTTTACACCCCCAATGTCTCTGGGCGGTGGTGACCACTTACCCACTGTCAATTGGGTCACTTGTCAGTCCACCTATTTATATGATAAAAAAATAAAAGAATTGTACTGTAAAAATGAATTGTAACCCAGATGATATTGTAACTAAGCGCTCCAATTATATTTAAGTTTTATTTTAATAATATAAATATCTTTAAGTAAAGATACTTAAAGATATTTATATTAATAGAGGAGGCGGCACTTTTCCCACAAAGGTAAAGTCAGATAATTTGACGCGATGACAATTAACGCAATTAAAAACGGAATCATCGTTTTAAAGAATCCAGAATTATCCCTCGCATCGTTTAATTGCTCGCTTACCGGATAAAACACGATTCTTAATAGTTGTGAAAAACTGTTTTACTTGATACTATTTCCTTTCATACGCCAAACGAAAAATATTTATATTCTCTTCGTGGAAGTCGTGGAAGTGCTTTGTGCAAGACCCTCTGGGTAGGTACCACTTATTACACATTCTACCTCCAAGCAGCAATACAGTTAGTATTAGTGTGTTACGGTTTTGAAGGATGAATGTGCGTACGTAACTTGCAAACATTATTATGTACTTAGTTTCCAACGCATTGGCAATGTAAAAGAAGGGCAGTGGTGACCACTTACCATCAGGTGGCCTATTTGTCAGTCTGATAGATTTGCTATGATTGATTATATCTATTCTAATATTATAAATACGAAAATATCTCTGTCTGTTTGTCTGTTACGCTTTCATGACTAAACCACTGAACCGAATTTGGTATGAAGTATGTTTTAACCTAGGTTATATTTTTATTCCCTACAAATCCACGACCCCTATGGTATTATTGTATAAAAATGCACTCGCAAGACGAAACGAATTTGATTTATAATTCTCAATGTCAGTATTACGATAAGGTTTGTACGAGAACTTGTAAAAATGTTTACACATAAATAATTATTTATGTTTGAATGTAACATATAAAAAACACCCATTCTTTGTATCAAAAAATATAGGCAAGCTTAAGATCTAAGACTCTATAGTAAACTAAAGAATGGTCAATACTTACTACGGAACCAATATCTATCAGCGAGGTGACCATTTTCCACCAGGACCATCATTCAATCAATGTATGGTTTGTAATCTAGACACAGACATATATGTATATATGCAATATTTATCTCCCTAGCCAAAGTCCACTTAAACGAAGCCGTGGAATCAGCTTATTATTATCATGACTAATCGAAGTGAATAATAGTTTGATTAGTAAGAACTCACTACCATACATAGCTATTAAATTTGATTCTATACGATACAATCTGGGTCATACAAGTACGCGTGACTAATCAATAAATTTATAGTCTTAAAAATAGGTCAAGAAAACTGTGCCCGTGTAACCGCTGGAAAGCGCTGAAACCACTTTCTTATTAATTCACACTTTCCGCTTACACTTTTCATACGCTGCATTTCAAAAGAGACGAGAATTATTTCGCCGAGATGTGGAACGCTACGGTATATGGGTGAATGGACATTTTGTAAGGTTCTGCTTACACGAAACTCTATATGAAAATTTCTTTCAAGATTTTCAAGTAGCTCTCAGTGAAATATTAAAGTGTCGCGAATGGCGAAATAGTTAAGCGGATGGTATACGAGTAGCTGCGAAGATGTTACACATTTATGTACTTCTGTGTTTAGTTATGTTTTACACACGTCACCCACTTTTATATGACAGTTTAGAGGATATGTTTCTTAGCTTAGGAATATGATAAATCATATAAAAGTTTTTTTGTTTATTCTGATTTAATTTATAACCATGTCATAGAACACGATTAAGAAAATATATTTTTTATGTTACAATAGGCAATATCGCAAGATTAAGGTGCAGAACGTCTGCGCACTTGGCTAGTCGGGAAGACGGTAGGTGGACCAAAGTAGCCGCGGATTGGTGCCCCAGATTAAGCAGGCTTCACGTTCTATGGTCCGATGATATTTTAAAATGATAGGTTTTAAATGGACACGTATGGCACAAGATCGTTACAATTGGCGCATCGGAGAGGAGATATATATGAAAATTCTGATGATGATTATAACTTAAGATAAAATATTAAATCGTACTTACACGAATAAGATACGACATTATATGAATTTTCGTTTTATTTATTATCCTTAAAAAAGTTTATTTTTTATTATAAATATAAGCATTCGTACCGTGATATAAAATACGCACACGCTTATTTATCACAAGATAGTGCTTACAGTATCTTAAGATAAGGCGGCATTAAGGTGAAGATATATAGTATTTTTATAGTGATGTACCATTGAAACATATAGCTTATATGTTCATGGTGTTATTCCTTACGCCTTAACATGATGACATTCTTAAGTTCGACTGCTGACTAAAACCAATTCTATCGCTTAAACGTCAACCTTGTCGTCAACAATTGTTTTAACATCTACATTTATGATCAAAGACTGACAGCACCTAGACTTCATAATCGAGTTCAATGGACTTTATTATTTGAAAATATTATCACATACTCGTTTTAATTTATTAAGTTTTTATTGAGATAATAATTAATTTAATAATCATATCAAAAACTTTCACGCAAGCTGACTACGTAAGATAACCGGACGCAGCCGTAAGGAATACCGTTGTCTCGCAGTGTTTAATGTTTTTTTTTTAATTCTTAAATTCTGTAAGTGTGGTCTGACATATCTAATGTACCAGTTATGTTTTAATTTTATTATATTTATAAATAGGAGTAAAATAAATATACTAAGTATAATATAACTGCGCGATCAAATAAAACGAAAACCGAATCATCTGTAAAGTTACGGCCACACTTGAGCGAACAAGACATTGTGAAGTATGTATTATACAGTTTCGTAGAGAATTCCTGTACATCCGTTTGATCCCTTAAATTAGAATCTTTAGTTGGATGTAAATTGATAATTAATTACAAATTAAAGTCAATGAAATGTACGAAATAGAATTTAATATAGAATACTATATTTTTAAGGTACATCACTATAATAAATTATACGCCGCATCTGTACGCGATAAACTTAAAAACTACTTAACGGATTTTGATACGGTTTTCATTAATAGACGGAGTGTTTCGTGGGGACTGTTTAGGTATATAATTCATTAGGATTTTGTGTAAATTGACTGAAATATGTTAATGATCGTTAAAGTTGTCAGAAAAAATTATGCCGACCAAGTAGGTCGCTTATTTTAACCGTGCTAAGGTAAATTGGTAGTTTGTTATAAGTTCATAATAATATGAAATTTTATCTTTGTCCATACATTTGCGGTGTAAAAGTAATATAAGTCAGGTCAGATCAAACTATTAAAAATTCAACACTGCGCGCCATCAAGGCCACGAGAACTTGATGTCTTATAATAAATTTAAAAAAAAAATCGACTTATACACGTATCTGATATTATTTTTGCTCTGATTAAGGCAAGGTCACATGATTGTGTAAATATGCGAACCACGCTCTGATTGCTCGAGTGGATTTTGTTACATGTAATTTGTTTTATCTCGAGGACAATTCTACTAATTTATAACAGTTGTGATACGTTCTCGACTATATTCCTCACATAAATAAAACTTAGCTGAATAGCGTAACTGGGAGCATCCTAATAATTTATAACGGATACGATTCGTTTTCGATTCTATTTCGACCCAACTTGAACCAAACTGCGACTGGATCGTTGTTTTACTAGAATAGGATAACGTCTAAACGGCAACGATTACGTTTCAATTCTTCTGCGACAAAAAGACAATTTATTAGTAGAATTAACCCCCTATCTATATACGAGACCGTATTCAATGATATTTGATGATACAACAGAATTTACAAGGCTTTGGCGTCGTTTACGAGTTTAATTTCAAATATATCTTTCTTATATCCTTTTTATTCTTATTCAAGAGGTTCGTTTTAACGATAAAATAATAAGATTAAGAATACAAGTCCGACTGTATGAAAAACTGGTAGTTCATAATAAAATTTAAATATAAATACCAAATGAAATAACAAAACCGATTGAAAATATTCAACTTCTTTACTAAGACCTCTGCTTTTCTTGGGGAAAAGCTTTTGCACCTCATTCCCCCACGATGCTCTAATCATGTGTGATTGGATAAATATGTGGCAGATTTTCATCCGTGACATGCAGTCCTCAAGACGTTTTACTTTACAATCGAGCACGAGATGAATAAATTAAGCACTCGAAAATAACTACTAATAAGTACTTGTTTGGGTTTGAAATCGCAATATTCGCCTAAGATTCACTTGTTCTAACCATTGGACAATCTCGATACTAGGAATTCCAAATAAATAACAATAATAATCAATCATTGTGTATATTATGGATAATTATGATTAAATGAAATAACTCGGCATAAAGGCTTATTTATACTCGTACCACGACAAGATTGATTCGAGTCAATGATTTGACATAATATTCTTATTATCACTTGATCCTGGAGTGATGCTCATTTCATCTCAGATCTTGATATTGAAATGGCTACTTATGGCTTGATTGAGCTTGTGTTTAGTTTATACGCTTACGGGTCTCGAGTTATTGGATTCAAATACCATATCGGGCCTGTAAAAAGTTATTGAGTGTTTTTAGAAAAACTCGGAAGCGTTCGGAGTTAGGATTGCCTACGCACCCGTGCTTCGGAAAGCACGTAAAATTCGCTGTTCTTAACCTTAACTCATTCCGATCGCGTGGATTTTATATTTATAACATTAAACGACTTTTTTTAAACTCAAACTATAAACTTCAATATTTAACTCAAGACTAAAAAGAAGAAAATATATTCGGTCGAATATATCTGACCTATATCTTATTCCTTTACGAGTTGAAAATCTGCTGTGAAACTTATTTCGTCGATATAATGTCGCTCCTACATGGCAGCAGATTGAAATACCATGTCCTAAGTTTCTCCGGGCTCCTAAATCACGAACGTCTTAACGTATAATAACGAGACGTGCAAAAAGGAGAATTATTCAACTTCAGCACATTTTCATATTAATGAGATGAGAATTTTACGCCCTTGATAAGCAATATACGGAGAGTCGCTGAGAGCTTATAAAGAAACGAGGTTACGTTTACATACGGTTCAAGAATTTCGACTATATACGGTTTATGTTTTTGCCACTTGAACCGTAAATCAATCTTGATGTTTCATCCCATTTCGTCATATTGTGTACTCGTAGCTGAGGTTATGAGTAACTTAAAATGAGGTGAGTATGTAAAAAAATACAAGTCGTAAGGTTAACGAGTATTTGGTGTCTCTTTATTGGATTATTCTTACTCAATTTTCAATTGACAGGCGGCTTTTCCTCGCAGTGTATTCACGGTGAGGTCAATAAGGCCAGAGCCACTTCTATTTCCAGCCAATCATCCTCCGCTTCGATTCTATCTTTCAGTTTGTTTTTATTATATATTTTCAAGTTGAGTAAAAATATACTAAGAAACCTAGCACTTCACTCAAATCGTTATATTTAATATATAATTTAATAAAATACCCAAATCTTATCCCTTGTTAAAAATCGAGAAATTACTATTACGTTTATAATCCATTTTTAAATTAGTTGAAGCGAATTTTAATTAAAAAAATATAGTAATGTTATAAAAAAACGCGTTAAACGTATAACGGATTGACGTGCTAGTTACAAATATTAAGTATTAAAAACTGTATTTTATTCAGCCTTAAAATAGAAAGAGGTCTTACTATCTTGCATAACTTAGTAAATTAATTCAAGCCCATTGGCATTTAAGTAAAAGCGGTAACAGGCGGACAGCTAAAACCAATTAAGGGCTCAGAAAGTAAATTAACTCAACGGGCGGCGTAGGAAAAAATAACGCGCTTTAAAATGTCACAACGGTCTCTGGCGACTAATATTTCCGCGAGCACTATCTCATCAGAGAATCTACCACAATACGATTGTGTCGTCACATTGTGGTCTGACTTCGAACCACGACCAGTGGACGTGCACGAACTTCATTACACGTACAGTTCCTCTAATAAAGCCAGTGTATGTGTAACGAGCTTAAGATCTAAGAAATGGAGCTTATCGTGACAACGCCCACGAGTGATAACATCGCCCGGCAATGGCCTCAGGAAATTGGACTTTTGTGATCACGTAATTTAAGTACCATGCCCTGGCAGACTGTACGCTGTTACTATGCCTACAATCGTAAAATATTTTATTGCTTATGGAGTTATTAAATAGCAAAGGTACGAGGAATAATATAGTTAAACTTCGACGTCTAAAGAGTAATTGATATTTATTTATAGGCTACTTTTTGGCTACATAATATACGTTTACGTGTTCACACAACACATCTACGTTTACACGCGCACACATTGACACTCTGACATAATCCAACAATCAAGCTGTTATTTATCAAATACTAAGCTGTTAATTCACAATATTATACTGTTGTTTGATCTATTTTATATATTCTATAGTTATTTAATAAAATTTAATTCAAGATAATATTATTCGATAAAAAAAAAACATATTTTCCTACTGAATTTAGAGCATCCGTTCTACTAATCATCCTTAATTTGACAACCGGCCAGATCGACAGACGTTTATTTGTAATGGGATAATTTGTCCTCATTATTTTACGATCAGTTCTCAAGGGCGGAGTTTTGTCGGTCGTCTATCATTGTTTATGAGTAACAAAAACTAAATATAGCCCATAGTCCAGAACGGAAGATAACCATATAGGTTTTAAAAAAATCCTTTGTGCCGTATTTACGAGACATTAATTTTGATTGAATAAAATCTTTGAAAATGAGCGCAAACACATGTGCTGATTGCACTGGAGATAATGAAAACAGAATTTGAATCAAACAACATTTTAATAGCGATCTATTCATACGTTAAAGTTGATTGTTACGACAGTATAAAGATGGTTCTTTAGTTTTGCATATTCAGGCCGACATCTAAGTGGGATTATATTAACGAGCTCATAATAGGATTACGTACGTCGCAGTGTCCCAGTTCCGTGAACCGTTACCGAGCCGTACCCGCCAGCGGTGTGACAATATAATGATTGTGTATTTATCGGCACTCCGCAATAATGTGTTCTCATATTGGAAGACGTCAAAAGCCGCGTATGGACCCATCAATCTGACGACTGACGTATACTGTTTGCGTGATCATCGAATAGTAACAGAATTCCTGCGTAAATGGGAGATTCGTGATATGAAATTTCTCTTATAATAGAAGGTGAAAGCGACCGCTATGGGAGTGTGACGTGGTGACAAATCCAAACTGGGAACAATACTTTACAAGTCATATCACGCACCATAACTGAAAGAGGCAGCGCGATCATGAACCGCGTGCCATTTCACTAGACCGTGACTCACGAATTAGAACTCCGCTGAGATCGTAATTATACGAAAGGTATTTCATAGATGCCCCCTTCGGTTGCGCCCGACATGAGAATGTACAATAAAGTGCTGTAATTGAATCAAAAAACTCAAATTAAGGTCAATAATGAGCCGAGAAATTTGGAACAATCGAGACAATAGATGAGAGACGCGCTCACAATGTTTGTAAATTACATTTACTACAATACGCCTACTCGTGAAAACTCAATAAAACTGGGTTAATACTGAATGTAGGAACTAACATAGAAACAAAAGAGTCAATATTACATTTTCAGCGAGGAATTGACTTACATAATACAACAGATAATTAATTGTATTGAATTTACGAAACCAAAATACCTGAAATGAATTTTGAAATTCTGATCTCTTTCACACGCCATCACTGATAGTGCAATGTAAATGTACAATGTCTCTGCAAGGGAGCATATTAATAAACTAAATAGCCGTAAAAGTCAAATTACTAACCGGCTTAAGGTCCCTAATAACTCAGTATCTTTCCGTGAATAATTACCATAGAGCTGAAAAGATACAAGCCACGATTTCGACCTTAACATGAACGCGGTAGCAGTGAAGTATAGATACAGGGGAGTTTAATAATGCTGAGGGATCATTAAAGACAGATACCAAGCGAAGATAACTTTAGAAAGTGTCGAGGCGCAAACAATAAGCACAAGTGGAACGGGCGACATTGCTGCTCTCCAATTAACAAGATAAAGTCGATTGAGAGGAGGTGCCCGACACAAACGGCAGCTACGTCACGGTGGAAAGCGAACAATCGTTTGATAAAATCTATAGAATCCTACAACAAAAGCTGAACTTCCGAAAAATGTTACTTTTATAACAATATTTTAAATCTGTTAAAACGTTCAAAGAAAAACGACATAATTATAAATAATAATAAACATGTTATTATAAATAAATTTTAATACAGTTTAACGTGATTGCAAAGTAGCATTTATCTCAGAACAGAATATACCACACATAACCAATATACGCGGAGGCGCGTCTACACATCGTAAAGATCGTGTGTAATTACTGTTGACCGTTGCAATGTTACACACGGCGTGTTGCAGTTTCCTATAAACTTCGCTTTTCATGGTAATTTATCTCTTATTGTTCATACAAAAAGAGATATAATGGTGTGCCTAACTATTTCAGGAGGAGCTGATCGTACCGTATACATTCCTAATCGTCGCCCGCGCTTCTTTATTGACGCACCGAAGCGCGTTGGTATTGTAATTATTTTCGTTCTGCGCCCGTTCGTCCTTACAAGCGCACTGATCGTCCGGACGTTCGTATTGCGATATTAAGACAGTAAACAATTACCTAACTGGTCATTTTATATTTAACTCATGATATTGAACATAAGAACGGTCATCACTTTTTTAAACCAATTAAAGAATAAGGTTAGGGCATTGGCAGCTTGGTACATCAATATACGTTTTATCATGCCCGAAATAGTATTAGTAAAGTATACAATATCGGTTTTACAATTACGTAACTGACCTTCACATTAAAACCAGCATCACAAAAACATTTTACTATTTAAAATATGTTTAAATGAAATAATTCCAGGTAACAGATTATAAATTAGTACTACTAAATCGATGTAGGTAGGTAAGTTTCTCTATTTTTAATGATTCTTTGGTACACCAATTATAAAACCACTTTTTGATTACAAAACACGATTTAATGAACGATTTAAATAGAAGAAAAGGAAAAGTAAACAATTAAAAACATGAGCTGTGATATGAACTCATCAAAAAATTCCTTTCAAAATTTGGTCGTATCCGATTATACCAATTTGCAAATTGTTTTGACATTGCTCAAAAACATAGGAAACTTTATACCGAATACCTTGATCATAATAGTTTTTATTTATTTAAATTGGTCTTGGCCTTTATGTGATAATTTTAAAATGCTTGACACATATTAATATATTGTCATATATAATTACTGAGCACTCGGTTTCATCTGTCTCCGCTTACCCGAGCCGTGCCAAGATCACCTTTTTTATTAAATTCTACTCGTTACGGTAAATATATCACTTAACGGGATGGTGTCCAGACAGGAAACATCATCAAATAAACATAAAGACTCAAATTTATTGGACGTTACCCAAAACTGGAAGAAAACAACTGGTGGACAATGAACTGAATTATTTTAATGGTTATATACGAGTAAAATGTTTCGTAAAGTCCACTTATGAAAATTAACATATTACATTTGCATGAATACTTACGAATTCCTAGAATAGTAGTTCTCTGAAAGGATTTTCAATCTTTTAATTTACTTTAAGGTTTAAAATGTATACGTGAATTTAAATCTCTCAAATGTATTCGTATATTTCTAAATGTTGCAACACTACTTAAATAGAAATATTCTATTTCGGGTTTCATTTTGGATGACTTTTATTTATTGACTGGCTTGTTGGCTTGTGACTAGATGCAAGGCAAGAGAACGAGAAATCCTAGGTTCTAACTCCAGATTGGGTCGATAAAAAATATTGGGGTTTTCTATCGAAGTCTTAGTTAGAGCTCCAAGTCTGGAAGTAGAGTCTCCCATGCCTCGGAAAGCACTTTAAGTTGTTGGTCCTGCGCCTGATCTCGATCCGGTTGGGTCATTCCATCCGATTATAACACTTGTGTATACTATGTCTTGCGTAGTTGATTGGTGGCCGAAATCGATCAGAACGACATCATCATCATAAGTTATTGATAGTAACATTACGAAGATGGAATATTATTATACATTCTGTAATCATAATATGGTTTTGTCCTGAATTTTAATTCCGTCCATCATAATGGTAATAACAAACAGCATAGTTTCAGTCCACAGTGGATTTATCTGTCAGCAAATCGCAAGCGGAAATTAATCAATCTGCTCACTGCATTTCGACGTTCGTTCATTCAGAGAGCGGAATTAACGAGCTTACTTCGGATTCGGACTGACTGATACTGCATCGCTTCCCTGTTCTGTAATCGTATCAAATGCAGTCGTAATGTTTACAGAACTTGGATTGAACATAAACCCAAAAATGGTTATATGTTTAATCCACATCTAATTGTTTGAGAACAGATTGGCCCTATGATTTTCCTATATACATTAAAACTTGTTTGGACCCAATGACAGAAAAATGAAAATGGTGAAACAATTCTGTATGAACGTTGCGTTCAGGACGCAAAAAACATTTACTTCTGAGTGCTCTGAGCTACCTTCACGCGCTTAGGAAAAAACATCCTATAAAAAGAATTTAATTCCTAATAGGGACAATACCAATACATTGAAAATTCGTAGTTTTATATATTTTTTCTTTATGATGTAGGTTGGAAGACGAGCCATCACGACGACCAAATGGACCATCTAATGGTAAGTGGTCACCACCGCCCATTAACAACGGCGCTGTAAGAAATATTAATCATTCCTTACATCGCCAATGGGCCACCAACCTTGGGAACTAAGATTTTATGTCCCTTGGGCCTGTAATTACATTGGCTCAACATTAAAACCGGTACACAACAATACTGAATACTGCTGTTTGGCGGTAGAATATCTGAAAATATATGTAACCAACTAAAAAGTTCAAGTTGTACGTACAGTAAATATAGGTCACATTCCCTGCATCAGTGTAAAGAATAAAACACAAAAATTCATTATGCACACCGGTCGAGAAAATTTGCATAATTACAAACGTAATATGGCATTGTGCATCATACATCCATGTATTAAGATTTATAATGCATTGCAGTTTGAGGGAAACATTTTGAAAGTAGGTGTAAATAGTCGCATGTAGACAGTCGAGGGGCACGTCAGGAATCGCGCTCCGGTGCGCTCGTGTGATGTCCCCTTTGAATCAACCCGGTATACCAATTTCACTGTTAACTGGCGCGTAAGGTGAAATTCCGTGGTTTATTTATATCGCTACGTTATTCGCATTATTCATTTACTCCTTTGAATATATATTATCTCGTTCGGAAAGATCGTGAATGCACACGATATTTTGGAAAAGAATTATCCAAATTTGGACAATTGGTTTATTTTATCTATCTATATATGAGGACCTCCGTGGTCGAGTAGTGTATACACCGGTTTTCATGGTTACGCCACTCGGAGGTCCTGGGTTCGATTCCCGGCCAAGTCGATGTTGAAAAAGTTCATTAGTTTTCTATTTTGTCTTAGGTCTGGGTGTTTGTTGTACCGTCGTTACTTCTGAACACAAGTGCTTTAGATACTTACATTGGGATCAGAGTAATGTATGTGATGCTGTCCAATATTTATTTATTTATAAAACACAGTTGGTAATTAAATATTTTGGTAAAAACGTTACATCAAACGTCCTTTATTCAAAATTTCGCTCAAACAGGAATGGGAATACCATAACTAATTACCTTGTCCATTAAATCTTGTCCTATTTGCCTTTAACAGGCTCTTACAGGATTCTACTTCACAAAGATAATTTAATTAGCGGGGCGGTTTTTTTAGTTTTGACTATAATTAAATATAACTCAAACGAATAGTAAACACTACTTAATTATATAAAGTATTGTTCTTAAGGATAATAAATAAAATTATTATAACAGGTATTTTTTTTGAAGAATAATTTTATTTATATTTTTAAAACGTTTAGACGTTTGATGTTATATGTTTATTTTATTGTATAAAATGTTTTATCGTTACAATTATAAATTAGTTATTCTGAGGTATAATTAATTAAAATTAATAGATTCAATACCCTGGAATTAATCATAGGTAAAGGTGTAAGTGGCACACCATATTTTTATTCGGATTTTGGACATATTCAACTTTAAAATGAAATTAAAATAACTTTAAAAAATAATATTTGTACATATTTCTGTATTAATATACGTAAACTAGCAGCCTTGAATGTGTTCAGGACGCAAACAAGTTTGTTTGAACGTGGAACGAATTTTATTGGTTTCGACAAGGATCTGAGCTCGTTATCTATTGATAATGTCTCGCCAACAGTAGCCCGTACCGCTGACAGTCAACCGCAATAGTTTCGTAAGCGAAGCGCGCTCGCACTTTCACTAAAGGTTTCATAAAGCCTGCGCTTTTTAAAAAGAAAATACCTACAGCGATGATTTTTACTATCTTTTTAATTTCCCAATAAAATTGAGATAGAGGTTAAAAAGCATTCGCTGATATCCTTAGAGGACATAAACGTTTGATTGTATTTAGATAGTTGTCTATGTATTTTATATGAGAAAAAGAGTAACTACTGTGATTCTTGCCGGTTCTTCCCGGTAAAATCTACATTCCGAAAGCTTAAATTGAATAATTTAATCGCGTAACATAACGATACAAAAGTGCTTATAAGAGCTTACTTGAATAAAGAATGTTCCACTACACTAAACGCGAAGCGGCGTGGTAGTTCTCTAAATCGGTATAAAATAAATATCGCGAATCACACACACACACATACGAACGAAAACATACCTCACATACTTTGTATGTAAGTTTATCATTAATATATATAAATATATATATATATATATATTTATATATATAAACATAAACACGTACATAACTGATATTAATCATATACATTACGATTAACATAAACATTATTTTTTAAATATAATAGAAATATTATATTCAAATAGGTACGTATATTTTTACATTCAAGAGACACGATACTACATCGTGTATCGTAAATTAGAGTTTTTTTGGATACATGACAATTGTCGACGAAAAAATGTATACGTCAAATGATCGCTTCGAAATGTTACGCGACTTTGTTTCAATCAACAACGCGTTTCAAACGTAGAGACGTGAATGGCTCACGAAGACAGAGTCGGCGCTCGAGCGTGTAAATCAATTGTATATTTTTTTATAATATGTAATGAATAAAGTAATTTAAAACGTAAATGCTATTCTGATACATTCATATTTAATTTGGAATCGAAAATAATTAATTATTATATTTAGTTATGTCAAAAAAACCTTTGTTTAATCAAAATGAA
This sequence comes from Vanessa tameamea, assembly GCF_037043105.1. Lineage (NCBI taxonomy): Eukaryota > Metazoa > Arthropoda > Insecta > Lepidoptera > Nymphalidae > Vanessa > Vanessa tameamea. The sequence continues at coordinate 10,130,282 of NC_087320.1, read as the reverse complement.
AAAGTGAATAATATTTTTTTATATCTGGAGTTATCGTAAAGTAATCAATTGAATGCATCTCAAACCACTGCGAATATTTTTCTAAAACGTGAAGACGTACCGACATACTGTATATATATAAATTTGTATCCACAATTTTTGTTGAATATACATTCAAATAATAATTTAATATATGTAGTTCTTCCTTCATAATTTTTATACACATTTCACGTGTTGTTTCAGATATAAGATACGATTTGACGTTGCGAAACTGACGCGTGTTGGCATATTGAGGCAGAACACATCCACACGCTTGCGCGTTTTGAGCCGTACAAATCAATTGTATCCGTAACGCTATAGTATACTGTGTGCTTACAGTTTGTACGATACAGCAACTGCTCTGGCTCGCGCACCAATGGCGTGTAACATTGCCCGCTCTCGCTCGCTCATGCGTACCGCGTTGCATCGTAACAGAGACGGGTATATACACTACGATCACGTGGTACTTACTACACGAGACGCCAAGGACAGATCATGTCCGCCATTTTTCATTTAGTGCAGCGTTTGTGAGAACTTACACGAACACGCGCCGTGTTTATATTGAAAAAAATGAATAATATTGAAGAAAACGTTATATGGACCGAGGAAAAATGTATACAACTAATCCGGGAGTACAAATCGAGATCGATTCTGTGGGATTCGAAACAAGTTTTGTTTTATAAACACGCAGCTCGGAATGAGGAGTGGGAATCCATAGGGAGAGCTTTAAATATTTCAGCTAATGACTGCAAATACAAAATGAACATATTAATGTCGTCATTCAGAAGAGAAAAGGCCAAATTTAGAAAGGGGCTGATGTCTGGTAAGTTTATTATCATAAAAAACTTTTAATAAAAAAATGATTTTCCAATTAAATATTCTTATTTCAGGTAAATCTTATGTGACTTCATGGTTTGCATTTATGGAACTATCATTCCTGATGAATAGAAAAATATCAAGAAAAAAATTATTAAATACAGTAAGTTCAAATTATATACGTATTATAGTATACTAGCAAAACCTGACAGATTCTTTCCTAAATGTGTTTATATGCTGACTACTCTGGCATAAAAGTAGTGGTTAGTTACAATAACGTAAAAAGAATAAAAACCTTCCCTTATTAAAAAAAAAAAGTGCTATTTTCATCGTGATCGGTCAAACGGTGTTGAATTCTCTTACTCTCAAATAGATAGCCATGCCATTACACATTTGTAAATATAAACTTAACGAGTTTATCATTGCAGGAAATATTGGTCTAATATTTAACTTTAATTTACTAACGGGTCATTATTCAAAATTATCTTTATACACAAGTATGTTCATAAATATTAAATACGGACAAAATATCCATGAACTGGATCATGTCCTTGCAAAAACTATACTAAATTTTAATTAAACTAAGGTTATAATTTTTATAACCTAATGTTGTTTTATGTAAAATCGACAAAATATATTAAAATATTACAGGAGGACGAAAGCGACGAGTTCAACAGTTCCCAAATTAAAGTATTGCCTGATACTCAAATTCAATTACAAAATAACAGTCAACAAGTCACAATAGGACATTCACCTGTTGCTAATGAAACGATTTATGTACAAGATGATACTTTCGAGTATGATATTAAATTAGAACCAGAATCAGATGTAGAATCTGATTTAGAATCTAGCAATCAAACGACAGCACCAACACCTGGGCCTAGTCGAGAAAAAAATCCAACTGTAAAAACTTATTCTGTTCAAACTTCTACAGACCCAGTTAATACAGAGGAAATAGACGCATTTACTAATTTTATTAAGTATAAAATGAGGAAGCATTCTGAGAAGACTATACAAGCGGTGCAAAAAGCTATATGCGATATATTATTTAAAGCAGACGATGGGTATTACGATAACGATGCACATGAAATTACAGAAGAGAGCGATATAAACAGAAGATTTAAAACAAATATTCCGTTGAAAAGGAAAATAGACTCAGACGTAACCATAGAAAGGATGGTTCTTCAAGACTCAGACAGTAGTGTTTAATTTTTTCTCTATAAGTAGTTAATTTTTAAAGTATAATTAAATTGTATAAAAATACATATATTGTATAAAAATACGATATTTGTTTTCATGAATATGTCAGTACTTTTAATATTTATATTATACATATTATCGTGTATCTTTCTCTTATAAAACCGTCATCAAGACTGAATTCTCATTAACCGTTTATTTGGGGTTGGCGTTGGTATCTCTTCTATTAGATATATATTATCTCTAATAATTTCAACTAACTCTTTCGTTTTAATCTTGCTTTATATTCAAACACATTTGTTTTATCATTATTTTAGTATGATATTAATTTCTTTGCATTAAATATTTATTTCCTTTACGATAAATACTTTTAAACTTCTAACTTTCTCGTGTCGTGTTCAATACATTTACACCACATTAGACATACAACTCAAAATTTTAATTTCTTACCTTTACCGACACAACACTTTGATCTATATGATCTATACTTATCAATATCAGTTTTATGCCTTTAATTTAACTATATTATCAGCGTACAACGTACAAATACATTATTGTATTTCTGATGTTAGAAAGTCCATTAAGAAACAAAAATAAGTGTGAGCTTGAAGTCGACCCTTCGCCTTCAGGCCTTTGATGATTCCAGTTACCGGCCGACCATGTATAGTATGTACAGGGAACAGCTGTACATTACACATACTCAAATTTCTTTACATTGCTTTTCATTTGAGTGTCCACGACACAATCTCTCGAGGTATATACATTTTCAAGGTCAACGAAAACTATAAGCAAGTTTCTATGGACTCGTCTGTACTTTTCGCACAGTCGGCTTAGTGCAAAAATCCATCGGGGAAACATAAAACCAAACTCGTTTTCCGTGATTATACTTTCCTTTTCTAATCGTTTCTCGAATATTTTTCCCATACTTTGATACTATGTGAAATGAGCTTTATTTCTTTGTTTGATTAAACTTGTATTGAATTTTAATACAAGTTTACATACAATACACAAACACATCAAAAAAATATTTACAAAAATAAATAATGCAATATCATAAGCATTCTAAGCAAATAGGCAACATTACTTATTTGTAAAGTCTTTAGGCTAACTTGCGGGGCAAGGGCCGTTGCGGCCAAGGATTTTAGCAGCGGAGAAGGGACGCTTGCGCCGGCATTCCGATATCGGTAGCAATCGATTCGTATGTACAAATAATAATTACTATCAACGATTATGTTTTGAACAATCATTATTATTAATATATTATTATTAATAAAAACATTTATTTTATCTTTTTCGTTACGAATTTTGATACGATTAATAACATAGCAATATTTATATCTAACAAAGCCATGTTCTTTCACAAGGGGATAATTAAGAGTTCTTAACTTTGAGAAACTTTAGTCTAAATAATTGGAATAATAAATTGTAATTAAAGAAAATGTGTTTCTATTTAGTAACACGATCATTTCAATGATATCAAAGCATAAATCTACAAATTCACATTCGGGAGAAGGTACTCAACTGGCATTCCTATGCAGCCAGCGCCCGACTTTAAAGTATTCAAATGATAGTCATACATTTGTATAACAATGTAATACACTAATTCAATTACTGGGGACGTGTGTGTTTTTATAAGTGACTTAGACTGGACTAGAATTCCATTGTTTGTTTGCAGGAATTATTTTTACATTGTTATAATATTTTTAGCGAATTCTCGTAAACGTGCTGATTTATTTAAATAACGTTTGTAACATGATAAATTAAAAACACATTTCAGTCGGTTGACTTCTAGTATTATATTCTCATTTTAATTTTCGGAATGACTTTGTCGAATGTCATCCGAGGGAGTTATATTTTGAAGCTTATTTCAAAATCTCATTGTTCATATCGCTAGTTTGAAATCTGAAGTCTAAATTGAATGCGCATTTACCAAGGTGACTTGGACGTCATTGCTATAATAATTTCAAAGCAAATAAGATATAAATTCGACGACGAACTATTTACCACAATATATTCTTAGAGTTATCGAAGCAGAAGCTATGAACGTTAAAAAATAAATCTACGACTTGATTTTAAACGAGTAGCGTAATCTTGAATGATAAAAACGGAACAAAAGAAAGTGTTCACGGTAATTCGACGAGGCGAGGCAGTGGGCGAACAGACCAAATAATCTTAAAGAAAAAAGCAGAGTAAACAAATTCGCTATAGAGAACATTAAAGAACAAAGCAAACAGTGTTGAGAAATGAGGCCACACGAAGGGCCATGTACTGTCGAGTGCGAAAGTGAATTACACGGCTCAAGGCTGACCGGTCTCCTCAAACCAAGTGACCTTTATGTCGAATGATAATATCCTTGTTCCCGCGTCGGTATGCTATATTAAAACCGCGGAATTATAATACGTGTTTAAAAAAAAATACGAATAAGTCTTTATTTCATGAAAGGCACGTTGTCTTGCGATCACGATACAATATTATCTGACCTGCTGTTCTTTGTCTCATATACTTAATAGTTAGTAACTAGGTGACACTCAATAGATTACCAGTTTTTAAGGCTTTGTCATTTGACTTCCGCAAGCCGATCAGGGTTAACAACTCTCAGCTTTAATTTAAAACTATACATATATTTTATTTCGTACTTTAATATATATTATATTTATGTTAACATTACGAGAAGCTGAAAATCGTAACGGAGATGATTGATGATTTGAAAGTATAATGAATAAAGTGCTTAAGGTGCAGTTCTCTGCCACAGAAGCTACGGAATATTTAACAGTAGCTTCGTAATGTTTGAAACGGTACTGGTGAAACGTCTCATTGTAGTTTCAAATATTATTTTTAACATGAAACTGTCATAATTGGAAAAATCATTTACTTTAGTCGGCATTTAAAAAAAAATACAACATAAAAATTTGTTATTCAGAATTGGTTTTAACCTTCTTTTTTATATATTATTTAAAGGTTCGATTTAATTTTATATATTTACATTTCGCATATATTATAAAAAGATAAACGACTGGGTTTTTAGGTCAACGCTATGGACATTGACATTTTTAATTTCATATTCTTTAGTCTTAAACACAGTCTTTCGTGTCGTCTACATGAGAATATTTTAATGGATCCATTGCAACAAACTCGCAGACATATCAGTGTATTTAAGTATAATTATTAGGACAAAGCGAACACAGGTTATAGAACGGGTTCCCGTTAAACATTTCGCTCATATATTGCTTTTGATTTTTTTTTTAATTTTGCTAGTAAATACATACTTGTCGTCGGAAATATTACGTTGGGGTACAATTAATATCTGTTTATCATAATGGGATAGCATTATTTTAATGTAGCTGATATCTGCAAAGATGATAATTCCCATTTTATTTTTTATGCCTTAATTCTGACTTCGCGAGCTTAATATCTATAATTTTATGTAAACACAAATGTTGGCTTGTATTGCCGCTGATTGTACAAAGAAACACCGCCTCACTGTTTGTTAGCGGGTAACCGAAGTATGCAAATAGTAAAATCGTGTAGTGCTTATAATATACGACGACAATTGAACTCTATATGTTCATTTAACACGAGAAAATGCGATATATTTTTTTCTGTTTTAGACTCAGTACGTAAGTTCGCTGAATATTTATATTGAAAGAAACCTTTGTTTGGGAATTGATGAATGTATATGGCCACGTTTTTTTTTTCAATAACGAGCAAGGTGATAGGAATATCAACTGCATATATATTATTTATCAATTGTAAATTAATACGATAATTAAAGTTAATTATTCCATATTTAATGACATACAATCAGTATTAAGACAAACGAGCTCTTCGCCTGTACACGTACAGTGCTCATACAATTTTACTCTTTAGGTACTTTATTTAATGATATATGAGATATATCATTAAATAAATTCTTAATCATTTGTGACGTATCATAAATAAGGCACATTTTTAGTTAACATTTTAACAAAAAAAATAGTTAAGTTATTAATTCGTCGGCGTCGTTATCATCCCCGTCGCCAACTATGTTGGGCCCAGGCACCGAACAAGTATCCAGATTTAATTTTTGTAAGGTTTATAATGCATGGGTATTTAATATTTGTTACTCAAAATAAAAAAAGTATTAAACACGCTCATATTATTCTCTTTAAGTTTTGTAAATATATAAATGTAATCTCTTTCTTGAATAGCTTACGTAAATCCAAGAACAAACCAAACAAACAAAATCTATCTCAAATAATTCGTACGATTTAATAGAAAAAAAGGGGATTATTAAGTCTAGTCAGATATCGGAATTCTGTGTTTTCAAGTGACGCCAGACTCGATCAAGGTCTGATCTATAATAATCTCACACTAAAAACAACATAAGAATAAAAAAAATAATTAATTAAGTACAGTTTCAAGACTGGCAAGACGAAACTTAATGAGTCAGCTTGATAATAGATTGATAGGTATAAATTTAGCGATACTATATTTTTTAAGGTAATAAAATCAATAACAAAAAGTCTAAACCGTATATTGTAGTGTCTTTACTTTTTATGGGATTAAAACTAAAAAGCTTTAATAATGTTCCTGTATTCAAAAAAATATATATATATACACAATATCGGTAATTTTGTTGATATAATTCTTTATATACGAACAGAAGTCATCCAATAATAATGAAAGCATTCAAAGTAAAATTGGACAATTAACACAATCATTTCCATTTACCATCTGCGGATGATTAATAATAATATTTAAAAAAAAAACATACTTAAGAATGGCTATGCTTATTCGCTTCGATTAAAAAATGAGCTAATTTATAAACAGTCAACACGGTCGTGTGTAAAACTAACATAAATTAAAATCGCTAATGCTTTATATCAACGATTCGCCTTCAAAACTAATTCGACACAGTAGACATAACGTTTTTTATTATCTTAATATGCATTTTATGAATAATTCGCCTTCTTCATCCGACGTCGTTATATCTCGAGAGAATTCTTACATGCGATTACTTAAACATCGCATCTCTCGGTACTTAACCTACTAATTAAATATAAACGTAAATATATTTTTTTAAAAACAGTGATTATGTTTCAAATAAATTATCAATATTTCAAACAAAAGTTAAATAAATTTTTATTCAATTATAATTTAACTTAAAAAAAACTAAATATTATTTTTTTAAAACAGCTAGAGTCCTCTATCTCTCATAGGATGCTGGAGTGTGTCAAATTTTCAACTTAAACCTGCTTCTGACCTAGCAAGACCCGTATCATCAATACCTCAAGACTTACAACCATATATGGAAGTAAACGCCATAAAAATTTTTTACTACAAGTAAATTAATCTCTAAATAATCTAGAAACATCAATATTAAGAACAAGTACATAACAGTGCAAATGTTCCCAAAAAATATTTCATCCGATATATTAATATATGCCTCCAGATGGTAAGTGGTCCACTGATCATAGATATTGGTACTGTATATATTACTTATCAGTAATGCGTAACCAACCTTGGGAACTAAGATGTCATGTCCCTGGTGCCCGTTACACTAGAGCTCACTCATCCTTCAAACCTAAACACGACATTACTAAAATTTTGCTGTTTGCAGGTTCAATATATGATGGATACGTTGTAGAGCTTTGTGCAAGATAGTTTGGAAAGGTAACATTCATCAGATATTTATCCACAAAACAAATTACTATGACCTGATGAATTAACATCAGATAGCCCATTTGCCTACCTATATAAAAATAAAAACGATCTCAGGAGATTACCAATGAGTTTTAAATACATTTATTTTGTATTTATAATTTGACGACCTCCGTGGTCTAGTAGTGTGTACACTGGTTTTCATGGGTACGCCACTCCGATGTCCCGGGTTCGATTTCCGGCCGAGTCGATGTAGAAAAAATTCATTAGTTTTCTATATTGTCTTGGGTTTGGGTGTTTATGGTACCGTCGTTACATCTGATTTCCATAATACAAGTGCTCTAGCTACTTACATTGGGATCAGAGTAATGTATGTGATGTTGTCGAACATTTATTTATTAATTTATTATAATATGTACTTACTATGTATATATATTGCATTCGAACTCAAGCTTTAAAAAAAACTCAATAATATACATTACAAACGAAACGTTTTATTGCATTTAATTCGTATAATAAAATAAATTGTTTTATGATATGGTAATTCTATTCAAAAAGTGCATACAGGAATGTTTGTGCGTTGTTTGGAAGCTAGCCAATGCGATACATGCGATAAAAATTAAATAAAGCTCTTTTATCGTTCGGTCTCCCTCATATTCGGCGCAGATTTAACGGAATATTATTAATTGTAAAGTTATACATAAGCATTTAGAAAATCATACTTTTGTATGGAATAATTTATATTAAACTAGCTGAACCTGCGGCTTTTACCCCTGCGAAATTTATAAAACATAATCTTCCAATCCCCGTTTTACCCCCTTAGGGGTTGATTTCCTTAAAATCCTTACTTAGCATTTATCTACACCCTATAGGGAACTTTTATACCAAATTTCAAGTATGTAGGTGTTATAGTTTCTGAGATTTCGTGATTAATCAGTGAGTGGTATTTCGCTTTTATAAATACATATTACAAACTTTTGCAAGCAAGTACTATTTCTTATAAACAAATTTCGGCTAAGACCAATCTTAAAACTAATTTTCCTAAGTGCACATGCGATGGAACTGTAATCCACATGCTTTTAAATTTTAAGGATCGCAGGAGGCAGGTATGTAAACACATATAATAAAACATTACAATATTTAAAAAAAAATCTCTAACTTTGCGGCTTCGACAAGGTAGAAGAGACCTATTTTAATCCGTGGGTATCATAAAAGCCCTATAAGGAAAATTTATTAAGGTCATCAATCGAGTACATAAGCGCCTCAACCCGAATTGTGGTGGGAAGCAGCCTAGTAGGGTAAACATTCCCAAAGACACCCTCTTTGCGTTACTCACAGAACTAACTGATTATACTACATAACAGATTTATTAAGAAATAAATAACCTTATTACATTTTTCCAATTCTCAAACGCATAATTGCAACATCTATATAAATTATCTTAACTTATATGTAAGAATTAAATAATCAATCATAGCTTTAATTAATATGTACGTATGTGATTAATATATCTTATTTAAATTAAAAAAAAGATAAACACACAAAGGGAAACTTATCTTGAATGAGCAATGAGATAATGAGCGGACACTATTTTCCTTATATCGTATTCCTGATAGCTCTATTACACAGTCATAAAGTTAAATAGAACTGGCAACATTATCGCATAACACGCGCTACGTTACATGTGATAAATGTACGAGGTACATACATTATAACATAGAAGTGATTTGACGTTTTACTGAGTCGATTCTAATGGTCCCGTGAAGCAATAATGTAAGAATAAACTCGAAAATCGACGTCGGTAGTATTTTATTTTTTTAAGACATTGCTAAGAGGACGTTCAAATGGGCCACCTAATGGTAACACCGCCCATTCTTTATGTTGCCAATGCGGCACCAACCTTGGGAGCTAAGACATGACCTTTGCGCCTGTAGCTAAACTGGTACACTCACCCTTCAAACCAGACCACTACAATAATAAATATGGGTGATACCTACTCAGACGGGCTTGCGCTAAACCCACCACCAACTAATAGACTTAATAATAAAAGAGTACACAATATGATAATGGCATACAATGTTCACCCTATTTAAAGGAGTCTCATCAAAGCAATGTATCATCGTATGTCGATTTCCAACATTTACGATTCGAGCTGTTCTGTAAGATAAAATTATCGTTACACAGATTGATAGAACGTAGAACATGATCGTTAAACGTAGGAAAGTAATTTGCGACAGTAACTTAAAATATAAGATTTAAAGAATAGTTTTTAGCATTAAGTAGACTTTACGTCGATTTCGCCATTTCGCAAGGTATACGATTAGAGTTCTTAGAGAACACGGCTGACCGAGAATTGAATCTGAAATTACAGAATAACTTCACTGAAATTCGTCACATAACAAATCGACTGCGTAGTATTCGTAATGGAATATTCCTCGATATATTTAAATTATTACGTATATTAAGTATCATTAGACGTAGAGTAATTGGTAGGTAGTATTAATGCTAAATTAAAAATAAATATGAATTCATAGAATAAATAAAGATTTTGTAAGTAATTCAGAAAAAAAATATTTTTAAACAATATTCTCATTCTTTATTTACTCAGTATTAAGTAAAAAAGTTGGCTCCAATGTTATTGCTGTTCTGTTGACGCAGATAAAATGACAAATACGCCCATTATATGAAAGGTTAGTTGGTCATCAAATGTAAATAACTGTGTGTTTTTCGTACATAAATTACAATTTTGCAATTCGCTTTCATAGCAAATAAAACAATGTTGCAACTTTAGCACAAATGATCAGCCGTATGTAACGATATGTTAATATTAAAAATGTTGTAAGTTTTTCCATATTTAAATTTCCCGTTAATATTTTGTATGATTGAGATTTGATAATTTAATATAATATTATGTTTAAAAACGAAATGAGAATATATAATCAATTAAATTAAACTTTCGATCACTAGAATTTGGTATTAAAACTATTTTTTGGAATTAGCCATTTCTTTGTGTAGCTTTTATTAAACTTATATTTTTCATTGTTACGATTTTCGCATCTACTTTAATACAAGAGATAATTTTACTTTTAAATAACAACCTAAAATAGAAATACTATTTTATATCTGTTATTGTGTGCGTAGTAAACAGATTGTTGATTTTGTGTAATGTCCGATGCAAAGAGATCAGCGGCAACCGAGTGCTAGCCAGTTACGCACGAGCTAAGTACTATAGTCAATAAGTGTTGGTTTAGACACAGCTGAACGCTCTATTCCCTCACACTCTTAATCCGATTGGACGGTATACCGACACGACCGGAGAGTCAGAGTTCCGGCGTAAGACCAACGGCTTCATGTGCTATCCGAGGCATGGACGTATAAACTATTGAAAATTATCGGATGGAAAAATTTCATAACTTTTTACCAGATTCGAAATTATTATATAAATTTAAACCTATAACCTTAGATTCGGCAGCTTTATAACAAACGAAGCTGATCTCACATAAACATTATTGAACAGAAAACCAGTTCTAGTTTTATATATATACATATGTATATTCATGGCAATAAATTCAGTGTATTTTAATTATGTTCAAATACCATAAAATTTTTATCGAAACAGTCACAGTCGACACATTTTATTTCCGCCTCCGTTGCATCTAAATGAGGCAAAGAAAATCGGTAAACTCGTTATGCTCGTTCGGAAATCGGATTACAAAAATAAAAACCGGAATGAAGTTTCGACTAATTCGGACGGGTAACGGAGTCATGAACGAGTATTGAAAGAATCTAAACACCAATGTTAATTACGATATTTAGATTGTGCAATACATTAATTCAAAAATTCGGAACACAAATAATACGCGATCAACCGATGGGATCCTCTTAAATCGCCACGTCGAAGTCCGAGTAACAAAGGAAGTATTATTGGTTTACTTTTTTATAGGAAGGCATTACTCAAAAGCTACTATTGGCTAAGTGTGGATCAAAAGTATACGAAACAAATAGTAGGATAAATTTATGAAGACTACAGATACAAGTGTTAAAAAAATACTACACAATTAGACCATCCGTAAGCAAGTTTTTTTTAATATAGTACTAGTATAGTATTCACTTAGACTTAAGAGCCGTGATAGCCCAGTGGTTAGAACGCGTGCATCTTAACTGATGATTTCGGGTTCAAACCCAGGCAAGCACCACTGAATTTTCATGTGCTTAATTTGTGTTTATAATTCATCTCGTGCTCGGCGGTGAAGGAAAACATCGTGAGGAAACCTGCATGTGTCTAATTTCAACGAAATTCTGTCACATGTGTATCCACCAACCCGCATGGGAGAAGCGAGGTGGAATATGCTCCAAACCTTCGCCTCAAAGGGAGAGGAGGCCCAGCAGTGGGAAATTTACAGGCTGTTAATGTTTATGTTAAAAACAGTAGGTATTTACCACTAAATAGCGTTTTACCGTCAAACAGCAATATTGTTGTGTTCCGGTTTGAAGGGTGAGTGAGCCACAGTGAGAGCTGGTTGAGCATTGGCGATGTAACATTTTTTTAATAGTTCTTATAGCGCTTATGTCCATGGGCAGTGGTGACCACTTACCATCAGGTGGCCTATTTGCCCGCCCGCCTACGTATACTATAAAAAAGAAAAAATATATTAACTGGGTTTAGTTGCCTCGTGTGAAGCATACGTAGCTGTAAAAGATTCTTAAACATTATAGAGACCTCTTAAGATTCAGGGCTACTTTTTCAGCCTTGGTGCGGGTTTTATTGTAAGTATCCATCTTTTATAACAAAAAGTCAGATTCAATGAATGTCATCTGAAGGTTCAGAAACAAAACCACATAACTGAAAATATCCGAAAATAGAAAAAAGAAAATTATTAATAACAATTACAATTTACGATATAATTATTTTACGTTAATAGATTTTCATTACTGATGTGTTTTATCTATATTAGTGATATTAAAAATGCGAAAATAGCTCTGTCTTTCTGTTACGCACCCATTGCCAAATCATAAAACCTAATTTGATTAAATACTGTATGAAGCAAGCTTGAACCCTAAGGAAGAACATATGCTAATTTTTTATACCTAGCACCAGAAGACCAACCCATAAATGCGAGCAAAGCCGCAGGCGACAACTAGCCTTCTATTAAGTTGTTACTTTTATAGTAATACAATGTTGCGTGCATATATCGTAATATTACTATTGCCGTAAAAGAATAAACGTCATTCTACGTCCCATATGATCCGATAACTCATTGAAAAGTTGTAGAAAAGATTAATTAATGATTTATTTGACATCGATGTATGCTAACGATAATTATGATTGATTGATATTAAATATAATTATATATTTTCAATGTTAATATGATAATGATATGATGTCCTTCTAGCCGATTTCGGACACGGCGACCTTTCTCAACGGAGAACAGTAAATTGCGTAGAATAGTGTAGAGTTCAAGTGTGTGTAAAAGAACAGATGTACCCGATGTGCTATATGTAAAGAAGTAAGAGAGTACTCTTTCCTCTTTTTTTTCATATAACGATGGATGCAATCGAACATGACCAGTATGAGGGTAAATACTGATAGCTTTTTTTAGACTTCACGTTGCTAATAAGAAATTTCTGAAGTTTTTCTTTGGTCCGATACGAGATACTGACCATGACCAATAAAATAATATTAATCAATTTAAAAAAAAATAACGTCAAATTTAATTTAAACATAATAATTTAAAATGTCGTATGGGAGACATTTCAAAAATTCTCCAAAGGTAGGCTCTTTGAATAAAGTATATTTTGATTTAATTCGATTCGAAAGGTCATAAAAAATATTGAATATCGAAAAAAGGAAAATTTCGACTACGGGCGACAATAATATCAATAAAACGAAAACCGCGCAATTTATTCATCGTACAATTAAACAAAACTCAAACAAAATTTCTTTAAAGATAAACAGAACAAGGTACAATTATAAGCAACATTAATCAAAGTATTTGTATGTATTTATCGATACATTAGAATTCTATACGTTTCCGCATTCTAGGAGTCTAGTAACTAAACAATACTGGCGTTATAACAGACGAAACGATTTGATTTCTCAGAATAGTCGAGGCCATGATACGTTGAATATATATATTCGTAACTAGGTGATATGTTAAAAAGATCCGTGTGTCTGCTTGACGTAAGTTATTAAGGAACTGAAACGGATTCCGATGGAGTATATACTATTAGTCGTTTTATATATTTTCTCTTGTCCCTTATGCATAGCATGTCCCTTACGTGTTGTACGTGACGTGATCGTAATAAGCGTATTATTATATTTGTTGCATTTACAACTTATCAACAACAGCAGGAAAGCATACTCCTTGTTATATACGATCGTGGCAAAGGCGATCCCGTGTCCGGCTTATTGCGTGCATGGTAAAAAGATGAATGAACAATATTTAATTCGTCTCATGCTCGACGTTGAAGGATAGTATCGTGGGTCAATTTGTATGAAATACTGCGAAACGTATTCGTTGACCGGCAATGATACAGCGTGGTGTCAAATGCTTCAAACCCTAGCCACAATTTAATTTTGGAAAGAGAAGAATCAAAGCCTGTCTTACTCTTACTTAAAAGATCAGATATCATTTGTTAGTTATTCCCTTTGAGTAGAAGCTGGTAGAGCTTACACTAGCAATAGTTCAACGAACATAAAATTAGTAAGTAATTATACCCTTACGAAATATTTACGAGAAGAGCACAAAAATGTAATCCTAGTTTAACTTAAGTTTTCTCGATACCAAGTAAAATAAAAAAATGATTTTAATTGGCAGAAAAAAATCTAGAAAAAAAAACAAGATTCAACAAAAATATAAAATAGTATTTTCCTTAAATTTTAAACAAATACGCTGGGTAAACTTCTGAACTGAATAATGTACGGTTACAATACTATGGTCTTTTTATCTTTTCCTGTCTGGCTAGGTCGATGTCCCGGGCAATGCGTTTTAAATTTTAATAGTTGCATGGAAGGATTGTACGGGGCGAAGGTAAGTACATTTATTTGAAGTGTTTGCTCGCCTCGAACTGGTGCCTGGGGATTAGCTGCGGGGACCCTGCTTGATGAAGCCTTGATACTATGTGTATTTCTTTTTAAAGCTATGAGTATTTAACGTGGTATGGCTTAGGAATGACTTATACTATTTTATACACACACATTTGAATGTTAAAGTCTAAATAAGTCAACAGTATACATACCACCAGTCGATGTAAAAATTAGTAGTTGCACTTCGAATAGTCTATGTCGTATCAACTGCGGTCAACTTAAACAATTGACGTAGAAACGCTTATTTAAAAAAAAACTTATATTTGTATTACTTTCAACATTATTATATATTTTATATATCACATTATTAACTTGGAAGAGCTACATATCGTGTCCGACAATAAAAAAAAATAACGATGATCCTGAACATACTAAAATTTGTTAATTTAAAAGGAATTGAGGGCAATTCTACTAACATATAACGGTTATGATGCGTTCCCGATCCTCGACTATTCTTCAAAAAAATAAAACTTAGCTTAATCGTATCTATTTATTTATATCGGTAATAATACGATCCCAATTATACTCCAATCCAACGTCGGCCGAAACTCAACTAGATCGTTGTGTTCATAGATTAGGAAAACGTTTGACCGGCAACGATGACGTTTCGAATTGTTAGTAGAATTGGCGCCCAGATTTTTTTCTTGTTCTTTAACATAATCGAAATTATAATCGGATCGTATTCTGCATAAATAGTTCAACTCATAATAAATATAACCCATACTAATAGTTTCGTAACGAATATGCCTTTAATTACTATCAGAGTGGTTTGGCAGTGGTAAGGTAGCAAGAAAAAGGTCACGAGTTACTCAAATTTAGCATTTATAATATTAGTTTGATTAGTTTGCAAGGATCGATCAAAATATTAACACGAGAAGCTGACCCAGAGGATGTAATGATGAGGTTATAACATTACAGTTTTTACATTGATTAGATTAAATCAATTAATTTTATTAAACCGCACTGACTTTTTGCTCAATTTTATGACCATTCTGCGAGGATTTTAGCTTATAGACAGGACCTAAAATAAAACTCGTTTGCAAGTTACATCTTGAATTATAATCCACTGCATTAATATTGGACACAGTTGTCGCAGAAATATATTTTTACATGTCAGATATACAGCGGGAAATAGGGCATCCGATAGTAAGTGGTCTTCTAAAGGAAGGGTACCGTTTACTGAAAAAAAAATTAATTATTCCTCATATCACCAATGCGCCTCCAGCCTTGGTTGGTACGATGTTATGTCCCTTGTGGATGTAGTTACAATGGCTCACAAGCCAAAACAAAACAATACCACTAAGTATTGTTGTTTGATGGTCGAATGTATAACATGTGGATGGTACCTGCCGAAACGGGGTCGTTCCAAACCCTACAACAAAGTAAAATAAAACGACAGGTTACTCGAGATTTTCTTTCATCGCTAAGCACTACGATGAATGGAAGAATCATTAACACAAATAAGGCCTTGAAAATTGAGTGGTTCTTGCCCAGATTTTAACTCATAGCCTTCGGTTTAGATCTTCGTGTTCTGGGTCATGTCAATTTGTTTTAACGACATTAAAACCGATTCAATTATTATCGCGTGATGTCGCAACACACAATCTATTTGATGGAACGAATACATCATAATGATGTATTAAAATAACCTTATCAAAATTATTAATAGTATGAGATGCTTTTGATTTATACTATGCATATTTTGCTTGTTGTTGCTTCAATAAGAAACAAATGACAGACGCATATTTTTTTCGTTTGACCCAATAACCGTAACCTCGATAAAACAACACGTATAGAATATAAGACTTTACGAGTCATCGCCAATTTGTCATATACAAGCGATATTCGAATTATTGATAATAGCGACATACTTGAAGGTTATTATATGAAGAGACTTTGTGCCGCTGAAAGGGATTTAGGAAAATATCAATATAAAGGAGAGAGAGGAACTCTCTCAATCTTCAAATTCATATAATTATGTTTTTCTTCAAAGTGTCTCCCTGTTAAATATTTGGTATACACCAAGGTACGGATACGCTCTGACAATGTCCTATTTTAATTAATTTCAGCGTGTGGGTTATTTTAGTATTTACATGAACTTTACACTATCTTAATAAATTGTACGTCTCTAATAAAAAAAACTTTATGCACTGAATCCAAAGTAAAACCCAAAAAATATATACTCACTTCGATTTAGATCTTAAAACTAAAAGGACCATATTTAGATAAATGAAAGATAATCATCACGAAGCGAGGTAATCGAAGTCGGTAACTACATACTACGGGAGACGATGAGGCGTTTTTTCCGAAGCTGTTCCTTGAACTAAAACCAATGACATACGAGTTTGATGAGGTTGGATAGCGGTTATCATATATAGTCGCTTCATTATCTTCAGTAGTTGAAGAGCAATGCCCCCGTTCGGTATAAAAGGACTTAGAATACCTATGTAAACTACAATTAATAATTAATTTGAATTTAAGAGCCTAGACTCGAGTAGGGATTTATTTAGAGGTAACATTTATACGAGATGAAACAATTGTTTTTGCTGATTGCTTTTTAAAATATTTTTTTGTGTACAATATTGATTGATTAATCGTATTGCGATGCTATTATTAAATAAACAGGGACATATGGCATAAATACTTTATGGTACTCTCTCTTTATTTCGATGCCTGTAATGTGAATATTATTCTTATTTTATTTTCACATTAATACGTCACTAAATATTTCAAAAAGTGACCTAGTATAGATGATAGTATATATATATATATATCATCAACGAAAATTAACCGTATCTAACAGTAAACGTCATTAATGTTTTGATTTAAATAAATTATTAACTAAAACTCTAGGCTAACTGACGACTCGTATACAGTTAATATAGATGCGAATAAAAACCGCAATGTAAACGAACGTCACGCTTTACCAGATCGTTTTATCGTTTGTTGTAATGACTTTTACTCAAACTCAACAAAATGCTTTGTTTTACGGTCAATTAAGATACTGTTATTGGTGTGACTAACTATATTGTAAAAAAAAATATATATGTATATACCGATTATATTTAGAGGTTAAACGTTTTCACCTTTAGGTACTTTTTTCATTTTAATTCGTGTTACTAGAACTATGAAGACGCAAGAACAATATCACACAACGTCTTATTTTGCACTAGATTGCGTATTAGTATAATACCGATTCAATTCATCATATTAACATCTACGTATAACCGAAACATATAATAATAATAATATATTAATAACGATTAATATTTTTTAAATGAAATAACAATAAACTATTTGAATAAATATATTTACATAGGATTGACTAAAATACAAGTAAAACATAATTATTTGTCGTCGGCAGCTTCGCTAGCGTTTCAGGGGTTAGTCATAACGAGTAGCTTATGTCTGTCCTCGTAGTTTAAACTCGCTTCATAACAAATTTCATCAAATTCGTTTACTGAACCGGTTAGACCGTGAAAGACAACAGATAGACAGTTACGTTTCGCATTTATAATATTAGTATAGATTTTATTCGGTCTCGTTAGCTCATAAGCAATGTTCCACTAACTTTTTTCATTTGTCAGGGGATATCCGAGCCCCGATATCGAGGAATTCATTTTAAAAATTGCGAATGATTTCCTACATAGAAGCTACTGTTCTACTGCATGACAGCGTAATCATATGTTACGAACTTGCTCGAAACACGTTACGTTACTTAGACATAACTTAACAACTATTCAAGGTAAGCGCTGAAAATTCAGCAAGCGAACAAGTTTTAAATCAATAATGTGTCAGCAACATGGAAAATACTACAAAGCAGTCCATTACGCCTTATAAATAATACACAAGGATAAAAAAGTCTCGTTTGATCGGACACGTCCTAAAAGCGCGAACATTTAAATTTTACACAATATTTTGTAGACAGACATGATTCTTTATTTATGTAAGAGTGACTTATGAAAGGCAATGGACATGTTACAGAAAAAAAATATAAGATAATACTACATATTACGTCTACATATTTGAAATAATTCTGAAAGAAAAAAAAAGAGTAACTACTGAGTTTCTTGCCGGTTCTTCTCGATAGAATCTAAATTCCGAACCGGTGGCCGTGGTATCTTTACTTAATATAATTTGTAAAATGACGATTCAAAAGTAGGCTTGTAAAAGCTTACTTGAATAAAGTATATTTTGATTTTGAAAGCTTTATTTTTGTTAACACCAAGCTGAGAAGACAACCGCAATCGTTAAGAAGCAATCCAGTAACATAGAACTATAATCGCCCTGCCTACGTTTAACGATTGTTATCAGCTTTTAGTGATAATAATCTTGGACGTCATGTGTTCTTCGAGATAAGGTTGGCGAAACACCCACAAGAATTTAGACTAAAAGGTGCGGCTAGTGCGGATATATTTTATAATAAGGAAGATAATCAAAGGATAAAGCTAACCATTATCGTACAGTGTATACACTGTAGTATTGTAATTTATCAGTAACATCAAATCATCGTGTGTGTGTGTCCACTGTATTACTGTAATTTATCAATAACATCGAATCAAGTTTGAATATGATGTATAGTAAAATAAAAACTGGTCATAGCAATAGCTTATTTCCTTTGTCAAAGCTGAGAATGCGTCGAAAAAAATAGTGACCAACACTTGCCCACCAAGTACACGCACTCAAGTAAGTCGTGTGACGTGTGGCGAGTGCAAGTTTAGCTGTCACGCACACCAAGATAATAAAGTATGTCCGTTTGTTTTAGTAATTTTGTATTGCGACACTCGTATCCTGATATATAAATAATCTAACCTTATGTCATTAATTTTATGACATCCATTTAATTTATATTGAGCCGCCTCATTTATCTAATGACTAGCTTTGATGGTTACAGATCACGACAAATCCCGAGTCTATGCAATAAAAAATATTTGGGTTTCTCTGACATTAAATTTTTAGTATCGTTTATGTTTTAAGTACACAGAGTTAGATTGCTATGTATGTAAAAGGTATAAAAACAATACACCACTGCATTGACAATTCGCTCATATAAAAAATTAGACCAGAATTCAAATAGACAACATCACATACATTACTCTGATCCCAATGTAAGTAGCTAGAGCACGTGTGTTATGGAAAATCAGAAGTAACGACGGTACCACAAACACCCAGATCCAAGACATCATCATTTTTCTACATTGACTCGCTCGGGAATTGAACCCGGGACCTCGGAGTGGCGTGACCCATGAAAACCGATGTACACACTACTCGAGCATGGAGTTCGTCACAGTTCAGTTGACAGCGTTACTCTCCCGTGCCTCGGAGAGCAAGTAAAGCGGTCAATATTGCACCTGATGTCTGTATGTACCTACGTGTCGTCCCATCGCACCATGAAAATCATGGAATAGGAAGCAAACCCGTGTTTGTTTAAGTAGTTGTGTGCAAACACAATTTATCTGCTGTAGTATTTAGCAAGTTTTGGTTGACAACGGCCTCTGTGGCTAAACTCTCTCGCGAGGGCTTCAACTCCTACACTAGGTGAAAATCCATAAGACCAGAATTTAAAAGAATTTCTATAAGCAAACTGCATCTCTATACCTAGCCTACCTATACGCAAGAAAGTGTCAATATCTCAAAATATATGTTATGTAAAAGCCTCTGGGTGGGACCATATTTTTTCAAACAAAACAAAAATATTCAAATGAAAATAATGCTTAGCATTTTAACTATGGACAATTAGTACGTAGTCAAGTTAAACAACATATCATATATCATATCTAGTAGTTATATATACAAAATAATTTATACAATAGCAATAAAACGCTTTAAAATTCCACAACATTATAAAATATCACATTTAAAATATATTTCGAATATAATAATTAATTCAATCACAGGTGTATTTAAATGAGTTAAAAACGCGTTCACACATACGAAGGTATAATTTTATTTATATGGTGTGACATTTTAATAATACCGGCCAGACAAGCGCGTTTCACTTAAAACTCCATTAATTATTATTGAAATGAATACCAGAAGTAATTAAAAGTTAATAATCTTGCAGTGAAGTGGCAGCTTTAAAATTTATTATGCTCAAGCGGTAGTAGATCGAAGCAGCCGATCAAATAAATAAGCGAAGCGAATATCGAATCGATACATATATAACTGTACCTACATAGATACTAGCACGTCTATGTTTATTGTACAAATATAAAAATATTTTATTTTTTTTTTATTTTTTCATTTTTAAAATTAATAATCCATACTAATATTATAAATACGAAAGTAACTCTATCTGTTGCGCTTTCACGGTCAAACCAATGAACCGATCTGATGAAATTTGGTTCCAAGCAAGCTTGAACTTCAAGCAAGGACAAAGGCTACTGTTAAAGCCTTACAGCTAACGACCAATCTGAAAAACGCGAGCAAATCCACGGGCGACAACTAGTTTACAAATAAAAGTTCATATCTGTTCTATGAAATTAAAATACAATTCTTTAGGGTTCGTACTATGTTAGTTATCGAAGCGAAGCTGAACGGTTTCGATATTATCTTTAAACATAACGCCACACCTATATATGTGAAGTAGTTACAATGAAGATATCAAAATAAAATCCGATTGGGCCGTTTTAATATTTAAGTCAGATACTGATAAATTATTTTGAAAAAGTACTTTAGATAACTGTTTCACTAGGTCACGCCGACATAATAAAAACTAAATTCTTTAAACCCGTGGTTATGATTACCCAGGATCAGCAGCCCACATTTCCGTACTAGCACACCACTAAGCCAACGAGGCAGTTAAAAGCGCTTGTAGTACTAACTTAACAAGTACATAACATAGATGTTAATTTATAGCCTTGTATTTAATTACCTTGAGAGTGTAACAATTTCCAACACTACGTAAACATTATATAATATGTTACTTTACAATAAGTGATAATTTTCTCTCCACGATTCGATACATTGATAAATTTCTTACTCTTATTTAGTTTATATTATTTATTACAATGAATTTATAAAAGGTGCTAAGTTATATAAAAATGCGATAAATAAATAGAAAGTAGGACTGTAGGTAACAATTCCAGCATGGTTCTTGCTCTATTGTCTGGTTGGAGTGAATACTCCAACCGAAGCAAAAAAAGGTTTTAACAAATAGCATTACTAAAACTGATCGTAACGAAACAGAGACCAAAAGAACTTCCTTATTTTTTATTTCTAAATCTCAAAATAAACTATCGATTTTATAATACCAATTAAGCTTCTATTACCACTACATTTCAGCTAAAATGTAATTGAGACAGTTTAATAACAGGCAAAGCAAAACGAATTAGTTTGGAATCGTTTTGGAAATGTTATTAAATCATAACAATTTAGTCAAATGTAGTCTACTGCTTGACATAAGCAAATATCTCACTAAAGTTCTATTTTCCGCCACGAGTCGGATAGCACCAACTTCTTAAGGTCATCGGTCCACCTGACATGGAAAAGCATCTTCCAACAAGCTGTGTCCTTCGACATACAAGCATTTTACTAATTTTGCAATCTAATTTATGATTTCATACTTCAAAGATAATCCTATCATGGCTCTCTAGTTACAATGTATTTAAAATGAGGTTTATTTATCCTCAAGTAAATAATGTAGTCACTCACTTTATTATTTAAAAAAAAAATCTAGCCATCGACTTATAGAAAATATACATATTTTCAACTATAAAGTTTTTGACTTTGCCATTGATATAGAAAACAATGTCATTAAAATGTATAGTGGCATCATATAAACAATTTAAAAAAATATAATCGTACGTCAATTCTATACATTGCATGTTTTGAATTTTTCTCAAGTATTTATACTGCAGATTCCAAAATGTCAGTATCAAAATGTTTATAAAGAAACCGATAATAAAGAACTGCTGTGAAAGATGGGAGATCGTAAAATATTCTGTGTAAAAATTTTAACCTAATTTGACATACAAAACATTTCTTGTATCTAGCTCTACCTTTTGGCAACATTTATTTATCACTAAAGTCATTTTTATTTCAGTACATTAACAGTACAAATAACAATTTAAAATACATACATATATTATGATTGAAGTGATCTGTAATAGCGCCAGCGATGGCAAGGGCATCGCGTGTCAGCGAGACATTAGCGAAGTATGCAATCTTGATCGCGCTACGTAATTATAAACTTTCATGCGACACGATTACCGCCGTCATGCTATTTAATATCAATAAAATATACACATGTTCTTTGCCCCGACATATATTACTATTGTATTTATATACTTACATATCCTTGCTTTTTGTTTAGATGGAACAAACAAAGAGGGAACAATTAAGTATTTTATTACACCATTAATTACAACAAAAACATCGTTATTATACATATATTTTTGAGTCGCAGTTGGAACAATTTATAATTTATTCATCTTAGGTTCATCATATCTGGCACCTCTCGCTTTAGTCAATGGCCGTGTTTACACTCCTACCTTGAAAAGCACTCAAAGCCGTTGGTCTGGCGCCTGAACTTTTACCAGTCGTGTCGGATTTTACGTCCCAACGAATTATGAGAGTGAGTGAATAGAAAGTGGGCATTCCTAACATTAACAAATAAAAATTTTATGGCCACATGTGAACTTGATTTATTGAATAACTGGTATCTAATGTTCTCTCTAGGACTCTTTTTGTAAATTTTCAATTATTTTGTAAACAAATTTATAAAATAAATGTTTGGACTGATTTCGATGATCTTTTTGGCGTGTAAATGAGTGGAAATCTGATTGGTTTAGATTAGGCCCAATGGGTGGTGCTAAAATCGAGTTTTAAGATTTTTAGGAGGAGTTCTGTCTTAAACACAGAAGATTTATATTATATATTATATCGCTTTTTCAAACGCAATACAATATTTAACGTGCATACGTTAACGAACCAATTTATTAATGGGCACTCAAAACTAAACTATAAAATTTGTATCGAAACTATAAACCGATTGAATTATTGCTAACTATGAAATTGCACTTTACTGATCTGTAAAGCTTTCTGCAAAAAACCAACGACACTCTAATGTTCGTACCGATCGTAAAATGTTGAAAACCGACGACGGTAAGTTATTTCGATGCACATATATATACAAGTATATGTTTATTCTTTAAATATTAAAATCGATTGTTAGAGATCTATTCAGTCACGAAAGCGCAAACCTGCAAGTTAAATTATTATCGGCGTGCATTAGTATGACTGAGGAACGCTTGTGCTTAAAATGTGTCCTAGTGTGCGTGAGACGACTTAGAGTAAAGACAGCAAAATAAATACAATTTACTACATTTCTAAAGTTTATTTAACTGAAAAATATATTAATAAAACGAAGAGGGTGCGCCTTAATGACCGAATAAGATCTATATAATCGATGTTACATAATACTTTTAGACATTTTCCGATTGAGTCATTCATCACATTTCCAGATTACCTTATAAATAAACTCTCTCTCTGGTTCGTATATCTTTATGAGGGCGAATCAAGAAATTCTAAAAGCATATTATATAATATTATTGGGAAAGTTTGATATTTATTTCAACAAAACGCTAACCCAAAAGTAACAGCCTGTTAACGTCATATAGTTGGGCAAACTCCCTTTTGAGGAAAAGGTTTATACACGTGACAGAATCTCATCCACCACGTGCAGGTTTCCTCACGATGTTACCCTTTACCACCGAGAACGTCGTGAATTATATAAATAAAAAATGTTTTGTATTTATATAAACAAAATAAAATACAAACACAAATTGAGTTCAGTGTAGCTTGCCCCGGGTTTAAACTCAGAATCATTGGTAATATTTACGTCTTGTCACTACTAGGCTACCACGGCTCAGTCTATAGCTTTAGCCTAACTCTACGAAAACTTAAATTTACCTAAGATCCTACATATGTCATTTGATAGCATTATATCTATTTCAACTGAATCAATAGTATAATGAATTTGTACCGATAAACGTAAACCTATGGAAATTTATCGTAATATCGAAATGTTGGAACTTTTGGATCAATCAAATCAATTATGCTTTATGTTGTTACTTTTGCATAAGTTATTCAAAACAAATGAAATAAGTAGGAGAATATGTAAAAAAAACAAGACATTTAGGTTATTTTTTGTCTTCATATATTTATATTTATTGCAAGATGATTTACCGTACTTGATGAAGCAGCGCGAAGTAGGTAGTTTATATAAGAAATTTGGAGAACAATTATTTTTAATCTTATAAAAACTATGTTTATGTTCTGTTTATCAGTATGTTTTGAATAAATATTTGCGTTATATAGTCCGTTTATTGAAGAAGGTTATATGATATATAAATATCAATAAAAGGAGCGAGGCGAGAAGCGTTGCAGTAACCATAAACGTAATATGGTAACTTGTATAAAAACAGGTCCGTGTATTACATAATCCAAATTTAACGTGAGTGAAACCGCAAGGTACCGTTAGAATAACATAATAACATATAACAGACGACTTAAGATAAACGAAAATCTAAATATTTGTTACATAATTGAAAAATAAAATATCAACGAATTATTACCAACGACATTTTATGTCCGATTTAAGTAACCAGACGATAAATTTCAAGAGTCTAAAGCATTTTACGACACACGGGTCCGGGTTAGGCAACGCACGAGAGAACGTAAGTACACGATATTAACCAATGACTGAGGTTGTGTTTACGACATAGGATCATCATCGACTTTAATTTTCTAAAAACACTATAATATTGTACTATACCGCATTCGCTGCCTCGTTGGTCTTATAGCTAGATATACAGCTGAGAATCTTAAGGTTCTGGAAGTCCTGGTCCATTAAAATTATTGTATTTTTGTCCGAAAATTCTCGGTAGAAGCCCAAAGTCTAGTAATTGGTATTGGTACAACCCCGTGCCTTGGTAGGCCATTAAAGCCGACGATCCTGGGTCGGATGATGATGATGATGATGATGATGATGATGATGATAGGAGAGTAAGAGAATGGATACAGAACTCGAGTTAGTTTACACACTTGTGCTCTATATTTCCCGCACAGTTGGTTGGTTACTTTTGAGAAGGCTTAAGAGCAACCATTAGTGTCGCCGTAGCTAAATCATTCAGGAGACAA
The DNA here is from genome assembly GCF_037043105.1 of Vanessa tameamea. Classification (NCBI taxonomy): domain Eukaryota; kingdom Metazoa; phylum Arthropoda; class Insecta; order Lepidoptera; family Nymphalidae; genus Vanessa; species Vanessa tameamea. Next base: position 10,104,382 of record NC_087320.1, on the reverse strand, counting down.
GACAATGATATCCGAAAACCTACTATACCCGCTATTCCTTTGATTGGACATTAGTTATGAACACAGTTTGACAAAAAAAAAATCATAACAGTTTACGAAGTATATATTTAATATTTTCCTCGTAAACAGACAAAAATAAAATATTGTCGTTGGCCATTCAATTGACTTGCTCTTGTGTTTTTTGGAAATATTTATACAACGAATATGAAATATCAATCAGGTACACTAGAAAGATCGAAGTGTGCCAAACAATACGGGTTTTTATCGTTATGCGTGCCTCCCGACGTAGAACGTCTTACTAAATTTTGTGTCTACAGAACGAAATAATGATATCCCTGAGTGATATTTGTTGATAGTCTACATATAATACATGACAATGAATTCGGTTTATATTCAGTAATAATGTACAATAATATGTCATGGATATGAATATTTTCCGTTTTATTACACGTGTAGAAGAATCGAAGTTGATCAGACGCCCACAACGTGCGTTTACTTTATTGATGCGTATAAACACTCCTCGGGGTGTAACTAAAGAGAAAATCGGGCCAAAACCCACCTAAAGATTAGCCCAAATATATAACCAGACCGCCTTAAGCGCTTTGCTGTAAACCGCCTAAATAAAATTGCACATCTGAATAACTAGGTATATCTATTGTTCAGGGAATAAATTTATCCAATTTATCGAGTAACATACCTATTTGAGATGGTTAAAATATTTTGTTACATATTTGTCTCAACTTAAAAATGTTGTAAATGGTTTTTGATATATATTCAACAACTTAACCAATATTGTAGTATTGATCTTATATTTCATAGTAGAGAGAGTACTTTAAAATAACAAACCATAAATGTTCCACGGATTGACAAAAGCCTCCTCTCCGTTTAAGGAAAAGTTTTGTAGCTCATTCCATTGCGCTACTCCAAAGCGGGTTCGCGTATACAAATTTCCTTAGGGTGTTTTCCTTTACCACGAGCACGAGATATCTACACGAATTATGATTAATTTTCATGTGATATAAATGAAAAGACTATACGAAACCAAATTGTTACCGGAACGAGCCGTGAAATTCTTAGTTATACTTACGTATCTATTAATCAGCCATTTCTTAAATTTACCTGAAAACAAAAACAAACAAATTGTTAGTCATATGAACATATTCTACGTATAACGTTATTTAAATGAAAGTCTAAACCAGAACGAAATTAATTGGTTTATAGTAAAATGATGTCACGGTGCATTAATTTGCGGAGGTCGACGAGTCATTTATTCGCCGTAGAAAGTTGACGCGCGGTGACGTATAGCGGACGAAGACATCTCGATATTTATAAAAATATGATTAATTATGAAAAACTAAATAAAACTACAACTACAAATATCACATTACAAGTTTATTTATAATATTATTATTTTTCTTTTATCAGCTTTTATGATATCCATACATGTATGTAACATGCGTTTGTAACGTTTCAATGTTTCTATATTAAGCTTGAGTTGTTAACAAATATTGTAACAATGTTGCGTAATTGTTGGCGACCTTCTGAAGAAAACAGTTGCAAAATAAGAATATTACCAACCAAACAGATCAATAGAAACGCATCTTTACGTAAATATTTCTAAATGTACAATTAAAAACGCACTTTTAATAGTGGTGTGTTTTTAGGTGATGTAAGTTTGCACACAATAATTAACCTTCTTTATCGTTCCACAAAAGTAAGAAATCTAAAACATATTCAATACAACGTGGGATTCTTAGTTGCACAAATAGACACAATCGCTTTTTTTTGTATGGCACTGGTTAGCGGACGAGCATATGGGCCACCTGATGGTGAAGTGGTCACCAACGCCCATAGACAAAGGCGTTGTAGAAATATTAACAATTTCTTACATCACCTATGCGCCACTAACCTTGGGAACTAAGATGTTATGTCCCTTGTGCCTGTGATTACACTGGCTCACTCACCCTTCTAACCGGAAAACAAAATACAGAGTACTTTTATTTGGCGGTAGGATATCTGATGAGTGGGTGGTGTCTACCTAGACGGGCTTGCACAAAGCCCTCCCACCAAGTATAATTTAAAAAAGCTTTATTTGTACATTTTTTGCGGTCAACTTAAGTTTTTTTTTTAAAAGCAGACCACAACTGGCATGTGTGGTTTGTGATTAAGCAATAACACAACGATGGTGAATTATAATATATATTGCGAAATGACAATAATGATCGTATAGTTGCGACGGAATCGAAACGTTCGTGAGAGGTTTTATTGAACATTGAAGCAGGAGTGCAACTCGGCGAATTCAATTATCTTTAAACGCCGGGAGATGACAAAATGTCGGTGTCGATGCCGACTCATATTTATCGATATCGATCATGACATTCTTATTTGATTTGTGTATCTAATTTTAGATATATTCTGTTCATGTGTTGTGACACAATTGTCAGGTAAAAAGAAAAGAAGATATGATTTCGATTTGATCATTTACATCAAGTGTTTAGTATGTATGAAATAAACAGTCGCGTTTGTTTTTGCACCTAATAAAAAAACTTAAATCTTCATTAGAGTTATAATCTATATTTAAAACTGTTCAAAATATTTATCTGTAAAGATTTAAATATTATTATTTCATAATATATTTAACAACAGTTAATACAGGAATGTTTAATTTGAGTTTAAATATGAGAGAGTAAATATATTTGAGTGTGTTGCGGATACTCGATACAAAGAGGCTTGCAATTCTTTGACCTTATAGACTTACTGAACTGACACGGACTTGTTTCGACATAAATGAAGTGGTGCTTTCACGTTAATCCAAACGAGTTTATAGGAAAAGACGTACAGAAATCGACAGGTGTGCCGGGACGTCACTACCGGTCGCCGGCTGATAAGCGAATGTATGCCGGCCGTTCACCTGCGCCCACTGACACAGTCTCCGTCCTTCTCCCACCCGTTAGCTCAGCGATACGTTGAAACGGGATGAGCGTAGTCGAGCACGGACAAAAGCGAGTGCACGCAACAATTCCAACCGACAATACGTTATGCGACATTTCAATTTATGCAGAAAATATCTACTCTGCAGTAATTACAGTTATCCCACGGCGTTACAATAGAATCATTCGCATAGAAACATGTGGACGAAATATGTCGACACGTTTGATATTGCGTTACACGCAATCTCGGTAACACATTTGAGCGCATTTTAAATCGCTTTAGGTGTAGTATTAACGACCGTATTAAATTATATTTTTTCTTAATAATTAGTAGAGCTACATGGCTTTGTTATTTTTTCACTCAGTATTGATTAGCATAAAATATTAGATTACAGTTCACAACGCTATTGTTTGAATATCAATGATCACGACTACGACTAACTGGTTACACACATATTATAATTCATGTGAGAACTAGATCCTCATACTATATCACGTATTATTATAAGATCTGCAATAAGACGCCCACTTGTTGAAATATGTCCGTAATCAAGATAAGATCTCTATAAAATATATTTTATGTGAACTTCTTGAATTGAATATTATGAAATCCTAACCAGTTACAGTGGTGTCTGGTCTGACGAGGAAATTGTTTATATTCGTTATGTAATATTAAAAAATAAAAACTTAATATAAAAGTCATGATTTTTAACATCCGTTTGGAAGTTACTAAAATGGGTCTTTTACCTCAAAATCTTATAAAAAAATTGAAATTGAACCCTAGAGTTAGAAATATGTTTGTTTGTATTTGTATATGCATATTATGGATTAAGTTTCTGTTCTTTTACCTATCGTAAATAGATGATGATTTTCATTTTAAACTTTTATCCGATGCGAAATAACATACTGAATAATTTCCATGGAAATCGACTAAAACCCTTTCATATTTAGACGATGAGCATCGTCTTCATTTTAAATCGTAACTGTTCTTCAAAACATTGGCCGAAAATATTATAATTATTTTATAGAAATATTATGTTATTTCACCGGAGCGCAAGAACTATTTCAATATAGTTTAACGTTTAACATTATACGGATTATGTTGTATAGAGGTAGTAACTCAATACGCTATTATTTAAAGGCCATACAAAGGTAGATCGCTAAACGCTTTAAAATAGGACATTTCGTTGGCGGATTTTACTTTCACAATGGCGTGAAAGAGCCAAATTGTCCACAATCTATGTACAGTGGAAAGCATTCACGGAGGCAAGAGCTGTAGTTCGGCACCTATTTATACAAACAATGGGCGAGTGAACAGCGGTAGCATTTACCAAGTGAGATTGTATTGTTTGCATATTTTTCTTTTGTTACCAAAAATGTCGAGAGTTGGTCAATTCATGTTTGTAATGGTACCATTTTATTTATATCGTTATTCATAATACAGCGTAAATAAACGACATTATGTCATTCGTTTAATGTCAATATAATCGGTTTTTGAACTGATAACTATAACCACAACTCTGTATAATGGCATAGATAATTAAACTTTGCTCCGATAATTTCATTCCACGGTAGAAATATATTTGAATGTCGGAGATATTCGTTACTTTGCGAGATTGCGAACTATAGATCGAACCATGCTCATTAACTACGGCAGCAACGCAGTTTTGTAACAACAGGCGCAAACGCCACCGCCGCTTGCACAACCAGGGCTTACGGCGATTCCCACGCGGATTTCGTACACAGGTGCTATTGAATGCAATATGCAATCGTTGCACGACGTTAGCAAAACATACGAGCTGCATCATTCAATTAGGAAATATTTATTTCTGTCGGTCACTAAAATCACACGGTAGAATTTTTACAACAAAAAATAAATATCATCGTGAAATATAAAATGTTGCAGTTAATCACGTTCTTTTGTGCGTACGATTTATCGAGTCACGGCTTGTTCCGAGCATTTGAGCCGAGATGCAATAGATCGAGATGCAATAAATATGTAATTCACGAACAAAACACCTAAGAGGTCGCCCGCTGCGCCTACTGATTTACATTTACGAGTTGGAACACGTTGTACCACGCCTTTGCCCTTTGAATTTATGTTGCCTACATCTAAATAACATCGTGAGGGTCGCGATTTCAAGGCTAACAAAGCTTCAACCGGAGATGCCGCTCAAACGAATCGAACACTTGTTTTATTTAGTTGCGAATAACAACTCATTGATTGAATGGTATTAAACTTAAACAAAATTAAACTGTCGTGAAAAAAGTCGTATACTATTTTCAATGGTTTAAATTGTACTGAAAAGGTAAGCGTTAATTGAGGCGTAATTCTTTAACTAAAGCGATTTAAGTTCAGAGCGAGCGATGAACATTCCGACTTCGATCTAATTACGTCTTATAAGCGATAGTTAAGGGCGGGAATGCGGTGACAGCTTAGTTTTAATAGCACGTCTCAAAGGCAGCGCTTAGGTGTGCCATCGACAACCTTCCATTCTCTATGATTATAGACCTTTAAATATTCACACTAAGACTTTTTTTTTTATTTACAAATATCAACTTCGAACAAGTTTTATTAATCGTTAGTTTATTTTATAATCCGTCATATTATAAGTGCACTAATTATGTAACAATTACATTTTGTTCATTCATACTTCTCAATTTCATACCATATTTGAAAACATATTCAGAATCAGTAATTATAACTATTATACAATTACTCTCGTTTCTTTGACTAAACCGTTAATCAGTTGACAGAAAAAAAACAAATCATTTTAATAATGGACCGTTCGATGACAGTTTCGTTATAATATATGAATTTAATTACAGTGTAAATATAAATCACTATTTAAATAATAATTTTACAGCTTTGACAAAAATCCAGCAATATAAATAATAAAATGAGGTTGTCAAGAAATTAGGTTTTATATTGGAACGTATAAAATAATTGTATGTATACATACCTTTACAATCATATGAAATGGAAATGAAACTTTGGCCGCGAAAAGAAAGTACGACAGAAAGTTCTGTTGCAAAGTACACGATAAAATAATAATGATTTCTCAACTATTACCACTTCTAGCTAGAATAAATTGATATGTATATTGTACAGCGATTGGATAATGAAATTTTATATTCATCGCCTATAAATATTTACGTATCGTAAAACGAATAGCGCTTAAACGATTCCTCGATATATGATGGTGGTTTCCTCGGCTTAAATATCTTTTAAAACATGAAAATTGGCAGTCGAGGCTTTACGATCAAACGGAACAAATTCCAAAATCAACAACCGAGGCAATCTTCGCCAACGATTATTTTAGAAGTGTTGAGTGAAATCGTAAACTTAATAACCACAATGAAGACTCGAGGTAGAGCTAAAAACGTTGGCAACGAAGGAAATACAACGGAAAAACGAAAATTTAACATTTTATCGTAATGCCTCGTTCGTTTGAAGTTAAATTTTACGCAGAGCTGCCATTGAGCACGTGTGTTCAAAACAACGCGTTATCGTTTGAGATAATGGGAACGGGAGGACCTTGGTCCGAACACCCACGACAGTCGCACGTCAATCATATTCTATTAGTTCAAAGTCACATCTATAAAGTTCATTACCTCAATCGAATGAGTTATTGACGTTAGGTAACATGTCCAAGCGGCTGTACTGAAAAAAAAAAAACATTTATTTATCGTCTATGAAATATATAGGCGATTACTATTTGAAATCTAATAACTATCGTATTTTATAGCCGTTCTCCTATTCAATTAATTAAGCAATCGATATAAAAAAAAAACATATTTTAATCTTTCTGTCTTTACCAAAATAATTCAATTTATTCTAAAATAATCTTAATGTACGATCGATTTAAATACCTTTTGACGTATTAAGCTTTTTCAATCAATTATCAAGTCGTCCATACTAATTATTATAAATGCGAAAGTGTGTCTGTTAGTTTGTCCTTCTTTCGCGCAGCGGAGCAATCCCCGTAATTATTTGCATAGAGATTAGTTTATGCCTCGAGTAAATACTAGTTTTCTATACGTTCGTACCTCTTTCTCAACTCTTGTAATGAAAACTTTAGTACGTTTTGTCTGAAAGGTTAATAATATTTATGTTCCTACGAGATATATATGTAGTTATAGAAGTCTTGTCAAATAAGGACTTTATCAGCGTGGAGTAAATTACTTCATTTCACATTTACCAGACCGTGGCGATAGTAACGTTCTGAAATACAAGTGTCTTAGTAAAACCGTCAGTTTAATGGAGGATTTTAATTTCTAAACGAAATTGAAAACAAGGCCTGAAGAAAAAAACTCTGGTTATCTTGTTTCGAAACAGGGTACAAAAAATAATAAAAGAATATTTATTTACAAAGTAATAATGAAATTAGTATTCTAAAGCCTTCATTTTCATGACTCGAGGAAGCCATACAAATTCAAATTTTACTTAAAATTATTAGAGTTAAGGATTAATTAAAACAGTTCTCACCCTTAGAAGTTTATACAATATCTTTGTAAAGTTTACAGGAATTCATCTCATAAAATAAAAATATTCCAAAACCTACACATAAAATATGGAAAAGGACTAATATAAGAATATTGTATAGGCCATTAATATATTATTTTGAATTTTTAATTCGATAATTATAGTATAAGTTGTACCGCAGAAGTGAATGCTCGTTTGAGTTAAAACTCTTCATAAAATAATAATAATATATCGAAAGATCCTCCCGTTCTCGTCCTACTGTAAGATAACATTAAATTTTCCCCACCACGTTAAGTGTATAATAAAAGTTTTCTAATAACCAATTCATGTTGTTAAAATAAAAAATATAAAAGCAATTTTTTGCAGTATTTATTATATGCAAATTATTTAATAAGTAAATGTTCACTGTGAACACAAAATAAGTGATACAAATAGCATGGTTATATGTTGTTATTACTATTCACGTAAACATAAATCTTCGATCATTGGTGCTCGTTTGATTTATCTGCGGTCGGCGCATTGAGTAGTTCTTTTTCTATTAATCTCTATGTGTAGTCAAGTCGACAATTACTGGACACGTCTATCCATATTTGTTCCGGTTGTAAGGTCTCTTCATAACATAACAATCGAAATCTAAATTTTCTTTATTCAAATATGCTTATGCTTGGTAAGAGCGCTTTCATCGACGTCATTACGAATTCTACTGAGAACATTTTCTCTTATCCACCAATTATAAGACAGGTATGTTAATAAAATATTATTTTATTTAAATATCTTGATTGAACATGAACAAGTAACTCCACAGTTTTTAATTTTCAACGTCTCTCTTATATATAAAATAATTTGCCTTTCGTAATAATTATTTTAAACAAAAGATTTAAATTTAACCAATTGGTAAAGTAATATATATCGGAAAAAAATCAAAATATAAATGAATAATAATACTTTGACTTTTGCGGAGCAGAAAATTTGGTAATATTACTTTTATCTTTACTAGTGTTTTTAAAATGAATGATACTAATCAAAATAATATTTATTATTTTGATTATTATTATACATAACATTGTTGTGAACGTGTAGTGGCGCATCTGTAAGTAATCCAATTTTATTTAAAAACATCGAGTTTCAAGATTATAAACAGCCCGGGCAACTCTTTGATGTTTATTAAAAACATTTTAATCAATACTCATACCTAAAAATCTTGTCTTGTCTCCCGTATTATACGTCTGTAACTGTACGTCATAATAATATGGTTTTCTTTCGTATAAATAATAAGGTTTTTCTGTCACTGGAGCTTTTCTTAACTTACTCTTATATACTTAATGTGGTATCAAATAGACCTATTCACTTACGAAGGCGCAATTAAATTTAAATTTAAGTTAATCACAAAGAGGGGTTAAATAAAAAAAAGAAAAATTAACGATTGCATGATAGTTCACCGTTTTCTGTTAGAGATATGAAAATCGGTATCTGGGCTTCTAAATATTTTTTTCTAATCCCCTCCCATCAAATCGGGAATCCGCTAGTAAGTAAAAATCAAGTGTATTTTTTATATATAATTAATAAATTATAGAAGAATATCTTAATATTACGGTAGGTGTATAATTGTACACATCACATAACCGAAGGTGCTACAAATATTTAAATTTCATTTAATTCCGTTCTCTGCACTCATTACAAAAAATAAACTTTAAAAGTGTCCGTCTCGTTTTCAAATTATTCAATGTTCTATCGCCCACGCCTTAAACTTAATATGTTGATTCGAATATAGTTCACGATCACCTCGCTCTCCTCTCGACTCGTAGAAAAACTTGTCTGATCTCGTACAAGGCAGTCCCGCGCGATTACTATTTATTATGGCTGGCCTATATCGACATATCAATGAAAACTATCGCGATTTAATAGTTCTCCGTTCGTTTTTTTAATCATCTGAAGCTTAGAGATTGTATATATAATAGCCGGAGGAAGGTCAACCATCGTTTCACAATAAATATTTGGTATTTATAACCGTATACTTCGCCATGAAAAATGTATCTAAAACAAAAAAAGATCAAAGGATTTAAGAATTTATAATAAATTAAAAATTTTTGAAATTAGAATAGTTTTGAAATATGGTTATTTATAATTGTAATAATGCCAATTAAATGTTAAACGAATTTAAACATTTGCTGAAACTTCCATTGTGTCTTCGTCATGTCACTGTTCACTTCGGTTGTGTTGGATTGCTGTCCTATCAGATTATGACACTGAAGATAGATGAGTACAACTGTGTTGAGTACCACTTGTACACTATCATATCAACGCAACGGAATTGGCTATACTCCTTTGAGATTGTCCGCGATGACGAGCATCGGTCATCATTATCAAAAAACATATGAAGTATAAAAAAAATCATGTCTTCAAACTTAAAAACAATTGTAAATGTAATAAAAATAAAAAAATACAACACCAACGTCACTTTTAAAATTATCAAATGATGACAATTATTTATTATTTATTAGTGTATCGATATAATTCGTGATTTAAGTATTAACTAACTAGAAATCACGTTAAGGCATATAATATCCAGAGTGCAAACGAGCAGATCGCGTGACTTGGAATAATATTTGCATATTAGTCTGACCAATTTCGTATGTTTATTATTAAAACTGTTTTAAATACACATCAAAACGTAATCTCTACATATTATAAAACTGTATCGTGGTTTCATAAATAAATTTGATAAAGAGTTACATTTTTATCTACATAACATAAATACACATACTAATATTTGTTTCAAAAACAATCAATCAAATCAAAACGATCAATTTAAAATATTACAGAGTGGCTAAATTTGTCGATATGACTGTCATTATATAATTACTTAAAATTAATAACTAATTTAGGTAATCATACAAAATTATACGTTTTTGAAGGTGTAAACAACATTGAAAAAAAATCCCCGATTCAAACGCAATCTCTATAAAATATATGTATTTGTAAACGTAAATTCCTTTCAATAAAACTTTGCTCTGGAACATTTTACAAGATCTTCAATATCGCGAAAAAAAAAATAGTTATAAGACTAAATCGCGCTTACCGTCGTCAATGCGTTTTACTGGACACAACGGATCGCAAATATCAATTTCGAACTAAAGTTTCAAATTAAAATCGAATATATAAACGAATACAAGAATAAGAATGAGCTTGTTAAACAACACCGTAGCTACCTCTGTATTATTAAAATTAATACGGTAGGCGTTCAAAAGATTGTTCAGTTTTATTATGTAGCAGTTCGCGGTCTCAGTTAATTATATTTTCAATTTCACAACTCGACAGTTTTGCTGCGGGCAACGAGTAATAGGTATATCTTGAACGATTTCAACGCGAAATTTTGCTGAGGCTCTTAATTATATCGCTCGAAGTAGGTTCTATTCACCAATCTTAATAACAGAAATAAATATGCTAAAACAAGCGGCCGAGCGGCAACCGCCAGCACAGACGAGTTGGAAACGCTCCAAGCTGACTGCGAAAGAGCAACATTATGCGCATCTGTGCAATTACTTACATACAAGCGATAAAATTACTTCGTACATATTGTTAGTTCCTTTTGAATATTCGTTAATGTACTTTATTTATTTCAACTGGCGAGGCGCGTTTAAAGTTCTATTAAATTCACATTTATGTTTTATGTATGCACTTTTACTTTGTGCGAATCCGTCTGCTTAGGTACGACCCTCGCATCAATTACTTGTTCGCAAACAGCACCAGTATTTACATTTTGCCGTAATTAATTACAGGCTCAGGCGTTGTCGTCACGTTAACGGTTTGAGCATAGATTTTCCTGTTTTCCTTAAAGTGTCAATATATATGAACGGTATACACATCTGTTCACAAATTTATTTCTGTGATAGGTAAGCGAACGGCACATGGACCACCTGATGTTAAATGGTCACCACCGCCCATAGACATTGGCGCTGTAACACAAATATGAAAACATTTCTTACATCACCGATGCGCCATTATCCTTAGGAGCTGAGATGTCATGTCCCTTGTGCCTATAGCTACTCTGGTTACTCACCCTTCAAACTGGAATATAAAAATACTAAGCTGTTTGGCGGTAAAATATCTGATGAGTAAGATACTATCGAGTAAATTTCCTCTTCTTTAAATTGTATAACTTCATAATTTATCCCAATTCGCCTGTATCATTTCCAGTCCACTTCTTTCGTACCGTTTGGTAAATGCGCAATACGAAAAATATTCCATAAACTTAAAACAATACAAGAATGATCCCGCAGATCACGAGGCAGGCAGCATGTTTTCCTTACCCCTTGCCCTTTCGACAGTTCACGGTATACGCCCACGTGGCACATGACGCACGAGTTTAAGCTTCTCCTTTTAACCCAGATACCACGTGACCCGCTCGAATTTAGCCTAACAACATTAATAACTTATAATGACGAAAGAAATACTTTTTGTGTCAAAAATGCGATGTTTTGTAATTGATATGTTCATTATTATTATTTTTTGATGAAAGTAACTCAGTATGTCTGTCTGTTGCTCTTTCATGACCTAACCAATAAACATAATTTGACAAAATTTGGATTGAATCAAGCTTAAACTCTAAGGAAGAAGGGTACGTTTCTATGCCTAACACCTGCCTACCAAGTGGCGGCAACTAATCTATACAAATATCAGTCTTTTTAAACAAACACAAAATTATTGCAGCTGTGAAAACGAACAAAAAAAAAAGTAAATTATCATTTATTTAATAGAAACTAGAGATGACTATATTAAGCAATGCAATGCTTAGCTCTAAACATCTATAACCACCGAACAAGGAGCAGATTCTTGACATTTATCTTTGAATCGGTATCCATATAAGGTCAAACGTTTAAATTACGGTCATTGAGACCACTAATCTTTGCCCATTTCGCAGAGCAATTTTACGTAAATTTAGTCTAACCCGAGCTATGTACTGTATTAATCCAGCCGCAGATATCGCGTGAGAAGGTTGCCACTAGGAATCCGACGTCAATGAAAACGCTTGGTTTATATTCCTTGATGCCAATATATTTAGAATTCATGTTTATTAAAGTACTGATTTATAATCGATTACATCTTTAGAGGTTTATTAATTAGCTTTATGAGTTCGGTATACTTTTGATTCGACTCAACATTATATTTACTGACTACACATTATATAATATATCATTTATTTATTAAGTATTGTTAACAATCTCTACATAGTAAAAAACATAGTCGTTCCCGTTACGCAACGGAATTTAATGCAGTTTTCATCAATAAACAGTGGTTCAAGAGGAAGGTTTATTTGTGGAATATATGCATATTGAACAGAAAAGACAAGAATATCAACTTTCCTAGCCTTATGTTTGTTCTTCAATATCAAAGTTGCATATAGACTCTTATTGTACCCAAGTGAAATCAGGACGGTTAGCTAGTTAAAAATAATCAAAATAAAATTAGTACTGTTTATATAATCCTAACGAAAAATTATTAGTCTTTGCAAAATTGTTGATGTCATGACAATGAATTAGCCGTATGAAAATATGAAATAAATAATGATAATGGTCATTAAAATTACTTTTTTTAAATAATATCTCTAATTTTTCTCATTTATAAATTTAAATACGAAATGATATATTAGTCTGACTTTTGGCAGATTACACAATCGCTAACAAGCTTAATGCGTTAGTCAGAAATAATATCTATCTATCTATGCATTTCGTTTCATGTCTGAGATGATATATTTGATATTTTGTAGTGTGCGGATTAGACTTTTATCACGCGTAAAACGATTGCTTCAAGCGAAAGGCAATTAAAAGAAGACAATTTATTATCTTTTTACTTTTAGATCGTAAATAATATTTTTTATTATTTTTAATGCGAAAATAACAATTAGTAAGTTTTTTTTAAATAACTAAATCAATGTTAGGCGGATAAATAAATGGATCACCTGATGGTAGCCGCTGCCCATAGACATACATTGACTACGTAAAAAAAAAATCATTCCTAACATGGCCAATGCATTACTAACCATGGTAACTACGATGTCCCTTGTGCCTGTGTAAGAGTATTAGACTTAAAAAAAAAAAAACATTTTAATATCTAATAAGGAAAATGGATACTGATTATCTAATGGCTAGAATCAATTCATTTCATACATATTACATTATGTTTAAAGGGAAATAGCGTGTATGAAAGATCTATTCGCTGGGGAAGCGTGGCGGGCCGCCGAGATGAGCGCAATGATTTGCGACCACGATAAATCCAACCGGCAGACGGGGACAGACCCGCCCGCGGCCGCCACGATAAGTGTATCCAATTACTACGATACCCTACACCGGACCACACCATGAAATACTATGGCAAAAAAGTACTTTGAATAATAAGTTTAACGAACTCCTACTTTGTATTGATTTGTACCTTACTAGACAATCGAACGACTTTGTTTTCTTTACCCACTTTATTGTACTTCCTTCAATAAAATTGGACCGGGAATCGAATATTCTACGTTAAAAACCAATAAATAACAAAACACCAACTCACTTATTCATTGATAATATTATTTTTTCTGATGAGAATCGAAGCCGTTACTCATGTCTCTAGACTTTGTAATAAATAAAAACCAAATACAGTGACTACTGCATAATATTCACCCCGGGTCGTGTAGTTTGATTTACGCGTTTATTTCTAGGTATTTATAAGGGTGCGTTATATTTTATAGGTATACATATTACATATTGATGAAAAATATTTTATAATTTCGATTATACGCTGTAATCAATACAGATCCCAAAATCAGAATTAATATGATCAGTCAAATAAATTAGTTAAATTAATCGCGTGTTTTAAGTCTACAAACGATTCGTAGTCATCAGTAGAAATTGTATGAAGACCGTATACACTAAGAGAAAACCTGTAACTCCAAATTCAAAGTGTAAGAACAAGGTCACGGGTACATATTGTACTTAAACGAGAAGTGATAAATTAAACGCCAACACCAATATTAAAGAGCTCCACAGCACAGTCTGTCAACGTGAAGTTTCACTATGTCGTCTTCGAAGTGCAGTTAACCTTTTTCCCATAGCGCGTCTCGTCTTGTTTTACACGAGAAACCGTTGGCGACTTCCACTCGAGCTTGCAGATAATTAATTCCGTCCTGAGCTACTTATGTTACCAGTCGCAAAGAAACCGCACCCTATAATGGACGATGAACATCTTTAACTAGCGTCGAGCGTTTAATTTTCTTCTGATTTCACTTCTCTTTGAAATGTCTTTAGTATAAAGTGAGTCAATAGATTTATAGGACAAAATACTTATTGTAATATGAGTTTCTATACAACTGTGTAAGAGTGTCACTTTCTTTTTTTAATTATATTATAATTTATTATAATCTGCGATGACAGCACATCTCTCACTGTCGATCGACGTTTCGTATTTAATTTTAAAGCGAATATACAGCCTTGAGATTTATCTCTACATTGATTAGTTTTGCAAGTTATTTATTAGCAATTAGAATCGACAAACTGTGTCGAATGGAATGAATAGATGAGGCTTTTTAGAGTCGCTTGAGTACTAACGAAACCTTTGAGTGCAGTCGGAGCTCTAGTTTCCACAGGCTATAAACTAAAGTTACATTTTCCTTGGAAGTGTAACGAACTCGGTGGTTACAAAGGGGCCGTAGCTTTGAGTTCCGTGCGGTTACCGTCACCGGACACCGCGGAAGAGCTCGGGTATCCAGTCCTCATAAATCAAACAAGACCACTCCCCCAGCTATCTGTCCCGACATTGCTTTTGTTTACTGACCATTTTACATTATCACCTTCCGATTATCAAGAACACATCCAGTAGTTTTATTTATATTTCTTACTTACTTTCTAGGAAAAAGACATTTTCTCTCAAAATCAGCAATTGTTCGAATTGTCAAGTTCGAATCAGCCGAATTTAAAAGATAATATTTTACTAAACTTTCTATTTTGATTTATTACCAATTTTATTCGATAAATTCGTTTATTCTAATAATTATTATTATTAAACAAAAGTAAACGTAAATCTCGTTTTTACCGTCATAATTTATCTCGAGCCATGTTTAAATTCATGAACAATTAGATCAGTGAAGTTGTTTCTTACAAGGTCAACGCTAGCGCCATTTGCAGTCCTACGGTTTCTGAAGCTGGTCAGATTGTTGCTTTCTGAGAATCGACCGCGTGCTGAATCAGATCGAGGTCTACTGGATCGAGTTAAACGAGATGCTCGCGAATCGATAATTGCTTCACGAGAAACAGAATGTACATCTTATTATAATACATAGTGCAGTAGTCATGTTCTTTCGAGTGACTACGAT
The DNA here is from genome assembly GCF_037043105.1 of Vanessa tameamea. Taxonomy (NCBI): domain Eukaryota; kingdom Metazoa; phylum Arthropoda; class Insecta; order Lepidoptera; family Nymphalidae; genus Vanessa; species Vanessa tameamea. The sequence goes on along the minus strand of NC_087320.1, from coordinate 10,088,616 downwards.
TTATTATTATTATACTAAATCATACGAGTACAAGATATAAAAGTTGCTTGCAATCATTCAATATATTTATTTTTGTGAATGACGTTACTGGGCAAAGATCTCCTCTAAGGAGAAGGTCTGGAGCTTATTCCACCACGGTGAGTTCGTAGATTGAGGTTAATAATAATAATAATAAAATAGATGATAAATCACGCTATGACTTTACACGATATCTCTTAAACTAATGACATTTCGCAGAAAGCAGGACCAATACATTAAGAAACAGTGACAACTGCAGCGTAAATCAACAAGTTGAATCGGAATCGAGTGCTGTGGGCAACAAAATTACTATAAGTACATATTTATGAAATTCCATTTGCAATAACTTAGCGAATTGAAGCTTACATTGTTATTTCGTGACCATGGAACTACAGTTTAACCTTTCACTATCTTAAAGTAAACAGAAGCAAGAATGATGACAGGACAACTTTGTTTAATTGTTTCGAAGTCTTTACAAGTCGATTTTTTTATGTAGTATATTCAATAGCACTTATAAGAACGTATTTGTAAAATGTGAATATTTTCATAAGTTTGCGGCACCTGTATGATTATAGATACATTGTTGCTACCGATGTACAATTGTACAATTGCTTTAATAGATGCTGTCTTCGAGGGCCGTATCAAATCATCAAACATTATAAGCTCTCCACTTTTCCACCCAAGCAGTCGTTTGCGAGCGGTATCAATGATACATTGTTTGGTACCCTGCGGCTCAGCCCATCCATATATTGTTGTCTGCAGATAAATTGTTATGTTCTCGCGAAACAGAAATATAAGGGTAATCCTGGCAGTCATGTTAAGCGCCCGATCTGACGACTGCCTCGGGGATTACGTAAGACTTTAACAATAGTCATTAGCAATCAATCAAGCGAGATCCAGTGGACAACAGACGCCTTGTCTGCGAAAATTGGTAAATCGACCCTTGCGGTCAAATTGTGGAATCTAATGTAAACGTGTATACGATTAAAGAGTCGATCGTGATCGATTTAAGTTTGATTTTTAGCGATGGCAATATACGTCCGAACGAAGCCGCAGCCACGTTAGAAGAGACCGCGAGATGAACTTGAACATAGGGTTTTATCGAAATTGCAAGCGATACGTTGATGGCTGTGGTTGGCGGCACGCGCTAGGAAGACGCTGGGGCAATTGAAAAGAGTCGAGTTATTGCGGGAAATGCGAGGGAATCGAACCACAATTGCTCCTGCCGGGCACGCCGCACATTGTGTGGAGTTTGTTGTGGATGTCATTTGTGGCTTCCACATTGTTGTACTAACATTATACAGAGAAATTAAAATTGAGAACTGTACGCTTTACGTTGGTCGGTACAAGCTTAACTTCTAAAATTTCAGATGCATATATACTATGATTTTGAATAAAAACATTAATGAATGTCTAGAGAGCCATGCTTAATCTACTAAATATATCATATTAAGAGATACAAAGCAATCAATTACAATATAATTTCGAGAGACGGTGCTCGGACATTGATAAACTTCGACGGCAAGGGTCAATTAAGCGCATTCGGTGCAGCTCGTCAGCTGTGTCATTATGTTATGAATCTTCCGGACCTCATGTCCTGTCGGTTATTAACCCTTACCGTTCATTAGTGGCTTCCGTTGGACACGCGTTGCGTATTGAGGTGTATGGGATGTTGCGACACGGAATCTAGTACCGTTGTTGTGAATATCATATAATAAAATGCAATCATTACCAATCCGATAAACTATACCATATGTAGTATTATTGCACAACAAACAAATACATAGTTTCATACAGATTCGTTGAACATTGAACGTTTTAATATTCTATGTATCATGTATAATAATGTGAGTTTTTCTAAGTTATAATCCCTGTTTTTTTGGTTTATATTGAATCCACGTAATTCAAGGCACGTGCACGGACAAGGCGTTAAGCAAGAGGATTAATATATTGGATCCGCCACCGGGCGATTGTGACACAGAATGTTAATCGAAGGAGTTCAGATGACGCCGAAACGGAACAAAAAAGAGAACAAAGAATAAGCTCCTTGACTGTAGACGTCACGCGTCGCCGAATCCGAAGGATTACCTGTCGAATTTTGATAGCCGAATTACGATATGTCTGATTAATTCAATGAAGCGGGTATTGTATTACCTTTTTTATGTTTCGAACTCGTGTGCACTGATTAATCGTTTTCGATTTATTTTCATCAATACATTCTTAGCCCGTTTCATGTTACATAAACGTTGAAGTTAAATTTTCGGTGCTCATCAGTTTGTATGACATTTACAAATTAGGTACGATTAAAAAACCTTCGAGGAAACTGCATACGTCATTTTAGCTTAATATTTTGCAAATTGTATTGTGTTGGACCTGATTTTATTTAATGTGTTAGTTTTTTGTCTTGTGTGATATGTACATTTATTAAATTATTAAGATTTAATCAATCAATCATCAAATGGAGATATGATAAAATATTAATTACAGCAGTTATTTGTTTTTAAATTGTAAAATTATTCTTTGAGATTTTGAAATGGGAAGTCATTGCTGAACTCTGAATACCTTGAATTGACAAGCTTCAAACGAACGATAATATGATCGATTACCTACAAGGTATTAATATTGTATACATTACTCATACTAAGTGGAACACGTTTGATGCATTTAGATCAAAGATACATTTCATTATTTTTTATTTTTTTTTCCGTGAAGAACTATTGTAACAATGGCTGATACATTAATCGGATACGCAATCCGTCACTCGTGGGAAGATCGAGATAAGAACGTACTTTCATCCGATCACACATGATTTAAGCAAGTACAGTACAAGAACGCTTACGGCGAGTCACGTATTCGTAAACAAACAAGACTAACGTTGTTTACAAATATCTCAATCGTATAAATATATATTTAATAATTGTAGCTTTTAAATTTTTGAATATGTTTTTTAAATATGTGTAGTCGGACGACCGCTATATAAACATTGGCGCTTTAAGAAATATTCATAATACCATTCCTTACATTGGCAATGCCCTACCAACGTCGGGAACTAAGATGTTTTGTCCACTGTGCCTGCAGTTACACTGGCTCACTCATCCTTTAAACCGGAACACAACGATACAAAGTATTGATGTTTGGCATGAGAATATCTGATGAGTAGGTGTTACCTATCCAGACGGGCTTGCACAAAGCACTATAACCAAGTGCTTGTTAATGGTCCAACATACAACGGTATCAGTGCGTGGCCACATCCTTCAGACGCTGTTACTGCAAAGATTGAAACACATACAGCCAATGCGCTCTCAACGGTGGGATCAAGATATCATATCCCTCAAAATACAATCCGAAACTTTCCTGCTGCGGATTCTCATATTCGACATTTGGGTTATTCACTATTTTTTTACCATAACATAATATGAATATGTATGTTACACCGTAAATGTATGCTTTTATCTTATAAATTTCAAATCCACAAGTATATCTATCTATGATTTTATATTACATTTATATCGTTGACAATGCACGTAACTCTAACGGAGAAGTTCACGAACTCAAATAATAAAGTTTCAGACAAGAAAATATAATAACATTTGCTTTCGCCACGACCCCACTCGGAAGTTTCCAGCTAAGGGTAATAAAACTCGAACAAAACGATTGTAACGTAGAGTACGTATAGCCTGCATGACACGCCTGGATCGTGTGTATCCAAGTGGAGACATCACCAAAACTCCCCCAATACTCGCGAAACGGCAACGGATCACGCAGCCAGATAAATTTTATAACATGTTTATTATTCTAAATAATCAATAATAAATGGATATAGAGGCTACGACCAAAGAAACCAAGATTGTCTGAAAGACGATATGGCTGCAAAGAATGTTACTTGTGAGATGACGTCAGACGGAGAAGTATGGAAGAAGACATGCTGCGCCGACCTCAAATAAAATTGGGATAAGGGCAGGAGGATGAGGAGGATGATGATAATATTGTAATTAATAGATTAAATATTTACTTTAAATATAGATTATGATGTGATGTGATGTGTGTGATGAGCCACGGAGAATGGCATCTCACAATCTGATGGGACCTGATCCAATTCCCAGAGCCGACCTCGGAATCGAGTCCGCGTCTTAAAGATTTCCGGCCTATAAACTAGCCAATATACCGAGGCTAAAATTAAAACGCATGTTTGGTTCAACTTGTTTATAATAAATTACAAATACGAAATAGTCTTGAGCAATTCCAAGGAACAGTTAGTACGTGGATAACTCTAGTGGCAAAAATACAGAAATAGCCATTTACGTTGCCGTTGTCGTAAATTACAAGTATTGAAAACGTGGACGTAATTTTGAGAACAATTATAGCGTTATGTATGTGGCTATTTATATTGACGCAACAGACTACGAAAAATCACGTACACGTTTTACGAATTTAGTCCCAGCTACTTATTCTTGGGAATAAATATATAATGTCATCAAAAGTTATGCTTTGTGTTGTCTTCGTTTGTTTTTTTTTTTTTCTATTTACCTTTACTTATATTATAAAGAGAGTAATCGCCGGAACGATTCTAAAAACTTTGTCATTATCAAAATTACATTAGGTAGTCCTGAGTGTTATAGGACACAAATTATAATTATATAATATGATTTTCTTAATTAAAAGACTGCTGGGGAGTCGTCGCCGGGGAAGGTCGCTAGTATCCAAATAAAAATATAACTTTCCTTTTATTAAGTATAATTCAGAAATCGATAAAAAAAACCACGCTCGGTCAAAAGAGGCGATTTTTTTGTATCAACATTGTAATAAATTATTATATTACAATATTAAATTACATAGCATAACGACATTACATAGCATAAGCATTACGGTCGTCGTGTGCGGCATGCGGTCATATCGAGTAGTTACACTACAATATACGTCCCAATGAACGCTGTGAAGCGAACGTTTGGTTACTCGATTTTTCATTCGGATGTTAGCTTACTGATTACAAAGAGAAAATGTTATATTTATTAGTAAGTTCGTTAATATCTAGTAACACTGAGTAGTCTAGTTGCTTATTAACGAAGTAAGTATTCTTATAATTATGAGTTATTTTGGGATACTTTCATATTTTCACGATATATTTTGTCTTCTCCATTTCGCTTGAAATCGATCCTTTATAATTTTTATAAACCGTAACCTCAATTTTTTTCATTTGTACCAAAACATCAACATTAATTAATAAGTTAGTAAAAAGAACCATAGACGTACGTACCTTACTAATTTAAAGCTTTCTTAACGCCATTAATTTAGCTGTCAACCTAAAACTAAACCCTAAACAGCGAGACAAAGTATTGTTGTCTAACTGTAGAGTAAACTAATGAATGAGAGGTTACCCACTTAGCCGGTTCTCACCAAGTAAACAAAACAAATCAGACGGCTAAATTTATTATATAAATATATACGTAGAAATATATAATACTAATTGTCGCCCGCGGCTTCGGTCACAATAGATCGGTCACGATAGACAGACAGAGTTACTTTTTGCATTTATAACATAAGTATAAATGATGTTTTTATTTAAATAAAATAAAATGCAAGGCGAAAAACAAAGTCGTCCCGCAGAACCCGTCATACATAAAGCTACCCACTAACGCTTACGAGACCGTAGACAATCGTCCTAGATAAAGAGAATCTCCTACGTATTTCACATCGCTATCCAGCACCGATGACATTTACGATTCAGCTATGTCCGTTACACAAAAAGACTATATTGTTCGACGTCTTAGTATCATTCTATATCGGGGGTACCGTTACGTCACTTAATACGTGGATAGTAAACTGTTATTAGGATCGTGTATACAAACTATGTGGCTGGAAATAGTAGCTTTACAGGAACATAAAAACTGTAATGCCTCCGTCTGTTACTAATACTTTACGGTAATATCCTTTACTTGTCTTACGTCTTTGCTGTTTCGGATCATATCTCATTCTTATATTACTTTAAAATGTTTATGCGTTACCATCGCCTTGATAGTGTTATGAATAAAAAAATCATATAATTAATTATGCCGGCCTTTTATTTCAGAGTGAACGTTAGAACGCAAATGTATTACGCTTTTATAGGTCGTAAGCGTATTTTAATTTTATGATAATATTTCAGTCGGGTCTGACCTTCGAACATAAAATATCCAGATCAAGGTAAAGTTTAATGTGTAGCCCGGCCGTGACCCCGGTCCCCGGTAGTGGTCTAGCGTCCGGATATCTCTACTAAGTCCCACCCAGATTTTGGCACGAGGATAGGCGGGCGAGGTCTTGTTTTATTTGAAACTTGCTAAAACCTCTTTTTGAATGTACGTAAATTTAAAATTATTTAAAACCCACACGTTTTAATACATTCCAAATTGATTAATAGAAGAAATATATTTGCTGTAATCCAAATGACCACACATTGTTCTACAAAAAACCGGAGCAAAGACGATTTAAAAAAAAAGTATTACGGATTTAGTCGACGTCTACATTTATAAAATAAATCGTTGAAAATGTTTTAAAAAAAAGTTGGAAGGAAAATATACACAATCCTATAGCGGTGGTAATAATAAAAATACGAACAAAAACAATAGCAGTAAATCAAAGCGCACCAGAAGGCCACTCGACGTCACTGCTCGCGACCCGGCAGCACTCCGGGGAAATCGTGAACGTCCACTATTACCAACCACGAAAGCTATACTTAAAAATGAAAATTAAACCAAAAAATACTTTTTGTATTGCCTTTCTAGAATTGAAACGTTAAAAATTAATGTACCGAAAACAAATACTTTAAATCATCTAAAAAAAGACTATATAACATTCACATTCAGTCATATTTAATAATTACATTACATTAACAGCCTGTAAATTTTCCACTGCTGGGTTAAGGCCTCCTCTCACTTTGAGGATAAGGTATGGAGCATATTCCACCACGCTGCTCCAATGCGGGTTGGTGGAATACACATGTGGCATAATTTCGTTGAAATTAGACACATGCAGGTTACCTCACGATGTTTTCCTTCACCGCCGAGAACGAGATGAATTATAAACACAAATTTGAATGAACACATGAAAATTCAGTGGTGCTTGCCTGGGTTTGAACCCGAATTCATCGGTTAAGATGCACGCATTCTAACCACTGGGCCATATTCAATAATATCGAAATAATATAAAAAGTTAGAATCATTATATAAGATATACAGCCAAAATAAAATATCTGAGGAGGAGGAGAAATCCAAACGTATTTGAAATTAGAGAGATGGCATGACTAATATGAATAGACAACATTTATTATAAACATGTCCAGGAAAGGAGTGTTAATTATAGATATAACTTTTTTTTTTGTACTATGCGCAAGTAAGATGAGCAAGATTATACGCACCGCCATTTCATACACTCACAGGACGTGATGTAGCGTATAATTAATCAAATAGAACGTGCTATTTTAATTAATGCCATTAGATAATTCTTGTAAATTGAACACACGCACGTGCCGACTATCTGGTCCGGCTTTATTACTGTAGATTCTCGTATATTCTATCTACGGTACCATCTGAGCGTGAATAAGAAACCACACATGTGTTATAATCATGAAACGTATTGTAAGAATTAATATTACAAGATCGTAATAGTATATTTAATATTAACGCCCGCTTATTTTAACGATACGCCTTCAAACTTTATCTATAGATGAAATCGGTGTCCGACCAGGTATCCGAAACTTCGACCGAATATAGATCACACGTCCTACACTTTAGAGTCCAAATCTCCGTTACGTAACTGTTATCTCAGTTACGCAACGCATTCGATATCACATTACAGGGTAAATGATCCGACCTTCGCACGCTTCACTGGACTTTCCCGCAACACGACCTCACAATCGATATACGGACGGTGAGCTTTAATCTACTATCAATATCTAAACATCGACCGATAACTTATTTTGATATATATTCAGTGAACACTATAAATCGCATTCATTTAGCAACAAATTAGGATCGGTTATTCGCATTAAATAACGAAGACTAAGTTATTTAAATCATTAATATTTATTTGTATATGAAGTTGTCTTTATTAATAACCTCTTTCATCGTAACGATGTTGACGTTAAAAATAACGAAAACAGTTTATTTTGACAAGCGTCAATACCATTAGCAGTGCACACATCACGATATAAATAAAAAAAAGTCGATATTACGTATGATGATTTGACACTCATATTCGTTAGAAGCGAAAGCAAGAGGTGCGACCCTTCGTGACCTAGTGTTTAACAGATTTGAATCTAACGATGCGGTGCTAATTGCACCATCGAAAGCGACTTACGGACACTAATCACGATACACGAATATAGACGCTAGATATGTTTAAATAAAGTTAAATTTGATTAGAATCAAAACAAACCCGCGCGAATCAGAAAGCATACATTAACAAAATAATGAAAATGAAAATAGATAAAAAAAACAAGATTTAATAATTATTAATTGGAACAAATCAATGTATGACAATATATCAATAGAACGCTAGTAAATTGCAAACACTATAAAAATAAGTAGCCGAAGCTTGAATGACACACACCACCGTCTATAACATAAAAAAAAAAATCTAGTTGGCTGCAAGTGCAACTGCCTTCGCCACCGCAATCGACTAGAATCATTAATTAATTCTTTTTAATTTATTGTCATTATTGTATCTCCACAGACGTGCTGTCTGTGGCGTTGTTATATCTTATTTATAAATTTATTTCATTTCGATTTGCATGCGTGTTTTTTTTTCTAACTAGACTTGTGTTCTGTATCTTCTGATTGTAATTTAATATTAGCTTAGCGCAGAATAAATTCGATGTCGAGTCACTGTAGACGATGTTTAAGTTTAATCATAAATTTAGTTTCCTTAAATAGGTCTGAAAACAATGATGTTGCATTGTAACTGCAAAGAAAATTGACATAATAATTAAAAAAATAAATAAAACAATACTTATAGAATAACAATCGATCATAGTAACCAAGTTTATAAAATGACCACATTTTTAAAGAAAAATATCAATATTAATTAGCACTACCGCGATATGAAAAGAGACTTATGCATAAATATGTATTAATTTAATCTGACATTTAAAATCGTTTCAAATTTAACAAAAAAATATACAGATATTTTATATACTAACTATATTGATAAATGGCGACAATAATTTTTTAACGTATTTCTTTGTATAAAAAAAGACTGTTAGTCTGGTATGTAGACTGTTGACCATGACATCTCTTAGAAAAAAAAATACAAGGTCAGTTTATTGATCAGATTGAATATTATTAAGGACAATAAATATTTAGGACACACCGCTCATTAGTGGTACCAGTTATACTATCAAAAGTGAATTGGCACTAATTATGTAAATACATAGAGCCGAGACAGCTCAGCGCAGCGGTCGGAACGCGTGCATCTTAACCAATAATTGCGGGTTCAAACCCAGGCAAGCATCACTGAATTTTGATGTACTTAATTTGTGTATATAATTAATTTCGTGCTCAGCTGTGAAATAAACATCATGGGGAATCCTGCATGTGTCTTATTTCAATGAAACTCTGTCACATGTGTATCAAACAACCCTCATTTTAGCAGCGTGATGGAATTAGCTTCAAACCTTTTCCTTAAAGTAGGCTTTAGCCCAGCAGTGGTACGTTTACGGGCTTACTTTACTTTAAATTGTATATAAATATTAATAATTAATATAGTAACTTGTACGAAATTAATAATTAATCACGTTTTTTGACTAAAAAATTAACCCTGCCTGCTAGATTTAACAGATTTTATGAAATCGAATATTTATTTGATACAAATCGAACGTTCTAGAGTCTAGTAGCAGGACAATAACACTTTCGTTTAGTGATAATATCATTACAGCACTCAGGAGCGAAACATCGAGCGGGAATCAATCGCGTCGAGAGAGTAGCGGGGCAACTTTCTCAGCGCTCTCGTATCGGCATGTACAACCGGTGTTGCGTACGAGTTTTACGATATAGCGTTAAAACGACGAGCGATCACGCCAAATTTTATATATTACGATCATCAATTTAATATAATTATATTATAGTTCACAGATATAAATTCACAAAACTGAATTTATAATATGGACATTGACACCGTTTACGATCGAAGACATTTATGATCGAAACTGTTTTAAAAAATAATGCTAATGATTTATGGTATTACGTTTTCGATAAAGTAAAAAATAAACAGAGATATCTTTAAGAAAACATTAATAATATCGATATTTCAATACGATAACGGATTAAGAGAGCAAAATATTCAACTTACCGCTCGATACTTTAACTTAGTCCAAACCTTGTTGGATGCAAGAACATCGCGAAACGCAACACTATCTGCTTTCTCTCCAGTCGCAAGCGCAACAGCTTTATCGGTCCGCGCCCATAGAAACCGCCCGGTGAAAATTATGAAATCACAAAACCCGCGGCACTAATCCATCCGTCATAATGATATGGAAAAGATTGTACCTTTATGAATACATACATTTTATTCAATATAAAATTAGAGATGTAATCGAAAAAAAAAATACAATTTCATATATATTTAAAGACTCTTAACAAAAACGATTCTTAATCAAATTAACAAGCTTAAAATTGCATTTCGAACTAGTTCAAGCATCTAGTACGTAAGTGTCTATAAAAGAAAGTCATCGACCGCTTAATGAAATGTTTTCAGATAAATAAGGTACATTCACGTGGGATGATTAAGATTCGATCATCTATTTTTATAAATTAAGATGTTTCTTTAAACGTAAACACGTATTCGGAAATGGAATACTTAGTGATGTCATACAAAAAGTCGATCAATTCACGGATGATTTAACAATTGAAAATGTAATCATTCATGAAACATCCTAAGTCTATTGACAGTGGAGCATTTGTAACAAAGTGGCCAGTAATAAATTATAATAGGAAGCACAATTACGGCAAGTGAATTATAAAAGCAGACCCGATCGGACTGAACCAGTCCTTATCGCTTTCAATCCTGAATACTTCATTAGATGACTAAACAGAACTCTTAATAAAGGAGTAAATGTGGCAAAAACTGCGCTTAAGGCAACTGCATTCTCATTCAATATATTTTTGCTCTCACTTTATACGCTTAAAATAAATACTTATCTCTTTTCGAAGGAGTCAGTCATTTAGCAGGCAGTTTATCAAAAGGATCGTTAAGTTATGTTGTCGTTTTTTTAAATGCACTTAAACATTTTCTATAAGCACTAAATGCGATATAAAGTTAAACCATACCGTGCAGTACGATAATAATTTACAAAAAATATCTAAATAATAAGAATAACTTTAGGACTTTGTATTAAAATTATAAGGATAAGTATAATCTGCAAAATCACCATCCGAGCGTTGACCCAACCGCTGCATTTAGATGATAAGGCATTTCAAATGAGAATATCGTAATGACCGTCATTTGTCCTCACGACAAAAATATACCTTACAGTACAAAATATGAAGATCACATATTGTTGTGATAAAATAGAAGGCCAAGAGCACTGGACGGAACGTTTGCTAATTTGGGACATTGAATTAATTATAATTTTCTACGACATTTTATAATAAATTTTAGAATCACCTTCAGAGATTCGATTTAAAATTCCCACGCCTTGAGCATCTATATTACTATTATCATAATGTGAATATTTCTAGCGTTCCAAGTGAGACATTTCAAAGTACCGTACAAAACTAATCCACAGCGAATCATATCATAATAATGCGATAGGTAGATCTCAGATGACGAGTGCTTTCGCGAGTGAAATCTTTCGTGAAACCTCTATCGGATACGAGACTGCTTTCTACCCCGCCTCCTGTCGTCCAGAAGAAAACTCGACGTGTACAAGAAAACCAATACGCCGATGACTATTTCACCTTACTTGAAATAATTAGAGTTTATGTTAAAAAAATAATTAAATATGTCATACAAGTCAGACGCATAAACCAGTTTAGTTACTACAACGGTAAATTTTATAGCTTAAAGAGTATTCTAAAATTAAAAATAAGACTAGATTAATTTAATTACATACTAACATTTTATGCCTTTTTTATGATTTAAAATATAAAATTTTGGGCTTTATCTAAATGACAAAAAATGTTGATATAAATAAACATGAAGTAATAAAAACAGATCAGCGTTCAGTTCAATAGTTAAGATCAGAATTTATGGAAACAGCTAAATTACAGCTAGAAATAATGTCTCCGTGGAATCTAATCGAGACAACGTCCACTAGAAAATCTTCATCAAAGTACAGGAAATACTCGAATAGTTTGAAGTTCTTTATTTTATTACGACGCTGTTATAATTTGCGACTTTGCTATTGTACTGTAGGCGTGTTTACTTTGAAACGTCTTCAATGCCCGGTCGTTCCCAAGGTCAAACGCCACGTGCGCGTTTTATGGCGTTATGTGCACTGCTTTGTTACAGCTCCATGGTTTTATACGTTAATATTTGAAGTCCATAAATATTAAACATTATGTGACGTCAAAGAAGTACAAATATTTGTAAATGTGTTGCTGTTTATACATCACCTTGGTGTTTTTCACGGTCTATCGCCTAATTTCCATAACTAGTAGACTTATTATTAATAAAAACCCTATATCGTTCTCATGAATATTGAATTTTTTTTCTAAATAATGACGTCGATGATAAGATTGTTAATTTAATTCGACAAATGTGTACACTCGTCGTAATTATCATATTAGAATACCGTTAGAATAGCTTCTAAGGGAATCCTTAAATAAATTAAAATTTTATATCAGCGGATACTTGTTCACGATGAATTATTTCAGTTTTACTGTACTGGTATTTGTTGTACATAATAAAGACGGCTATCTGATAGACTGTCGCATTATATTACTAGTGGGAAAATCTATTCTTGTTAGTTCTACTGAATCTGAGCGGCAAACAACTAAATAAAAGAGAGAAGACAATTTATTTATTTTACCGAGTTATGTTCGATCTGTATCGAACCTATATCAACTGATAACTACTGTAAATACAATGACGTATAACTATTGGATTATCAGTGGTCGAAATTCGACTCGTTAAATAATAATTATTGAATATATATGAACTAGCTTGTTAGAACATTTTTTTCCCATTGTTTTTTTTTTATTGATACAACTAAAATCCTTCAATAATTACCAACAAAAAAAAAATCGCTTGACGAACGGGCGAAAAAAGATACCGAACTGTTTTGTTTTTGCTTATTTATCTATATACATATAATAAAATTGGAGTATCTTTTTATAATATTAAAATAACCGCTTTTTACTAAATGCATTTGTATGTATACACGGTACATATACCGTATAAACTTTATTTTTTTTCTTCAATTTTTGTCTGTCTGTCTGTTTGTTCCGGCTAATCTCTGGAACGGCTGGACCGATATTGACGGAACTTTCACTGGCAGATAGCTGGTGTAATAAGGAGTAACGTAGGCTACAACAATAACTTTTTTGTTAAATTCAAACGCGCACGAAGTCGCGAACACAGCTAGTAAATAAATATATTTCATTACAAATCCGGTTCTCTGCATGTCCCGTCCAAAATATATAATTATATCGAAGACACGGTTCAAACTGTATTTAATAAATACTTTTCTTGGTGTATTAATATCGACAACTTTTAAATTGTAGGTTGAATCTTGTAGACTATTTCTTATAGTCGATCAAAATTGAGAGATAGTCTAGAACAGATAACACGTGTAATTTGCGAATACATTATACGGTTTCGGCTCACGTTGCTGAGATTGGTATATCAAAAAAAGGAAGTTGGCCACTAGCTGTCCTAGAGAACGTCTGCAATGTTCGAAATCACTTTGTCATATTATTAGATAACGAGATACGAATTAACAAGAGCGGGAAGCAAAAAAAAACTATTAATTTGAGTATACTTAAAAAAATGTCTACTTCGAATTCAAGGAAATTAGTCTTCATTTGAGAAGATTTACCACCGGTTTCTCAAAGGCTAATCAAGTAGCCGATCTCCTTACACCGCCGTCAATGTTATTTAGCATTTAATTTTGATTGGCTCCCAGAAACTGTTTTACACGATCTAATCAATGATTAATTAGTCGATTCGTTAATTTTTACATTGCCTATTAGTGCTGTTATTGGTTAAAACGGCCACGATTTGAATGTTCATAGAATTAATTACATTTCCTATAACGTAGTTTATAAGTATGAGATAAGTAATTGTTTTAATTGTAGAGAACCAAGTGGCTCTTAAGTACTTGAGTAATAGTTTTATTGCGTTATTTTCCCTTTGGCGCATAATCTAAGCACTTTTAGTATAACGAAGGATGCACTCGATAGTGATGTATCTTATAATTCACACTATCATTTTATTTAATCTTGATAAATGAGTTCCTTCTTTTTGAAGGTATTTTTAATTAAGTCTCTCACGGATGTTACAGTACAAATTTAGAAAATCAACATTTGTTCTGGCATTTTACGTTGTCCTTGTAGCCGGGTGACTATATAAACCGTCCGCAAACACTTTCGTTTTAGTATTTGGTACAGTTTATGAGTAAAAGCGTAGTAATGTATTTATCTCCAAATAATAGAATTTCACGTATCAAATTTTCTCGACGCATAGATATATGATATTTCTTAGTAAAAGAACCCGAAGCTAATATGTTTAAAACATTAAAATTATGAGAAAACAATCCAGTAATCCTTGATTTTTATTAATTTGTCTCGTTCATGGTCATAAGCTCCAGCTAGTCCAAAAAGTGGTACACGGCCGTAAAGCCTATTAAGTTGTCTCCTCTTTGTGGACCGAGGTCGTTATTAGGTTATTTGTCGATAAAGCTTGTACATAATTACATACAACTCCAATGTGTATACATTTCGGTTGTTATCTATCTTATATTTTTTGTTAGCTAAAAAGAAATCCAGGGCGGTCTTACATAACAAGAATAGATAAACTTAGTGAGAGGATTAGAATATGTTCTAAAAACATTATTTCAAAGTGAAACTTTTTTAATTAAAATAAGTATCGTTAGTCATCCATCGACGGAAGTCACACAGATAAACTTTAAATTATTAGTTTGACAGTATTACTTATGACGTCTGAATCACCGGGTTGTTGATTTTTTGATAAATCAATATATACATACATGTCAGTCATATAAAAAGGAAATAATTAAGCGATAAAAATATTATCTGTTAATTAATATTGAAAGTAAAAAGTTATAAATAAATTCATTTCGCATGTGCAATGATCAACCTCTCGATTTATACCAAATAAGTCATAATTTTATATATTTTTGATATTTAATATTAAAAAAAAACATGTTTCAATAATGACTGCATTTTCCTTAAGTAATTATAAATAGCGTGTAGTACTGTTATACATATTTTGTGGACTGGCGCTATAAGAGTCAATATCAATAACAAAACAAGAATATTTGGTAATCAGTACAGAAACCATGAACCAATGTTTGTGGTTTTATACAACATATGAATTTTCGCCTGAATGTTTGTTATTACAAAAGTTAAGCTTATGGCGATTTGACAAATGACATAATATGGTTTTCAATTTAATAAAAAAATAGTAAAAAAATAGACCCTTGTAATACATATTTCGTAATCCTGAATTGAATGGTATTATTTTCGAAATATTCGCCCACCGTCTGTGATATACACTCGAATATTTCTTTTGTAAACAAACAATACAATAGCAAACGCGTAACCATAAGCTGTTTCACTACAATAGAAAGTCGAGTTAAGAATTACGTAAACGGCTACGCTATTAACAATACGGGTTTCTGAATGAAAAAAACATTTTGTTACCGAATATCAGTACCTTATTATATTTATCGAGTCCACCTGGTGAATTGGAATCGACTAACGTAACATATTCGAAGAAAAATACTTCAAATACAGAACGATTTTTTTTAAATATATATACATAAATATAATGGGTAATATTTTAAAAAGTTCTCACATAGTGTGCTCAATTAACCGAGCACAAAATAAAACAACAAAAATTATCAGGGCATGATGGTTTTTTATTGTACAAAAATAGTGTGCAAGCGTGTAACTCGTGCCTCACGACGTACACAAACAAATAATAAACCTATATAATTTTATGTATAAAATGCATTCACTCAGTAAGTTAGACATAGCCTATATTTGTTTACATTAATATTAAGTGTATCGTTGAGTTTTACAGCTGTCACATCGTATATTGATCCCGACACAAGTAGCTACCCGACGTTGACGATGAATATTTACAGTCAAACAATGCAATCGATTCATATCTAAGGTTTTTTTTTCTTTTCTTATCAATATAATGAATAACCCTTCGCCCTTTTACTTTTGGCTAGCAGCAATGAGTCTCGCGTACTATAATCACGACCGGTTCGTCATTTGAATAGCGATAATAACTTTATATATAACGCAATCAACAGTCCCGCTAATGCGCTTTAAATCAGAATTTTTCTGTTGATAAGATACTGTAATAACTCCTCGTCTACGTCGAGCCTATCTTAGAGAAAAATAAAGCAAGAACCGATTTATCATGTCGTCCCACGCATGCGCCGAGCAATATAAGCTAACACAACACAAAAATAAAAACGTAGAATATACTAAACAGCCCATAGTGTGTAAAAGCCAACGATAGCGGTGTACCGAGGTACGAACCATGAATAACTTAAATTATATTCACATTATCTACATTATGAAACTTTATCTGGTGTACCCATTGGACCCTTCCTCGAAGAAATACACGTAGACTTAAAAGAAAACATTACTGATTCGCCGCTATTAACATCTCTTGTTATCATTCGAAGAAGTATTATGAGAAAATGCGTTCAGTTGACGTTATAGAGATCTGGTGCGTATTTGACGTTCCGAAATCCTCGTATTTAGGACAAATTCGTCAGTCTCTAGAAAGACGATAAGGAACGTATAAAGTTTTTATGAACAGAAACGTAATGTTAATGAACTGGTTGCTTGTTCGACAAACATTGATAACGGAATGTTAAAAAAATTAATTATCATTATTTTTATCAGCGCGTCTTCGTGTAACTAATTAAATGTCAAAATAAAAACGACGTCTTATTGAAACTAAAAATATGGCTCAATTTTTTATCACTGTAAATTTCCATAAAAACTATACAACGATGAAATCGGTAACTATACACGGTTTAAGCTTTGAAGAGGCTAAAAGTTGATTATCATTTTTTTATAGTCTAGTCTAATAAAAGTTATATGCAAACTAAATCATGACTTAAATGTATTGTTCAAATATCTACGTAACCAGTGATGTATGAATACCGTTCTATTAAATATTCAATTATGTGCAGTAAAAAATATAATACAGTTGTTGCCACTCGAGCTACCATACCATTAACGTATGAAGATAACTTACTAATGGTAGAAAAACTTATGATAGCGAATAGAAGTGCTAATTTACGTATTAACGTACGCGTATTAAATTATAAATTAAACGTTTAATATTTAAGGTCATTAGTTTTCAAGACCAGGAGGTCGTCAAAGTAAACGGTTATGGTAAAAGTGAGCCACGAGTAGAAATGGAAAAAAAAAGTCATTAACGCTATGAACCGGTGCGCACGAGGCGCCACCCGGAACGGCGCGCGGTGAAAACCTCGGGAAACCGCAATAGCGAGCACGCATCCGCAACCGTGTCAGTAGTGTGAAACGCTAATTGCACACAAGTTGGGACAAAATAATAATATAATATTGCAACATTCATTATTTTTTACTGGCATAATAATCTTCAGGTATTTAAAACGCTCTCTATCAACTTAACACAATGCACCCAGAATCATCTCTCCCACTAATGAATGACAATATTTAGTCATAACGGCGAATCACAAATTATAAAATTTCCAGACAAAGTTTCATTTCAGTTTCATAAACTATGGTTAAAAAATAAATTAATTATAGGATCTACAGGAAACCGATTCGGAGATCTCAATATCATAGGGTCGCGTTGAGACGCTCCGTATTTGCCTCGCTATGAAAATTTGAGTCCAGCTCAAATGGCGAGCGTTAAGCCCCTGGACTGGTAATCATACGCTTCCAAATGTTATAATTATTATAAACATGGTCATCGACGACCTCAGACAGAAACTAAGGCTAAATCACAAATGTTGCGCGAATTATCGCCAATTAGTAGTGCCTTTATGCATCCCGAATCCAAATGTTTTTCACTTTTTTGAATATTGTTTGCACTCGACACCATCTTTTCACTACTCACTGCACTGTTTGCTTTCTGCTTTGAATTTGTGTTCGCACATCTATCGTTAACGGCACTTTCACTTTTATCATCGAAGAAAGAACGACGTTCGGAGGTCGAGGCCGGGGGCGAGGTCGAAAATAACTTAATTTCCAAGTCACGGTGTCCGTTCATCGAAGTAACAATCTCTGACGATATTTCCAAAGCCAGTGGCGACCTAGGCTCCGGAAAACTGGTTCTTCTCGGCGGTGGGAATAAAGAATAAAGATTTGGAGCCGACATCGTATCGCTATTATTTACTTTTCTTTCCGGTACTCGCGCCGATGGATCACTCCAACTTCGTCTTAACATTGTATCGGCGCCACGTCTGCCCAATGGACCAACTATCTTCATCGACTCTTCTAATTTAGTCGGGGCAAAATCTACACTAGAATTTTCATCCAATAAATGAGCTATTGAATCAGCATCCCAAATCTGTCCGACAGGATCACAGTAACGACACTGACATGAACTAACAGCAGATTCTGACGGTGAAGCTGCCTCTACTAATCCAAAACGCGTAGCCTCCAAAGCTTCTCCTAACGCAGATACTCTATAAGTCTCTGGCGCTGGATCCGGGTAATCTAACACTTTTACGTCTAAACGATAGGGCAACGATATATCACGGCAATAAGATTCCTCGTAAACACCGTGCGCCGTTGACCCCATATTCGTAACTGCACAATGTTCGACATCGCCTAGATCCAATACTGCAGATGTCAATTCATGTGGTACCATATTATTGGGTTTTCGGTCCTTTTTACGTCGCTTTCGCGGTTTTATGATTCTCGGTAGCATTGTTTCAGAATTCGTAGATCCGGAACTTTCATCACTCGCTACGCTAACTGCATCCGTGTTGTTGTTACGGCCGCTGCGCGATGGACGTGTTTGTTGTTGATGATGTTGATTTCTTGGCCTGTTGTTTTCAGACACATCACTTCTGTCTTTCGTAAAATTTTCTGTTTGTCCCACGGGGCGATGATTTCGTTGTTCAGGTATAGTAGTGTATTTTCTTCGATCGTGTCTATTTTGAATTATAAGTGGAGCGCCCTGTGTATGCATCGCAAGCTTAGATACAGGGTTTTCACGAGGTGGCGGTGTACGTCCTGCCATAGATATAAGGGGTGCCCCTAGCCATGCATTAGGATGTGGCACACCATAGGGCGGATAGTACGGTGGCGGGAAACCCGGTGCGGTGGCCGCATAGTGAGGGCGAGGGGCTTCGCGGCGCCCTAAGGCGGCGCGCTCGCCCGGACTCATTTCGTCTACGGGGTCGTTTAACCCATATTCGAAATAGTTATATTCAATGTCACGGCGAAATTCCGTGTTGCGACGCGATGTCGTAATCGTAAACTAACATCGGAGGCGCGTAAATCGTCGCGTGCGTTCGCCGCGGTAGTCGGCTGTGGACTGAAGTGAATGAGCGCGAGCCGGCCGCGGCCAAGAACGACGAGTGGGAGTGCCGCGCCGCACCATGCGACTATCGCTGGTGTGGATGCAGCGGAAAGCTTTACAACCCTAACCACAACGCAATTAAATCGTTGTTTACTTTTGAGGCGCTTTAAAAATAATTCTACATAATTATTCCGACGCTTAATTGAATTAGAATTAAATGATTATGTTGGTTAATTCATTACATACATAACCAGTAATCAAAATTTCATTTAAATATAATTAACTACCAATTTGTAAAAGACAATTTAATTTAAACTTACTTTTTAAACAAACGAGGCCTGCTTTCGTAATCGTAATCGATTTTTCGGCTTACCTGAAACAAAAAAAAAATATTTTTAAATAACAGTACCTTTTTATTGAGCACATCTTGTATCTTATTATGCAATTTTTATTTTTTTTTTAAATTCATAAAAATATTTTTTCAAATATAAATATGTACATTTATATCTATTAGCAATATTACAGGAAAGTTGTAAAAAAGTAAGTGAAAGTTGTACGAGTGTGTGTGTGCGTTTAAATAAATATTTTATTAAATAAATTAAAAAAATATATTGTTATTGGAATAACAGCGGTAATTGGTTTCAATGCGTGAATGACTATCATAGGAAAAAAAAGACCTGCGCGATTTTATACGGGTATAAATAAGGTTTTATTTGTTTAAAATCTATCGCTCCAAGCGATATTTCCTCGGGCCGTGAACCAAAAGCAAATGGATGTTAGCCGACGTCCTGTGCTTTTCAAACACAATGCAATGCAATTTTTTCAAACATACGTTCTAATTCTCAAATATAGCAGTCCAAATTACGTTTAAGAGTCAATTTTAATTTAAGGCAACCTGACTATTGATTTTATTCTGATGACGATTCATAAATTATTTAACAGTTATTTTTACCCCTTTTCTATATTTTAGTATAGAAGTGATTTTATTTCGATTCTCCGAATTCTCAGTACACAGTTTTCATCGGCCATTGTGGCTCTCACGGCGAAACTAGACAAAAAACAATTTGAATAAACATGTTTTAATTCTCTTTGAAAATATTTTTGCCGGAAAAAATTGTATGAAATAATATCATTGTAGTGCTAGTATTGTATCAATAGCAAAAGAATGATAATAATTAGTAATATCAGATATCATTTACAATAAATATCTGCATTTACAATTACTATTTCATGAATACATAATACACAAATGAAGCAATAATGTATTAAACAAATAATAAAAATACGCCGTGTAATGTTTTGCTAGAATTTCCTATACACATACAATACATTAAAAGTACCCGAATGACTAACTTACTCGACTTTCTCCTACAACCTAAGCCGGTTAGTCTAGTAAATGATACAGATAACTTAAAAGAAAGGAATAAATATTCAGAAAGTAAGCTTATTATATTTCTCTTTTTTTTCAAGACAAAGAAACAATTGTGACCACAAGAAACGTCACAAAGAAGTCTCCAACATAAAACATTTCAATATAAAATCGTATTTTATAAACTGGAAAATTATATTTAATAAAACAGATTGAGGTTTTTTTGAAGAAAAAAAACTTTAATCCAAGTTCCAAGACCAAATATTTAGTCGTTTTATTTAGCGTATTCTTCCGCAATTAACCTCACTAAATACTTCCTTTTTTAATAATCCTACAACAGCAGTAAACATATCACAAAATTTTAAAATAATAACAATGTGTTATGAAGGAAAAAAGATAAAGACGGTCTTGACCTCTCGACCACAAAACTGAAAATTACTTCCTCGATATAATCTGTCGCAACATTTTAGCAATAAAAAACAATTATTTCAACAATCAAATCCGTATTATTTCTTTAAACGCCAATATTTTCAAGAAAAAAAAAAACAGACCTTTACAAACGAAACACACAAAGACGTTCGTTTTTTATATGTAAAACATTAACATACTATTATATATAAACAAGTTTTATTTATCTACATAGTATAAAACAGTCTCTTTTCGCCTTAGTTATTTTTAATTAAGCAACAGATTTCATATACCCATCAATAACCAGAGGAAAGTTTGTATATATAATAAATGTATATTATAGTAGAGAAAGGTCTAGAATTTCAACGGAAAAACCCTTTTTTTCTTCAATGTAAAAATGGGTATAGACCCTTATTACACCCGTGTGAAGCCGGGACGGGTAGCGAGTCACAGATATAAAAGAATGTTCTATTTTTAAATTTCAAAGGTTCGTAACGATATTGATATGATTTTAATTTACAATATAACGCCGATTATCCGAACGCAGATTAACCGAATCATCAATTATTATCCGAATTGGTCCTAAGTGTAATATAAAAAATTAAAACTAAGTATTTTTTGTTAATTTTTGTACAAGTGAGCGTTAATGTAGAACTGTGTTTGTTAAACTTAATAAAGTTTATTCTATGTGTGACAGTTCGTTATTCTTATTACGAGTCTATGTCCGACTATCCGAATCGACCCCGGTCCCAATTATTTCGAATAATCGGCGTTCTACTGTACTTCGATTTTGAGATTCGAGAAGCACAAAACTGCTAATGGCCTCACATCAGTTAGTACATTATTATTGGCATTCTTGCCTTTATTCCACGCGGTCATTATTTGTACAATAACTAAATATTGATTTGTGTACAATTAAGGCATTAATGTAAATCATTCTTGTGTAAATAAACATTTTAGTACCTACAAAAAAGAATACACGAAACGTCAAATCAAAATATGTTTATATTGACCTTCGAAAACTCGCGCCCACAGGGTTGGGTGAAAGTAAACTTAATGAGTCAACTTCTCTTTCTCTCGATAAAAGTCTACCTGGTTCGTACGACGTTGAAAAATATCACCACATATAAATAATATATGGATAATTAATTATATTCTTTATTCGTGACACATAAAGTCGATATTGGATTGTGAGTTTTCATTTTATAGAGATAGCTTCGGTCTTCGTATGAAATCTCATTTAGCATATGCATAATTGCATACGTGTTTACGACGAACTTTCATCATGAGTCGTATCGAAAGTCTGTTGCGGATATGACATCACAAAACTAATTACAATTTAAATAAAAATACAGTGAAGTCTCATATATTTGAAACACAATTTAGGTCACACTGACCTTCAATAAAATATAAGAAAATGCGAGTTAAATGAAATTGAAAGCGTTAAGTTTTATACGGAACATTTTATGTGTTTATATTTTTACAATAACATGCTCGCTTGTCACGTTAATTAGGTATATACCTAATGTTATTATATATAAAATTAAGTACTAAACCTCCGAAATACGCTGCGTCTTGTATACGTGTTTCAGTTACGCATTACAAAAAGTAAAAAAGTATTGTGAACGAAAGGCAAGGAAACATAAAAATAGAAACGAGTGCGTTCCGTTCACTCTATATTGAAACTTTAAGCCAGAAACGTTACATATACATTAACATTAACAGCCTCTAAATTTCCCACTGCTGGGCTAATGCCTCCTCTCACTTTGTGGAGAAGGTTTGGAGCATATTCCACCACGTTGCTCCAATGCGGGTGGAAACACATGTGTCAGAATTTCGTTGAAATTAGACACGTGCAGGTTTCCTCACCATGTTTTCCTTCACCGCCGAGCTCGAGATGAATTATAAACACAAACGAAGCACATGAAAATTCAACATCGCAATCATCGGTTAAGATGTTCTAACCATTGGGCCATCTCGTCTCTCTGAAACGTTACATATGGCACTCAAATTCTAAAAACAATTTTTACTCTTATCGAGTCCAAGAAATTTGGAAAAAAAAGTAAATTTAACCATGTTACTAGTTATAAAAATTTAAATATCTGAGATAAAAATAATTTATATAAGTATGCAAACGCACGACTACATCGTTTAATCTTTAGAAAACGTTTCGTTAATCCGACGATTTTAACTTCGATTACGGGTCGACTTTGTTAGGTACTTTCATAATCCTCTTAACAATATCATTCTGTTTGTTACAACATAGCTTTTAAATGAGATTCGTAAAACTATAAAAGGAAAGCAATTGGCGTCAACGACGACCTTTAACATTGCGTGTTCGAACAAAATATATACATCCACTCTCACTATCGTGGATGCGTTGCAAATAGTTTTATTACTCGTTATTATGGTTATTACGAACCGGCTGATTACCAATTCGTGTTAGGTGAAAGTTATTAAGGTTACAGTCTGTTATGGGCACGCTGTTGCGTAAGTGATGAGGCTCGTATCATTAATCATTGTTAAATGCTTCGGTTTTAAAAGAATCAGTAATAGTACTGACTCAGTAATAGACTTTATTCGTTATGAATTGAGTTATGAAATATTTTACATAATAATCTGTAATCATACTCAACATAATCCTTACTTAATTACTGTAACTAAGACATTATAGTAACAATTATGTCGTTAATTTATTACGATAAAATTTTATACCTTTCAACGAATCATTTGTCGCTATCACAGTTTATATACTAAAATAGTATATGCATATTACATAAGTTAATCTAAACGTAACGCTTTATATGTTATATAAGTTGCGAATAAAACTAATTTAATAAGAGAAAGTTGTTGAGATAACATTGGACGATAGCAAATAATGAAAAAGAAAACGAACGAATAACATTTCTAAAATGAAAAGTTCGTGTAGAATTCAGTTTAAATAATATAAACAAAATAATATAATCGTTTTTGTGTGCTTTATAATTAGATTAATTTGTATAATTGTATGTGTATTTCTAAGTAAATCTAGAAGGTTTATTTTAAATGTAACAACCTCAAAACATCCCACAGTTAAAAAACGCCTCCACTTTTCTCGGGGAGACAGTCTTAGAGGTTATTTCACCACGCTGCGGAATGTGGCAGAGTTCCATCTAACGCATGCAGGTTTCTTCACGTTTTACTTCATTGTCTAGCATAATATGATGAACTTAAGACAAATTAAACACATAAAAACTGAGTTAGGCTTGTCCGTCTGGATTTGAACCTACAATAGTCGGTTAAAATTCACGGGTCCTTGGCGTTAGAGGATCTCGTGATTGAAACGTAATTTTTTTCAAAATATCGTATTGATATAAAAAACATGCTCAAAACGTAAGTTTTTAAACGTGCCCAAACAATAGGTCAGGTTTGATCATTGTAATGTAGCGTAGTGTATTGTAGCGTAATGTTGTGTAGTGTAGTGCACTGTAGTGTAGTGAACCGTTTTATTAAACTAACATATTATTTTACAAGAGTATATAAATATATTATATGAAGTAGCAAACCATAAATAGTAATGGTACCATATGGAGGTATTTTCTCTTGTTAATAATAATGATCAAGGTTATTTCACAACGCTGCTCCTCTGCGGATTAGCGGATACACGTGTGTCAATATTTCTTGTGGTACGTTCAAGTTTCCTCAAAATATTTTCCTCTATTGTCGAGTACGAGATGAATTATAAACACTAGTTCAACATATGGATACAAATAGTATTGACAATATATGTACTAATATTATAAATACGAAATTAACTCCGTCTTAAAAATAATTTGATGAAAACTCCCAGGAATGAAAAAGGCTACTTTTTATACCTAACTTTACGACCAACGCCTAAATATTATTATTAAATTAAAACTACTTATAATTTTTAATTTAAAAAGAATAACATATGGAAATCAACTCGGCCAAGATGGAGTAAGTTAAATAAATTGAACGATTTAAAAGTATAAGAGCCGACATAGCATACTCGTTATAACACATGAATGATATATTCATTCTTCACTTTCATCATAAACACTTCACAGGTTCAAACGCAGTCAAGCAAGACCAAATGTTCACGTATTTAATTTGAGTTAGATAGCACCGTAAGGAAACCTGGAAAATTTCGGATGAATCTGCCACCAACCTCCATCGGATTAAGTTCATGTTAAATCAATTATAGAATTATAAAGTATTAGTATCTACTATAATTCCTGCTAAACTAAATTAAATTAAGCCTGTAACCTCGACCGAGTGTTCTCCCTCGCACGTGACATTGGCGAAATAATCGGTGCCCTACGACAATCAGCCATTAAAAAATTGTATAACCTTAAAGTTAACAATTTGTTATTAATTAGTAATTGATGTATTATTAGTAGTATCTAAGTTTCGAGTATGTTTCATTTAACTACGGGACCATATGATGCGAAAACAACGATGACTCAAAGTTTCACATTTAATAGATAAATCCAATTGAATTGGTTCCGGTGATGGATCTCGAACGCTCAGTTTAGCTATAACGCCGGAGAGCAAGCTGATTTCTCTTGAGCTTTACGTAACACTATTATGAAAGGCAGGCGTTTTGATACTTTCGTATTGTGTTCGATATGAATCACACTTTCAAAAAGTACGCTTATTGAAGGAATACATCTGTGATGTGAATTCACTGGACGGAATGCAGTATATAAATTGCGTGCTTAGAGTATCTTAAAAATCAAAAGAGAATTATTGTTTTAATTAATAAAATTCTAATATAGTGTTGTGCAAAATAATTTTATTCACGTGTCAAAGAACAATTTGAAGATAATTTAATAAACATTAACATAAAAAAAGATAAATATATTTTTTATTTTTCTTTTTTTGTTTTGCTGTAACTGTCAATTTAAAAAACCTATACTAATATTATAAATGCGAAAGTAGCTCTGTCTGACCTAACCAATGAACCGAATTTGATGAAATTTTGTATGAAGTAAGCTTGAACCTCAAGGGAGGATATAGGCTTTATTGTACCAAAAACCGGACCGACCCCTAAAACGCGAGCGAAGCAGCAGACCCCTAATAATTTACTAACAAGAATCTAACTCAAAAATAGAGAACCTTGGTATCAGTTGCCTTATAAGTTAAACAACAACAACAACATACATACATATATCTACTTCAAAACAAAACAACTGAACAATTAGATATTGCTTGAAAATTAATATAGCTCACAAAACACACTGTGAAACTAAAATGCCATATGAACAAAACATATACTCGTAGTAAGTAACCTGTGGTTAGCTTCGAAAACTTGCTAAAATGGAATTTGTACGTCAATTATACTACCATTATCGCATCCCACTTTCCATCGGTCCTCTCGATCCAAACAGAAACTAATAGCAGCAAGTTGTTAGCGTTATCGCAATTGCAATCATTTTGTAAGTACAATAAAGGCTCCTAATGGCCCTTTCCTTGCTGCTCGAACATGTAATAGTTATCAAAGTATGGACCGGTTCTAGTCCTTATCAACGTTAGGTAAGTCCGGGGATTGCGTAACGACTCATTATTTTAACGTACTAAACTGAAAAAAAGGGAAATTATATAACTAATTTCCGCCCGCAGCTTCATCGACGCGGAAGGTGGGTGGGGGGTTTATAGTTAAGTCGTTAAAGTATAACAATAATTTGAATTGCAATTATTTAGCCAACGAAGAAAAAAATCTGTACCTACAATTTTTTAAATATGTAGTTATATCAATTATGCTTTTGCCTTTTACATTGAAGGTGCCTGTGTTTTATTGATACAAACAATAAAAGAAATACATTCACATCTTTCGGTTTTAATAAATAATATTCAAATATTATAGCAAGCTAAAAATATATCGATATCCGAAACAAACATTAGAACAACACTGAACGTACGCGCCTGCGCCGGCGCCGCGTTTCGAGCTAATGCGTTTTTGATTGGCGCCGCTCAAAGCTATACTTTCACTTACGTTACAAGCCTATGCTACGGCTGCTTTTTTTTATTCATCGATTTGACTTGGTAACTATACTTTATATATATACTATATAAATACTATATAAAATATACAAATTCAACCTAAACATTTATAAATCGAATGAAAATACGTAATACGCGTATGGTATCCATAAATATATAACAGCTGAAATCTTACGTTCTGTTTTAATTTAAAAAAATATTATAAATCTATCTTATAATGAAGAACATATTAGTGGTTTGAAAACACGATAATCAAAACCACGTGGAAAACTACGTAAACAGCCAATAGAATATATATACACATTCTTTGCTATCCGTCACAGTCAGTGTAATCCATCCTTGGGAGCAATACATTTTTTTCTTTTATAATAAAGTATATATTTTGTTTTTTAACTCTATTTTATTACATCGTCTAAATTCTATATGATTAAAGATGTGTGGGATTGTATACATAAAATTTTATACAGAATTTGTTCAATAAATTGTATATATAATTAAAACAATTTATATATTTTAATTAGCAAAAAAAAAACAATTATTTTAATAGATTTGCGTTCCATTTAAGTAACGTAAAGTAAACGTAAAGTATTTACCTTTAAAATAATTATAACACCATTTTATTATAATATATGACTCTAACCTCCCTGGAAACAATAAAATCTAATGGGTATTTAATGTAGACTCATCCAAGTGTATTTACGATACGTGAGCGCGGCGTCGCGGAGACGCGTTCAGCAAAGCCCTTTTCACAAAGAAATCGTATCTTAATTCTGAGTTGTGTCGGTTTACGGCACAAGCTCGGTTTACGACGCAATAAACAACGCTATGTCGAGCCTCTAAGATCACAATATTAAGAGCTATCTGGACTCTCCGATACCTATTTGTATCCATTTCGTATAAATTCAAGGATTTTCGTGCGAGACAAATAGGTAGTACGTCGTGATGTCGTTAGTTGAAGTCGATCAATATATTAAGTTGTGTCATTCTATGTTTATTCCAGTCAATGAAGATGAATGTGTTATAAAATGTCGCCTCGAAATAAACGAATACATTGTAAGCTTCATATTCCAAAGAGTTTAAACATTATAGCATTAGTACTAGCTTTGTTTTATAATATTTTATATATGTACATATATAAATAGGAACGATAAAACAGTTCAGTTGTTACTTTTTTTTCCTCTATGTCTGAAAGATTTTATTTTTTTTGTCCATAGTATTTGACGAGCTTTAACTTTTATGAAAAACCACTCACCCGTCCCGCCCAGGTGAAATAAGAATAAAACCAATCTTTTATAATTAATTAAATACTTCCCGATATTCACAGCGCCACCTGCGGGGCAACCATTCTCAACAAATTCTAGTTATAATAAGTTATAATTCTTATTCTCTTAAATCAACACAAAATGTCAAATCAAATATGAGTGCATTCTTTAAAATAAAAACGAAATTTCAAACTAAAGTAAATGATATTTCCAAATATAATTAAACGTAAAATCAATTAGCAATTGATTAGCGTTCGTTAACATAACAAAAATAACATTTCAAAGAGTCGGGGACCACGGTACAGACTACAGACGTAACACAAGACCAGAACAAATTAAGTTATTTTAGTAATTATAAGTGTAAGACATACGAAACGAATTCAACATAATTTAATTTACGGAGCATTAACTGGTGTAATGTCACCCTCAAACTTACATTAATATACAAATATTTAAAAATTTCGTGTTCTTTTATTTTTATATTCAATTTAATGTATATTTGGAATGATAATGATTATGTTACATAGGTAAGCTTATATTAGCCTATCTTAAGACATTTTTTGAAGTAAAATTGGTCACCACCGCTCATATACATTGGCGCTGTAAGAAATATTAACCATTACTTAGATCGCCAATGCACCACCGACCTTGGGAAATAGATGTTATGACTCTTGTAGCTGTAGTACACTGTCTCACTCACCCTTCGAACTGGAAGACAACAATACTTTTGCTGCTTGGCGGATATATGATGACTTGGTGATACCTGGTGATCTACCCAGATGTCCAAAATCCTACTAACTAACCAAGCATATAGTACGTAATTATATCGATATAGGTACATTCAAAATAATAAATTACTGCACGTATTACATTCATATGAATCTTAAAAATAACGATTTAAAAAATAACAGTACTCATTATAAATAGAAATGATAAATAAGTATTTTTTTATACACTGAGTTATAGATTTACACATAAAGTATTGGCTACACCCGTTACGAGTACTTATTCACTGGATATTAGATGTACAAACAAGATCTCTTAGATCTCGAATAAAACATTTCGATACGACGCTGAAGTGATCCTGATATCCGTTCATAAGCATTTGTTACATCAAGGTCATGTATTTTAAGACGACTGAAGAATAATCTTAAGGTTATGCATGTCGTAAGGTAAGGCGACCTTTAGACATGAGGATAGGACGTCTGTCCGCCCTTCGATAACCGACTGCTGTTAACGTTTTAAATGTATTATCCCTTGGAAATCTAACCTAACTGTAACAGTTGTCGACGTGTCCTTTTCGACCAGTTGTTTTTCTTTTAATATTTCAAATCGACGGTGAAGTAAAACGGGTAATTTATGAGTGTTACGCAGGTTTTTCGTAAATAAGCATACGCCTAAAGTATGTACGCCTAAAATATGCCTACTTCATTTAAAATAAAGTCAAGATTATTATGATAGATATTGATTGAACAATAGAGAAATAATATATAAATGACAACACCTTTGAGAAAATTATATCCGTCCTACTCAACCTCGGTAATTTGCGTACCCAAAGAAGCACGTGAAATCTAAATCGTGCTAGGCCCTTACTTGTATCTATGATGTTTGGTTAAGATCTCAGGGCCACCTCAGTTCTTAGGTATAAAATAAACAAATAAAGTGTATTTTTATTTTTTATTTTATAAATTTTATAAAATGTATGTATTATATTACACAACTCCAAATTATATTAAAAAAATATGATAAGGTTCATTGTCTGGTGTGAATGGATAATTAATTAATCTACACATCGCGTGTATCATGAATGTATGTATGTACATGTATGTACAATGAATATGTCAAAATAATGACGACGCGTATATACTAAATAAGTGTTATAAATGTATGTAATAGCTCTAATCTATATTTGTAAAAAGATCGCTGTTTTTTTAGCGCGACTCACGCAAAAACCGCTGTATATTTCGACCACTACTTTCTGTGTGTCTCAAAGGTTTTTGACTAAACATTATCGAACAATATAGTCTAACATGTTACGTGGCCACAATAACGCGTGACCAAGTCTACTAGTTTATAATATAACTACGTGAGTGATAATATTATACTAAAATGTTCGGCGAAATACGAAGGAAATATGCTGTTTATAAGAAATCGTTCAGTCGTCCGCGTTTTCTCGATTGAAGTTATTTTAGTCTCGGTAAGAGAAAGCAGGGATGTTCAAATCATATTTATCGATATTGGTTTATTTCTTATATACTTTTTATAAATAAATACAATAAAAAATATCTCATTAATAATACGTATTTGGGAGCGCATTTTAAGAAAAGGACTTTTCAAATGAAACGTTTTGAAAATAGACACCGAAAACAAAAACCAAACAATAGACTATTAAAACTTTTGTCATGTGAACGCAAACATTGACACAGGACTGGTAGGGAAGGTACATCCCCGACCTCTAGACTGCGCCTCGTCGGGACAAGGTCGTCCCGCCCTTGCATCTAGCGTCCGCCCTTCGTACTTGGGACAACTGAAAACCTATGATTAGCGCACTATCTTTAGAAGCAATGTTACATATGAATGCTTAGAACTTATTGATAGTGATGTGAGATATTTATTTTTCAAAAATACATTCATTATTGAATTTAAGTAGGATTTGTTTATTGTGAATAAAATTTTCGGAAGTTAATAATTTTCATAAAAGGTCGGATTAAATATTGATTAACAGAACAGAGAACAAGACGGCCAGCAGAATGCCTCTGACACGAATTCATCTTGTACGTTTTTAAATAATAATAATAAACGTGTTAAAAAATCTATATCTCAATTACTTTTGTGAACGATAAAAGAACCTCGTCGTCATTTTAAATCCTTTTAGGATCCGAGCCGAATTACGTTAATTTGAATTTAAATGCGTTTATTAAAACGTGACCTCAGTCGTAAGTAAAAAACTGTTAAAAAATCATGATTTCTTTTTTGCGGTTGCATTCGTGATGCGGTTACAAACTTTAGCCTCATTAAAACGGTCATCGAAAAGAAAGAGCTGGACAATATAAAAACCACTCACGAAAAAGAAAAAGGCAAGAAATTATTTAAATTACGTAGTTAACACTTAATATATTAAAATGTTATAAGACTAAATATCGAATAAATTAAATCTTAAATCGCAACACTAACAATACGAGATAACATTTCGCAATGTCGCCATAGGAGGTGCTCTTGCGCAAATCGCGCGTGACGTCACCGCACGGTTCCGGCTTCACTTTCGCGAACACTTTCACCGGTCGGACCGGGCGTGTCGATTACATTGTCATTCCACGAGAATCGATGACCAGTCAAAAACTAGTAATATATTCTTACAACACTATTGTAGGTCGTACGTGGATACCAATCGTAATTGCAAAGTGCTATTTAAAACGTTGTACCCATAGTAAGACAAGTCTTTAAAATCGCATACCTCAAAACATAATACGTCTATGACAATATAAACGAGTCATTATATTTTATCTATGTACGTGTTTCCTTGATATGGTGACGTTATTCTTTATTGTTCTTTTATATAATTTTAACGAGGTCTTTAAACTGATATGAGAGAACTGAAGTCACACAAAAGTGATCCGATACAGAACGTCGAGATAAATGCGAATGACATTCAAGGAACATTTTAGCAAAGAGAGCCAACAACATCAATTGGAACATCGAAATTTATTTATTTGTAGCATTGAAGATTGATAGAAAACTTTAAAATAAACTAGTTGTCAACCGCGACTTCGCTTACGTTTTAGGGGGTGGTCGTCAAGAATAAATATGTAGCCTACGTCCTTCCTTGGAGTTCGAAATCTTAAATTTCATTAATTTCGGTTCATTGATTTGGTCGTCACAGAGCAACAGACGGACAAACAGACAGACAGGGTTACTCTCGCATTTATATTATTAGTGTAGATACAGAACAACTGTGTATTATTAGGAAACATAAGTGTCAATACATGATACAGACAATTTCTATTTCAAACACCCAAATTCGTTCAGTCGGAGATCTACACTTCCATGATTTAGTAACAAACATCCTATCATGCACACTTTAAAAGATTCTATAGATGAGGATTACTATAAGACAAATTATAATCACAAGAAATAGTAGCAAATATTACTAGAGTTATTTCACAGTTGAATCGCAAGACCGATTCACTTGAACCAGCACTGTTGTCACAAGTGGATGCTATAAGTCCTGGAGTTAAATCTATTGCTCCAAGATTTATTGTGTTCTGAGAGGAAACGATACAAAGATAAATTCTTGAGGTAAAATAGATTAAAATAGATAATTGTATTGAATAACGAGCTATGGCTGGTGTTAGGGTTTCCTACAAGCCCATCGGGTTAGGTAACACCCACTCGCCTGATATTCTACAGCCAAATATTCATACTTTATATTGCTGTATTCTAGATTTAAGGGTTAGTGAGCCAAACCGAGAAACATAACGTCTACAGGCGATAATGACCACTTAACAGTTATCCGAAAAATAAAATATTACACGCAAGTAAGTATTGCCAATTAAAGAAACGACTTCTATTTGTTGCGTCTATTTCTATAGTCGGTAGTGAAAACTATCATGCTCAGATTTTCAGGTTCACATTCCCCTCTAAAAATTCAAACAAAATAAATATGACATAAGACTAGATTTTCAACAAAAACAAATGAAACACCTAAGTGTACTTGTAAAAAGCAAGTCAGCTCTATATGCCCTAACAAAAAAAACAAGCGATTCGCCGCGACTCCGCACGATTTCGATACCAGTTTAACTTTCAAAATACTTACGCAATAATACGTAGTGGAAACACTAACCTAACTCAACAACCTCGCTCCACGATAACTTTCACAAAACACAACGGATCAAACGGAGGCATATTTATTGATTATATCATAAATCAATTATATTTCACTTATGAATATTTATTACTTTTTATCATTCAGTTAATTGGAGCTTGTTTTTTTTTCGTACTTTCTTTAAATGAAATTGACACCTTTTTGCTTCGTTTTATTACTTCGTGAACGCTGTAACTAGTTTTAATAACTTTTCAAAATAATTTCTAAATATATATGTAGATATTCCTACTAATCTACCCTCGTCTATATGATTTTCTGTTCAATCTAACATTCTATCCTATTACTAATAAATGGCTCCTAATTCTCATAGATGATGTAGATATTTTCATGTTTTCTTTTCTAATACACTTAGCGAGCAATTAAAGGCAGTAATTAAATGCATAAAAAAAAACAGATATGATTTGTATCCGCGAACTTCGGTTAACAACTACGCATTTTATCCATTAGGTCATCTATCTTGACTACATACTTCATGTAGAGAGTTCAGATGGTCTAATTAAATAGCGCTCTAAAGCTACCTACGTATTTACAATACCAACGTAAAATGGTACCTGTTATGAGAAAAATATTAAAATTAAATTAGTAAATACTTTTTAATTAAGTACGGATTTTTCAAAAATTTAAACGGCCATTATTTAAAATATTTCAATATCAAATCAAAATATATATATTCGAACTAGAAAATGTGTATTTGCTTGTAAGGTTTCATGCAAGCACGTCCGCTGTTTATAGTTAAGTTCTAGGTTGATAAAACTCATCAATTACTTAACCGCCAAACAGGAATAATTTTGTATTTCCGTTTTTATGTTTAAAGGATAACCGAGCTAGTGTAATTAGGGGGAAGGCGTTCCCATATTTAGCAGCCCGTTGACGGTGTAAAGTATATTTATTACTTCTGACAGTTTTAACCTCTATTAGCGATAATAGATACCATAAATAAAAATATATAGTACTGAAGTAAAATCCAATAACAATAAATACTTAGCAGCCACATATCCGCTATTGTACATCGTTTAGTGAAACGCAGTCAGAGCGAACGACCAAAATAAACCAGACAATCGTTTAACAACACCAGTATCCATTGAAACCAGTCACGCGGAATTGTTCGCCTGTTACTCTATGGTCAGTGTCAATTGAAAAGCTACGAAGCATTTAAGAACAATACATTTTCAATATCACTTACAAAAATAAAACTACAACCTTGTAACAGACATTTCCACGGACGTTTTCTCCTATAGCCTCGGTAACGGAGTATAAAACAATCAATTACATAGACGGCATGTCTTCCCACACTTTCTAACGCTATTGTGCCGGAGTGAGACAATCATATCTCCC
Organism: Vanessa tameamea; assembly: GCF_037043105.1. Lineage (NCBI taxonomy): Eukaryota > Metazoa > Arthropoda > Insecta > Lepidoptera > Nymphalidae > Vanessa > Vanessa tameamea. The sequence continues at coordinate 10,053,638 of NC_087320.1, read as the reverse complement.
GCGGATTTATTGTTGTGTCTCGGTCGAGTGTAATCAGACATTTTTGTTGAACAACCGGGATTTCGTTGATGACTTTCATTTGTGATCCGCGCGACCTTCGCGTTCTTATTTCGATTTTTAGATCAATCACTAGTGGGTCGACCGATGCGCTTCGGAGTTGATTTGTAACGAGCAAAATTAAAGGCATGGGTTCCCTTTATATAATTAATTAAACTTTGGTATTATCGATATTTTGTAGGACTGTTTTTATCGATAGTGGCTTTTTTATCAACGCGCTTTCTTAGTTCATGAAAGTAGTATTATTATTTAAAGAAGACAAAAGAATATAAGTTTAATAAACCTATTAATATTAGCAAGAAACGAAATTATAACCACAGTTAACGTATTTTATATAACTTCTTAACTAATTTAGTAAATCAATAAATATTAGTTACTAATTTTAAAAGCACATTTTACACAAATTAGATTCATGATTAAATGCAAGACGCTTACAGTTCTGGATAGTTTCCTTATTAACAAATGAATATATAATTAGTAACATTAAAAATTCGAAAGTAAACTCTGTATGTCTGTCTGACTGTTACGCTTTCACGGCTTTGATAAAGTTTGTTATGAAGCAAGCCTGATACCTCAATACCTGACGACCGTCAAAAACGCGCGGATGAAGCCGCAGACGCAAAGTAGTATAAAATATTTATATATCAAACCGTTTAAGAAACATTACAAATATGTCAAAAGGAAGTTATTCCAAGAGAGATTTAGTAAACTTATTAAAAAAATACGATTTAACTTATCATTTTAAATATTATCAAAGTGATTTCAATATCTTTTAAAAAGAGGAAAAAATTAACGAAATGATTAGAGATAAAACAAAAAAACGTACTAACGTAAAGTAAGTACATAATTCAAAGATTGGATAAACGAAGAATTTTCAACAAAAACAAATTCAATTCAGAGTGCATCAATTCGTCTCAAAAGAATTGCTCTCACCGTGGCCTGAATAAAGAAACAAGTAATTAAATGTTAATCTTATCGAAGTGGTTTTAGTCATTTTGAAAGCGATAAAGTATTTATGTATTATTTAAAAATTGCTTAACTTTTTTTTTTATTGGTAAATTAAAATGATTTTACGAACGAGTCTTTAAACTTGAAAATATATTTTTTATAAGTCGCCTATCAATTTCTTCTTCGTTACAATTTTAATATATAAATAATATTTTGAGGCATATTATGATAGTAATTATATACAATAATATACATTACTATACTGTTGTTGTTTTTGTAACACCGTTCTTAAAAAATATATTTACAACAGAGCCCATACAAAATAACAAGATGTCCAACTTGACAAGGCGCGAACGCAAAAGTTGGAGGAATGGTCAAGACATCACTATATGTTCGATTTTACAAAATTTATAATACATTTTTAATGCACGTATATATATATGCATAAATAATCGACTTTGATATCTGACAGCTTATATTTCAATTAACAAAATATTAAGAAACTGTTTTTTCTTTCTATTTTTATACAAAATTAAACTTGGTACAGATTTTGGTTTATTGATAATATCAATTTAATCGAATCGAACATTTAGATAAAAAATATACCTAAAAATTTAAACCGTAACAAGTCGCTATTATTACTCTGAATTAAAATCTCAACTTAATATAAAATAAAGTCGCTTCCCGCCGTCTGACGCTTAGATCTTAAAAGTATGCTATGGATTTTAATGCGGTTTCATATACATATAATACATGCATTATATTTTCTTGCAAAAGCCGAGAGTTTCAACTTTCCTAGTCGGAGAAGAATTTTTATTCGTTTATTTTTTTTACTTCTTCTTCGATGTAAAAGTTGTGTATGAACCCTTATTGCACCCGTGTAAAACCGGGGCGGATAGCTAGCTACACAAAAAACCGCCTTTATCTTAGATTTCAATAAACAAAAAAGTAAAAAAAAAAATTTTTTGTCCTTATTTTTATACAAAATATATATATAAACGTTTGATATTTCTTAATAAAGCGTATAATAGATATAATTTCAATTTAATCAAATTGAACATTTAGATTGAACCAATAACGACGTAAAAATTCAAACCGTAACAAACCGCTATCATTGCTCTGAAATAAATTTTATAATAACAAAATAAAGTTACTTTCTATATAATTCATGGAGTCAAAATAAAGAAAATACGATGTAAAAGAAAAAGGCTATTGTATCGAGAGATCGCGCTGCTTAAATAAAAGTAACGGAGGAGCGTGACGTTCGCGGACAACTCAATTTAAGAAATCAATGGTAGTTATTTTGCTAACGAGTAATCCGTTCGTGTTGCATTTCTAGTAAATCTAGCCCATTGTTTTTATTTTTAATGGCATTTTTTATTTCAATATCCAACTACCGCGAAAATTATCGAAGAAAATGTACACAGTATCGATATACAAGCCAGTCATAAAATTGTAAATCTAAATCATTTGAGACTAGAGAGAAAACATGCAACCCCGACAAACGCCACTCATTTTTCGAGTGCAGTATTAATACATTTGTAGTTTGTTATTGAACAATAACATCGTGAGGAAACGTACGCTTTTCAAAGGAAATTATTTCGCATTCCATCCATCATTGGAATAAGGCTTATCCTAAAAAGGAAGCCGTTGCCCAGGGAATAACTCAAGCCTCGTAATCTAAAACATTATGCATCAGAGGTATAAGAAAAAAATACAAGGATATACCAATGATACCGTACAGGTATTACTTCCATTTATTTTTTTTGTTAAAAGGGTTGTTTCACTCAGAGAGCCAAAAGATTTTTATGAAGCAATTGTTATTAAAATAATTAACGCCTAGTTTTCGATTATATTGACGAACGAAATATAAAAAAAATAACAGTATTAATAATATACACCGTATTACATTGTAAAGGTAATTTTAGAATATGAACCGATTTATTTCTATAATACAACCTTTTTTTCGTGGTACAAATATTTAAAAATAGTAAAATGCTTACAGTTATACTTCTAAAAATAATCCCAATAATCTATGGATGATGAAAACGCAGAGTTAATTTAAAATATGAATTGTAAACACAAATTTGGCACTCAAAACTCGAGAAAGAGTCGCTTTAAAGCCGTAATCTTACGTTAGGATTAACTCATTTTTACTGTTAGGTCATATCGCGTTAATCAAAACAAATCATTCGACATTTCACCGAAAAAACTTTTGCTATTTACTATGTATAAATTAAATAACAGATACAATGAAATAAATTAACCGCGTTTGAGAATAATTAAACGTCAAGAAATAAATTTTTTATTAAAAATTTCATGTGAATAAAAACATTAACAAAAAATAAGTTTAAATAATACAAATAGATATTAGAGAAAGGCAGGAATGTTCCTGAGAGGGCAAAACTCTTTTCCCTTACGTGACGAATTCTGCCAGTTCACTCTACTGTAAGCCAAAGAAATTCACGAAACTGGTAACGCCATCTATTAGAACTAAAGAAATACGATAAAAATGAACGTAGAAGTGTAAAAGGGTTTAGAAATGTAAATATTATACTATACGAAGTGTCCCGTTTCTTATTTGACTATAGCAAACATATTACAGAAGAAATTGTAACATCTACATTCAATATTCTGCACTTAGCACTTGGCACGAGTCAACTTGAGTTGTGTTGTCAATAGATGGCAGCACTAATAATATCGTGATAGAGGAGTTTTTATTTTACGCAAATACCTCCTAGTTTATAATAATCTTAAGGACATAGATATTTCATACAATGATAGCTTATGGTATAAGGTATTCTATAATATAACATTCATTAACTATATTTTTTATATTCAGTGCGACTTTAAACACATACTATATACATATCAAATATATTTTATATAGTTTATATTAGCGTATTTCAATACTTGTTGCTTCTTGGTAACACTATGAAGTATAAAAATAACTTACCTTGTAAATTGTCGAGGAGGTACGTCAGCAGCTTAGCGGTTCCATTGTTGTCGTTGTAAATGGAGAGCATTTCCTTGCTGAGCGGGTTCCCTTGAAGACCGAGCAGCTGGAGATGAAACAGTTTCCCGAGATCGTATGGTAATACCCTGAGGTAATTGTTGTGTAGGTGAAGTTCTCTGAAAGAGAAGAGACATTGAATTTAATTATGGTTAGAATTAGAATAGCGAATTATTAACAAAATATTGAAAAGTTTTGATTTAGCCCACAAGATTCCTAGTACGCTTGGACGTCCGTTCATTAGGGCCGGTTTTAATTACTGGTCTTAGCCAGAAAATCTTGCGACCTTCGATACAGATTTGAGGAACATTTTTGGAGAAGTAGTAATTGTTATTAATTCGCCAAAAATCTGAATTATTAAATAATATTTCATAAAGATAATTCGAACAACCAATTAGAATTAATCTTCGAAAAATATTATTTCTAGAATAAAATATATTTTTTACAACAAACCAGCAAAAAAGTAGCAGCCTATAAAAAACCCTCTGTTTTTTGTAATACCAGTCCTAATTCCTTATATAAAGTCTTTATTTTTGGAAAAGATTGGGGGGTAAGGAAGGCCGCGTTAATTTATTTCAAATTTTATCAAATTTACATCCACCAATAACAGTGACGCAAAATAATTTCAAGATTTGATGAGATCTGAGAGGGAACGCATTGCCTAGCAAGGGCCTGGTGCGATATTCCACGGGCTGTCACTTTTAAAACAGATGTTTTATTCTTAACAACTGACAATCGATGACAGGTTCACTGACCACTACGTTAGGTCATCGACTCCTTACCTTTATTTATATATTCAAATATAAAGTGTCTAAAAATTTTGTATAATACCCACGGTTACATTATTTAGCATTCACGTATTCGTTCATACATATGTATAAAAGAGGATTTTCCTTGTTTTGTTACATTAAAAAAAAAAACACATTTAAATCTAGCATGGCAACAATTTTCAAACTATATTAAAAAAAATTGATTTCTAATAAAAAGTTCTGTAATAAATATTAATTACGTTATATATATTCATTATAAATATTAAACGATTGTTTTGAATTCGCAATATGTTTACTAATATAGTCATATAACACGCTTATCACGGCAAGACAGAGTTCAATGACCTTGTATGTACGCAGGCTGTTTGTTTTTAGCGAATATATTAATATGATTACGCGCTGGCGTTTTTAATCTATTTATCAGAATGATCCTTATGAAGGTGATAGTGAAGTCGATTCTATCAAGAAGTTATATATAAATTTATTAATGCTAAAATACTTAGCGGCTAATATATAAACATATATGCTAATAAAATATTCGCTTTATTATAAATACAAAGGTAAACTTGTTTATAAACAGGTCGGATAAATATTTTGTTTTGGTTTGATTACGTGATAAATATATGTTAGTATAGAGAAATAGTATCTTATATTAAATTATTACAAAACATCGTATGAAAAGTATCTGAAAATTCTGAAAATCTACAATCCGATGTGAATTATTGTGTTACATTCATCTCTTTCTTTCCGTATAGCGAGAGATACTTTTACGCGTCGTTTAGTTGAAAAGTAGTGGCCGTTATTTATATAAAAAGTCCAAAAATCGACTTAGTTTTTAACCGTTGCGATTGCAATCAGTGGAGACAATTTCGACTCTACAATAGACTCGACCCGTTCTTATATTTATTATGGTCAAGCTGACTTGCTATCGGACTGGCCATTTGCTACGTGAAATAAACGTATGAGAAAAAAATCATCATAAGTAACAAAATTTAGAAACCATATGTACATAATTTCTTACGAATGCATAGATTAATATGGAAAAAATCTATATACGGTTAAGTAAATTCAACGAATCAACAATTCTAATTCACTGGACGGCATTCTTAATCTGTAGGTTTACGCGAACATTAAACGCCAATGATAATATTTATACACAACATGCGAAACGCTTTCTCTGATAACGTCTTTCGTTTTGATATTCGAATATGATTTTTATAAAACAACTTATATCACATTTTTTTGTCAATAAATTTTTAATAGATAGGTTATGTAAATATACAATATAAATCATATAATATATAATTACGTATATATAATTCAATTCTTAAAAACATCTTGGTATTATTATACACAGAAGATTACATGTAAAATGTATTAAAAATATTTTTTATATCGAAATAAAAAAAAACTAACTATTAGCCAGACACAAATTTATCTCATTTTAACATCATTTTTGTAAATTATAAATAAATTGATGCCATACAATACGATAAAAGATTATAGAAAAGGTACTCCATACAAGATGTATGTGCAGTTTATAAATAAAGATTATGATATAATGTAAATATATAGTCAGGAATAATGTAGTTTAATTCCACCAGTGAAAAATAATTTTAATAAAAAAAATGTGCGTTAACATGGGTTGACTTCCATGTGGAGTACATTTATTTATTGCCAAATAGTTTATGATACCAATTATGACAAAGTGTAACAAATACGTTTTCTTTTCGTAGAGAATCTACACTCCGTCATATACTCCGGTTACATGTAAACGAAATCATCAAAATGAAGCTTCAAATAGCATTTTTAGATTCTACTTGAATGAAGTATAATTCAGTCAGAAGATTGTTTAGACTACCTTAGCTGTATCAAATCTCCAAGCTCAGCGGGCAAGGTTCGTAGTTTGTTGTTGGACATGTCGAGCGTGTGAAGATTCGCCAGCTGGCTGATGTCAGGCGGGATCCTCTGCAGGGAATTGTCGTTCAGGTACAACGCGGTCAGGTGCGTCAGTTGGAACAATGGAGGCGCCAGAGCGCGCACACCTCCTGTTATCTGAAACGTGGAAAATATCCTTAAAATATTTTTATCGAAATGTTCACATTTAGATTCAACATTAACGACCTGCAAAGTCACGGCTAGTCAAGTCTAATTTTTTTATAAGGAGTATTTTTTGATCCTACCATCTGCTCGAATCGAACCCCTGTTTCCTTGCGATGTTTTCCTTCACCAATTCAGGATTGCCAATCCAAGTTTAAATCCGTAGTAATCTCATCTATTGTTTAAATCTTGGTATTATTTTATTTTCTAAATGTAGTAAATGGACCTAGGTTATAAATGTAGCTCAAAAGATCAGATCCCTTGTGACTTTTACATCCATATGCGCAAATTTATCATGTTACCAAAATAATACAGTAAAATTTGATAAAATATCTTAAATTAAAACAGCACAATTACACGATAGCTTAAGATCTAAGAAGATGAATTAATAAAAAAATGCCAAGACAGACATTTCCTAATCAGTTTTGGTTTACAAAGGTTATAAGGACATAAGGTCATTGACTTTAATGTCAATATTTAGGCTAATTTTATAACCTAATCTTTTCAATTTAATTTTATATACATCGTCATATCTCTCGATATGATATCATATAATCGTGACTTTCTCTTAGCAACTTACCTTATCTCTAATTACTTCGCAAATTTGAAGTATTTGATATCGAGCATCACTCACCTCAAGCGTAGTCCAGCCTCCGCGCCTGCCAGATGCCCGCTCCGCTTCCGACATAATGTGGTACGTGCGCCCGCTAGCGCCCTCATGCTTGTCTTTATTGCGAGACATTCTGTCACCTGGAGCGGAAAGCACCAAACAAACGATCAAATATCTGCATATATATCAAACATAAAACGCTGATCGAAGTTTAACTTTAATCTGAACCGTGATTGGTTAATGGCATCCATGACGCAATAGGTGACCAATCAGTGTTCAGTATTTAGTCAGATTAGTAAACCTGACTTTAATCGGCGTTACAGAAATTTGGAATTAGTGTCCAAAGAAGAAGTGACATACGAATCAAGACATACAACCAAAATATTTTTGATAAAATTGAAAATTTACTTTGACAATAAAAACATTTTCTATCAAAAAACAACAAATACAAATATCTATTATAAACATACGTAAAACTTTATTCAGTACAATTTCGAAAACTATTTCTTTAAAAACTATATCACGAGACACTTGCCAATCAGAATCGAGAGGCAAATGATTACATCAAGATGCTATTTTGTTCTACAGACGTTAATTACGATACCTTTACCTACTTAATTTACATTGAGTTTTTCTAAATTGTATTTTATCTACGTAATTAAATGTATTATTAGCTACTGATCTATTATTTCATTCATGTAATCAATGTTAACTAAGTTACAAATTTAATAACAAAAATATTAAGAACTCGTATAATTGTTGGAGAATGTTCTGGATCGAAACGTTAGCTTGAAGGGGAAGTTATCAGATCATATTCGAAACGGGAGACGTAATGTTATAATAATCGAGTTAACGCTGATGTATTCTCTTGGAAGACTGTTGTGAGTTTCATAATGTAGTCTCGGGTGAATTGATACGATTACTCCGCAATTAGATAAGACTGTAATTTATTATTCCATATATAATAAGTTCTCGTTGTATCGAGAAAAATGCAAATACATTTTTATGTCCAAGAGCCAATTTGACCAAATTGATCGATTTAGGCTGTTGCCAGACTTTCGTCTGAGAGATTGTCGATGACGATAACAGTTCCTACTTTATATACCAAATCATCGCTCTACTGCTAGAGAGACCACGTCAATCCATCGAACGATGTTCGATTGTCGTTTTATCGATCAACTAAAACTACGGTTTATGGCTTAACAATCTATATTGTTGTTGATTATGACAAAAAAATCAACGGTTTCGATCGATACCAAGTGTACAGCGTAGTGGAGGTAAGCTCCAAACTTTCTCCTGAAGTTGAGAGGTTGAGGGCATTTACGGGCTGCTGCTAATAACCTCCTAATTTAATTTAAATACAGTTAGCCGTTTGTGCGTATTACTTTTAAAAACTTAGATCCTTTCATTTTTATTTTTATTTTAGATGTTTTAAATACAAAAATAAAAAAAATAAACTTCGGTAATGAAGGATTTTATAAAAATCATAGTATTATGGTGTTGTATGGAAAATTAAAATAAACGCCTCGCAACTATTTGCAAGTAATTTGGTATTGTTATGTAATCAAACATCATCTCAACATGGCTTTCAACCGATTAATGCGTATAACTCAATATCTCATTACTAGCCTACTAGTCTTGGGTTCATTTAAAAAAAATTACATTAAAAAAAATACTATGTTTTATCTTAATATAAGTTATCTCCTCGTAATGATATTAAATAAATATAACGCAAGATCATATTACTACGTTTTTCTCTTATAGTACTTTAAGATACCAAGCGATATGGATTCTATATTAGGGCGAAATTTTAAAAATAGTCTAAATCAATTTTAAATATATAAAACAGAAAAATATTAACTGGATTTTTTAAGGTTTTATAGAAGCTTTTTTTGAGGAAATTGACAAATTAACTGTTGTAAAAATCATCAGATTTTCAGACCACTTCAAAATCAGTTTTACTTTACCAACTAAAAAAATAAAAACTTATGATATGCGATTATTCTTGGCTGCGACTCCTTACGATACCAAATAGTATATTATAAAGAGAAATCTTTCGTATTAATAGATACACAAAATCGTGTATAGAACCCGTTTGTACAACAAACAAAAACTCGTAAGCCCACTGCTGGGCTTACCCCACTCTTGAGGTGAAGAGGTTTGAAGCTAACCATCATGCTATTGCAATGCGATTTGACGGAAAAGGCGAAAATTCATTAAAGAATTGCAATTAAACTAAATAAAAAATTTAGCACAAAAACTTTAGTGGTACTCGCTCGGATTTGAACCCGCCATCTCCAGTTATGATTCACCAGTTCCAGCCATTGGGTACCTCACTGTAATGGCTTAAGGTACTACTATTTTTCTTGTCAGATGTAACGCATTAGTGTCTTGTATCTGGCTCATTCAAAGTTACCACCAGTTTGATATTCTCTCTAGTGATAAACCCACAAATAACTCAACCGTTATTTAATCAATACGGTACATAACATATTTATATTTACAATTATATTAAATCCTGCACGATAAATAATCAACGTATCAACGTTATCTATTAAAAACCTTGTACAGAACAATACGTCTTGTGTGTATTTATCTTAGTTTCTATTTTGATTATAATATAATTTAATAGTAAAACAGTTAATACTTGCAATGTAATTATTATTGTTATTTTTAAATTGTTACGAGTGACAAAAAAAATCGAGAAAAAATTTAAGCTAGGGCAATTAAACGGACGCTTAATCTGTTGGGATTAAATAAAAAGTTTATTTCTGGTAATATAATAAAGTAAAAGTTACATTCACTACCAAAAGAAATATAACCAACGGTACTTTTATCATGGAAAAATGAATTTGAATCCGTCCAAATCTTCGAGCGAGCAAATTATGAAATATACAAATATATGATGACACGGCGATTGTATGACCCACTCCCAAAGCACAATACCAAGTAATACACCAAAATTATACCCGTAACATGCAAACCGGCGCACGTGCATCACGATGTATTCGCACTTTCACGACCAATACACTCAACGTACTGAAATGGTTTACCGATTCGTATATTTTTAGAAACGCAATAACAAATTGTCGAAAATCTAGACAAAGATAGACATCGTCTTAATTTGACGTACTTTGCAGTTCGAGACTTGAAAATCATTTAAGAAAATCGACATCGACAACATACTAGGCGCTCTACATTAGCAGCCTGTAAATTTCCCATTGCTGGGCTAAGGCCTCTTGTCCCTTTGAGCAGAAAGTTTGGAGCATATTCCACCGCGCTGCTTCAATGCGGGTTGGTGGAATCCACATGTGGCAGAATTTCGTTGAAATAGACACATGCAGGTTTTCTCACGATGTTTTCCTTCATCGCCGAGCACGAGATGAATTATAAACACAAATTAAACACATGAAAATTCAGTGCGCTTTAAGAAATACAATCCATTCCTTAACCTTAATCATGAATGCATCACTAACCATAACAACTACGATGTTATGTATATTGTGCCTGTAATAACGCTGGCTTACTCGCCCTTCAAATCAGAACAACAATATAAAGTACTATAGTTTGGCGATAGAATATGTAATGAATGTGTAAATGTTTATGAATTGATAGTTTAGATAACAAAATTATATTCTCCCGATGTCTGTATACGTAACCGTTGCCTATTAATACGCTTTAGGTATCGTACACAATCAAATGTAAAGCGTATCCTTTTGTGTACGTACTCTGTTTTACTAGAGCTATAAGGCTTATGTAGATCCTAAAAATGACTTCTAAAAGAATAGAGAGAATAATTCTACATTTTAAAGAAACATTTATATTAACATTAACGAAGGAGTAAAAGGGAAAGTCGTGCGGTAATAGTTTTTCTTAGCTTTCGTTAGGCTGGCTGGGTATGCTGGCTGTCGTTTGGAACTATTTAGAAGGTAGAATTTGGACTAACACGTTTAAGTTACTTTACGATGTTTTCTTATGATAATTACCGCCGAGCCCGAGATATATATATTTTTAATTTCCTATAAGGAGGCAGACTGGCAAAATAACTGAAGTAAGTGGCCACTATTGCCAGCTTAGAAATGATCATTGTAAGAAATAGTAACCATCCCTTACGACGCCACCTACCTTGGGAACTAAAATGTTATGTCACTTCAAACCGGAACACAACAATATTAAGTATTAGTGCTTGGCGGCAGTATGTATGACGATTGGGTGGTACCTACCCATAAGGGCTTGCAACAAGCCCAAATACCAAGTAAGTTCTAAAAATAAAAAAACATAAAACTAAGTGTTGTTGCGCCGAACTTGAACCCGATCGTCTGTTAAGATACACTTGTCCTATCCACTGCACCATCTCGGCTCCCCAATTATTTACTATGATATTATTTCGTGACGAATGACAACGCTTCTAGTAAATACGGATTTCGTATAATATTATAATTACATAATTTATTCGAGTAAGATAATTTGACCATTATTAGTCGAATGGTTTACACTTTCGCGTATAAGAAGTCGTTATTAAAAGCTAGTTAATCCTTACTTTTATTATAAGTACTTAAACTATTCTGTAATGGAAATGCGTTTAAGCTTACGAGCGCAATTAATACTCAATCTATTATAAAGTCTCTAGATTTCAAAAAGCCAGATTTCTAGTCAGATATGATTAAGTAACAACAAATTTTGGCTAAAGGTCTTTGAATGTCGAATCTTAAATTAGAGATTAGTTTTGTATAAAGAAGTAACAATCAGTACGTGTTTCAATAACTGTCAGACTGTCGTATTACAGATGCAATTTTTTTGCACCGTTGTTTTTTAATTATAAATAATTATAATAAATGATCGTCGTAAAAGCTTTTAGAAATTTAGAAATCCATATTATCCATAATAACTATTAATTTTAATATAAATTAAAAAAAACATGTTTTCAAACGCTTCTATATACCTTCTAGATACCTTCTACATACGTACATATATATAGTGTCGTATCTATAGAGCACGTGTGTTGAATTTTTTTGAATACAATGAATAATTGATAAGAAATTAGTGTTTTTGTTAAATATTGCTGTTAGTACGGTCGTAAAAATACTAATCTCCAATAACAATAATGTTTTTGATGGTATTATTGCGGTATAGTTTTTCTGTCGACGAAAATTAGAGTGATTCCAAACTTATGGACGGTAGTGTATATATAGTGTTATATCCATAGAGTTTCTCTGTGCATACAAACAGGAAACTCACCGCAGAACACGATTTTCAAATATAATGAAGTGATATGCATCATTGAATGTAATAATTATCAAATTTAAAGGATGTCATATCACTGTAAGTCCACTTTGAAAATTAATGAGTAAAATATAAATTATTTATCAAGCAAAGCAGTACTGTCGTTAAATAATAGTGTGACGGTTCAATTTTGTCAGCAGGACGCAGATTGATGATCGATCTACCGATTAATACGGATTTGAGATGTACGTTCTTACATACATATTAAAATCACGGATTCTAATGTGATTTTTAGACTACAACATAATATTAAGAACATATATGAATAGACTTTGTTCTAAGTACAACATGCTCTAAAATTGTGAATCTTGACATATTTTCTGCCTTAACTAAATTTAAGAAAATAAATTAATAAAAAAAAAATACTTTAATTTATATTAATATTCATTCTTGGTTTCTATTAGTATTCTAATATATCGTATTATTTAATTATTATATTGTTTAGTTAATTGAAAAGATATATCAAATCTAAGAAATTGTTTTAAGTATAACATAGTTGTAATTTTTTAATAAATGTGATGTTGATGAAACTATAAATAAATATAAAAATAGAATAATTCGTAAATGTATATCGAAATCTAGGAAGAATTAAATATTGCCTCAACCACAATACAATATCTTGGCGTAAGATTTTTTTTTCTCATTGCGTATAAAATATAAATTATCATACCGACATTACGTCACCATTTCAAACTGCAAACTGCGATGCGTATGATTTTGCAACCACAACCAAAAATAAAAATAATTCTCCGTTATACATAAGTAGGCCAATTTCTAATCCATTCAAGTCAGAACCAAAATCGGTTGCCTAACTCCGCAGTTTAGCTGCTAATCGGCACTGATACAAACTTTATTATGAATTTGTAACAAACCTTGACATATTGATTTTCAATTAAACGTAAATACAAATAAAACAAAATAGGTCATCGTTTTGTATGACCCTGAGATTTTTTTAAAGGTAACAATGTTACGACGGATGATAAATTGAGTAAATGAACACTGTTATTAAACAAGTATTTATTATATCTATTTTTGTTGACAATGTAATGTATATTCAATGATTTACATAACGAGTTTTTATTGATATATTTATATATTAGCTAAGGAGAAAGTTTTGAGTTTAGTTCCATCAAGCTGCTAAAATGCACGATATACACGTGGCAGATTTACACCCGAAATATGAAACTTGTCTAAGTTTAACTTCATCGCTAAGCACGATATGAGTAATATAAAAACATTAGCACATAAAAACTCATTGGCGCTTTCCCGGGTTTAAGCCCGGACACATCGGTTAAGATTAAAGTATTTTAACCAATGGAACATATCTATCGGACTATAAAATACAGCTGCAGTGTTTGAAAGTTTGCACTTATAACAGAAAATGCAAGTCTGATTTGAATATTTTTTTTTGTAAGTCTTATTGAGTAATGTATGTAGACTACAATAATACTTCTCGCTAGTACCATAAGGACCAAAACAGATATATTAAATCACGCTATGGCAACTGTACTCGTATTAAGTAAATTAGCTCATGTGTATTTAAAGAACATGGACATTTATAACTCAAATTAAATGAAACCGCGTTAAATGCACCCATGTTATGAAAGGAAAACCAATATATTTACATTTATGCTGTAGCAGTCCATTAGCAGTGTCAGAAGCACAAATTCAGGGCTGGATGTCTATTAAGCAGTTTAGGCTTCCTGGGGATCCCAAAATTTGCCAGGAATTGGGAAATTTTATTTGATTACGACCTTCGTATGATAGGAAAAAAACGCCACTATTTTTCAAAAAAATGCCTTGTTGGGATTAATACGTTATAGTAAGCTAGAAAAGGGTATAAGAGTCTCGAGAAATGCTTTGCCTAGGGTCCCCGATATAGTTAATCAGGTTCCGCACGCATTAGTTTATACCTAATTACTATATAGGACTATGTGGAAGGTTTTTAGTAAGTAAAAGAATATCCCTACTTCTATTATAAATGTGAGTGTGTTGGTTCGCTGTTAAATCCCTTCAACGGAGAATTGGTCAGACAGACAATTATATTAATCGTTACAATTTATGTGCCGTAAAGAGACATTGGTTTTATATCCCTAAATTTGCACAGAGGTTTAGTCGCGGGTAAAAAAGTATTATATCATAAAGCCAACCCAATGGAAAAAGTTTTACGAACTTTAGATATTAACGAAAATCCGAGCCTCGTAAAAATGTCGGTACACGTGTGTTATACTTAGAGTTTACAATAAGTTTTCTAAATTATATTGTTTACTAGCTGTGTCCCCAATTTCGTGTGCGTTTGAATTTAAATAAAATTTAATAAAATTATTGTTGTAGCTGTAAGTTACTCCTTATTACCTCAGCTATCTGCCAGTGAAAATCCCGTCAAAATCGGTCCAGCCGTTCCAGAGATTAACCGGAACAAACAAACAGACAAACAGACAGGCAACAATTTAAAAAAAAATGTTACTTCGGTATATGTACCGTGTATATGTATTTAGTAAAAAGCGGTTATTTTAATATTACAAGCAGACACTTCAATTTTATTATATGTACATATACATATAGATATACAATCTTTACAAGCTTTCATTTATATTCAGCAGTGCGTGTGCATGTGTGGGGGGAAATCAATGCCATTCATTTTAACCAATTTAACTCAACCCTATTGAGATAACGTGTTGGTCACACTTTTGAAGGTGGTGACAATTCATCCAAAAGACTAATATTACAAATACGAAAGTAACTTTGTCTGTCTGTCTGTTATGCTTTCACGACTAAACCACGGAATCGATTTAGGTGAAATTTGGTACGAAGCAAGTGAAGTGTAGAGTTGTATGCAAATTCTAGAAGGACGCGGACGAGCCGATTATTAAATAAAAAGATATTGAAATTGTTTTTAGACAGAGTATTTTTAACACCAACTTAATATACTATTAATATTTATCGTCAATGAGTCGTTTTCTTAGCTCTTTTTGCATAACATCTTGACCGTCATTGAGTATTTAAGTATTTAAATGTTATAGAATACGTATGCTACATATAAGTGAAAATTTTCTATGATAAAATCATAAATTACTTGAATATTACTCATCAATTACCTACTCTTCGTCGAATAGTATTAAAGAAAAAAATAATTTTTACTACTTATTTACAAAACAAGTAGTATTCACATATAAAATATTACGTAGGTACTCTCAGCAGCAATTTGTATTTTAAAACTGTTTTTACATTTTATTGGTTGTGAAGATATTCCGTTGAAGATTATTAATTACATATTTTTAATCTGTACTGAATTCATTTATTTCATATATTAGGAATCCTTTTAAGCAGCTGCGTTCCACGAATAGGCGTAAGTACAGAAAATTTTCTTTCGAAATCATTTACACACTTACGAAATAACATCTAATGGATATTTTACAGTAATTAATTTAAAGATTAATATTTTTGTCTTAAATGTTTATATCATCGAATTCTATACATATCAAATCCAATATTTTTACTTTTTATAAATAAGAAATGAAAAATATAAGCTAACAAAAAAAAAATATGGAAGATTTAGATTTATAATCTGTTATACAGAACTCAGAACACAATTTAAGTTGTTCGAATAAAACTGTTCAATATGAAATAGCATATGAGCTAACATTGTTGTAAAATTTTAGCTTTAAACAATGGTAATAGGTTACTAGGAAAAAAAACTAGCAATCATAAACACACAACAGAACAGGCAACACTACAAAACTAACAAATTAACACGTTTGGGTAGACCGGGGACAGTTTGACTTAGTTTTCCACCAACATTTTCGCTATTCCAATACCTAAGGGTGATTTGTGTAATGAAAAATTGCTACATAATTGTCTAAAATTACATTTCGTAGAATTTATCAACAGAATTTCCTGAAATCTTAATCAACCTATGACCACGTCTAGTGTGGCTTTATGCAAGGCTTATATTGATCAACATGTTAAAAATAGGTGTCGAACGAAACATTGACATACCAAATTCCCCGTCCCATTAAAAATGACTAACTGAAAACAAACTAATTAACTCCACGCGCAATTCTTCTTTCAGTCAAGTTAAAAATAATGACAGTATAAAGTTCATTTGGAAAGCAACCGTGGGTACATGTCACCACAAAAATATTCAAAAGCAAGATTACTTTCATAACACCTCTAACGAGTTTTTACAATTAGTCTACCTAAACTTTGTACCATCCAGCTAAGGTCTTCGTATATCAAATTTATTTTATATATAAAGCGTTGTCACTTAACAAAAAAACGTATTTCAAATGTAATAAGATATACTTATGGTTATATAAAATGTGTAGTGATTATTTCTAAAAGAATATGTCATGAACTTAACACACAAGGGAAACGGAGATCTTGTTGCTTTAAAATAAATCAAAACATTTAACTCTATTTCTCAAGCGACTAATTTTTATAATTCAGTGATATCGTAACTCGTACGTGTACGTCAGAATAGAACGTGCACCGTTTTTATCGAAGGCTTTAATGAGAATTGAATCAAAATCTATTACGCAAGTTTAAACTGTAAAGACAACATACAACATATGACGCGGCCAAGACTACGTTGTACGGCGATCTGGTTATGATGATATGGAAGAGTGTAAAAAAAAATCTTATGTATTAATTAACATGCCTGTCACCGTTAATAATCTATCATAATTCTGAATTTCATCAAAATCCTTCTAAATGTTAAAGGGTCCTCCTATTTTGAAAAACTAGTCTAGTTACCTAATTGAATTAAAATTCTCTTCACAATAATTCGTTCCTTTAGCATAGAATAGAACTATCACGAAATTCTCATATTCATTACCTAAATTCGTTTTGAAACCATTAAAAAGAACCATTCATAAGAGTCTTTGTTTCGCTAAACGTTGTTTAACATTACCGGTAACGCTTTTCAGTTACTTTAAACAGTTCTTAGTCATTTATACGACTTCAAGTAAACGAAACCGAGTTAAGTCTTTGACTGTTTTTATTGTTTAGCAATTAAAAAAGTATCGCATTAGAACTTGTTCCATATTGGTTCTAAGAATATAATTGAAATCTATACATATATCATATATATTTTAGTATTAATATAAATGCAAAAGTAACCGTCTGTCTGTTGCTCGTTCACGGCCAAATCACTGAACCGATTTTGATGAAACTTTGTATGTAGCAAGATTGAACTTCAAGGAAGGACATGGGCTTTTTATGCTTAACACAAAAAAAACAACCTTGATTGAGAAATTTGTTGGTACAAAACTCTTAATATATATATATAAATAGATATATACAAAATAAATTGATATGATAGATATCGCTTCAAATCGAATCGAATGCTTTGTCTAAGCCCAGGAAAATCGTGGAAAAATTATATACTTGGTAGTAGAAGGACAAACAGAACATACTTAGTATATAATGGTGATTGAGTCAGTGCAACTGCAGGGACAAAGGACATAACACCTTAACCCACAAGGTTAATATTTCTTACAGCGCCAATATCTATGAGCTGTGGTGACAACTCACTGCCATCATGTGGTGGCTCAGTTGCTCGTCCGCCTAACTGTTATATACTTAAAAAAAGATTTTGAACTTCGTTTTCATCTATAGATCTAATCACTCACGAAGGCGTGATGCATGCGTTTTTCAATTCAATATTGCAATTATTGCTAACCAGACAAATCGAACATATATCATTCAGATATATTGTGACCTTTTCAACAACGAAATCGACAATCACTATGTGACTTTTCTAGACCCGCAGTAGCTACCATCTAACATTAAAACTTTTTATTGAGATGGAAAGTTTAATTAAAAGAATTGGCGTTGCAGACGGTGTGAGGATTATTTGATATTTCTTAAAATTCCTATACATGCGAATAGAGGTGACATTTACTATCAGATGACCCAATTGCCCTTACTATTATACACAAAAAAAGTATTCCATACTACCTATTTATATTTCTATCTGTGTATTAAGGTTGAAATGTGGAATGTATTCAAATGAAACTCGTTTCGTATTAGTGTACCATGTATGTGTGTGTGCATAATACTTTTCGTCCTGAGTGATGAAAGGGCTTCCATTAATGAATGAAAATAAAAACTACGGCTATACTTGCTCTTTTTTCGAATCTTTGGCTTTTAATTAAGATTCGCATGTTCATTGTTAATAGAGTTAAAGAAAATGTAGTATTATTTCGTAATATAATGTTACCATCTTCTTATTAAAGTCAAGGAAAATATTAATGAAAAACTTTACGACTGCAACAAATTGGCCGTAATTAAACATAATATGGCCTTATTCACGTTAATATTATTTACGCATATGTTATTATTCACAAGCGTTTCATAAACATACTTATTAACGACAAAAACAAAGTCATTATTTTGACTACGAAAATATTTCATGTAAATTAATTTTTTAGTAAATTTTTGAGAAATAAAAATGTCAAAAATTGCTTGCAATATGTAAACAATTCTATAAGTATATTAACTACATATTAGTCTTAAAAATATAATGAAGAACTATACAGTCTTTTTAGGTTAGAGACATAGGCTAACCCATGGTCTCCCACGGCAGTGCACGGAACCACGCTATACGAATATATCATATATCAATTGTCAATGAAAGATGTTCATAATGGCTGAACGTCATTGACTCACATATCTGATTGCAAATTGATTGTGATGTCCTAAGGGATGCGAGATGCTAACGAGGTTCTGGATTTACTTTTGAAAGGCCAAATATCATGTGCCGACAAAATTATAACCTTAATCTGATAACGGACTAATTCACACTGAAGAACGACATCTCGAGTAAATGGCGGTTAAACTAATAACACTTAGTTTCCAACTCCGCAAAGTTAATACATCCTTCCTTGGGCACGGTATTCGCTTCTATAATAAGATTCCACAGCTACTGTTAACTGGGACTATTAAAAAATTTAAAGCTCATGTCAAAAATACATTGATCAATAAGGTATAATACTCAATACAAGATTACATTAATGATAAAAAGCGTTGACTTAGTGTTTATTGATTTCTGGGCAGGATATATAAATACTTAATTGTTCTTTACTGACATACTCCGTAATTAAAATGATGGAAAAGAGTAAATACTGAGTTTCTTGACGGTTCTGCTCGGCAGAATCAACTTTCCGAAGCAGTGGTGGCTTTACGTTTAATTCAACACTGTAACGTGCCGATTCAAAGTGCTTTAATGAGCCTACTTGAATAAAGAATATTTTGATTATGAACATTTAATTCCTAAACGACTGCCAGTATCCAACATTGTTTGATCGTTGCACTAATTAAATTAACATTTGTCACCTTTGATCATTCTTTTGTTTAGAAGTGTAACTTTGAGTAAAACACCAAATGATAGATTTACCAAGAACCCTCTGATTTCACCTTAATGTTAAACTGTACAAAAACAATGTAACAACGTTAGTGACTGTTTGTTTGCTATTTAGCTACGTGTTGAACTCAACATGTTTCACACAGAATCTTTTAAATCGGCTCTAAGTTAGTTTATCAATCAAAATTAGTTTATAATTATTCAGTACCTCCAGCTCGATCTTAATATATCTAACATCGATTAACGAGAAACTTGGATAAACTTGGATATGTCAAAGTTACGCTAACCTAGTATTATAAGTTTCACACAGTACATACATAATGACATTCAGAGCCTTTCCACGACAAGGTATAACAATAACAATGATTATTACTTAATATTCTAGAATGAACGAAAACAATAATTTTACATCATTTCAATGATTTAAGGAACAGTTAGATATTATGTGTAATAAGCCTGAGAAAACGGTCATCAATGTACTACTACACAAAAAATATACCGGGCCTTTACACAATAACGTAGGTATTCAAACTAGTTACAAATGTTATAGTTTTTATAAATATTAATTTATTCAAAATCATCATTGTTTCACAAATATATTTTAAATATACCTAATAGTTAATTTATTAGTATACACAGTACTAGTAGTAACTTACTTAACGATACTTTGAATTCCCTGGTCAGACAAATTAGAAGTTATTGCGTGTAACCTGTATCTTGGGATAAACACGAAGAACTCGCAAAAGTTCAAACGCGGATGAACTTTTTCGGATTTGATCGGATTTTCCGTTAATGAAAGTGAAAAAATAGGTAATGCGTTTGTGTTTCCGCACACACACACACACACTTGTAAATTAATTAATATTTATCTTTTAGAATCGCTGTAGTCAGTCAGAAGGATATCATCATTACTGTATCCTAATATCCGTTTAGAGTCACATGTAAATTTATTTATACGCAACTAGGCGCGTCTGTGGTCACCTATTTTAAATGTTAATAATAACATTTTTAGTATCCTTATTAGTGGTAGTCTCTGCTTTCGAATAACATGTTTTATATTAAAAAATGCGACGTATTTTGATGTTCACGTATCAAAATATTAAATATTTTAATAGATTTGTTTACGTAATAAATATTTGCTTTTTAAAGATTCTTTGAATGTGTACAGTATGAAATTTGACTACGTCACTTTTCTTCTTCTTTATTTAAGAATAAAGTAAAGGAAAATAACAAATTCGTTGGTGCAATAATATGATATCAGGCGAACACCTTCGTGTATTAGCATACTTGTATAAAAACAAACATGTTTTAAGAGAATAATAACCTCCACATATTATTTCTTAAATGTACATTAATACGTAAATTATTAATATTTAATTCATATATTTTGTAGAACATGTCATTCATATCGCGTATCAAATGGCAAAAAGGTTTATTATATTCTTCAAAATTGTAATTAATAATAATTTAATTATCAAAACGAAAATTACCGATGACTATTTAAGCGAAATCCTTTCGTTATATTTGCATCGTACTTAATAAGAATAATATATTAAAACAAATCATACATAATTGACTTTATGAGTGATTGAAAGGTTGCTCAACCGACGAACTCCAATCAAAATCTAAGAGAATACGTGACCAGATTAAATATTTTTATATTTACATTACTCTTCACACGATACGATAAATAATTATATATGTATGTATATAAATAAATTAATCAACATTTATAATGGCGTGGCTTACGGTTTCACTTGCGTGAAATTTTACCACGCACGTTCTGTATTCCGTTCGTTTTTACGTCGACTACATCTTAATAGTCACCATTAGTTACATTCGATACATTTTTAGAGTTCCCGGCTAAAAATGGCTAAACGAGATCCTAATTAATCTTGTCAGCATGTTTTTTTTTATCTCTTTCCAAATATAAATTTTCGAAATACATTCAAAGGCAAATAACTAATTTAAAAGGTTTTATAAAAATTCATAACATCAATTGTTTTATTTTTTATTTTCAGATTCTGCTAAACTAATTGCGGAATCGAATCGTTATATTTACGCGTGTCGAACTAACTGTTCAGTTTCGTACTGATCGTTCGCGATACTAATGCTTTTTGTTGACGCAACCGTCTTTAGTTATTCTTTTTGCTTTCATTAAAAACTATGTATTCTTACCATGAAGAAATATGTTCTACTTATTTTATGAGAGTCGAGGCGATTAAATTAGCAAGGCCTGTAATAAATGAACGGAACATCATGTTGTAGTTTTGTGTATTACCTAATTAGGTATATGTACATGGTCAATAAAACTACACAATGTTTACACAACTAATATGTATTAAAGTCTGTCTGTCGCGTCACGCGAAACCACTTTATCGATTATATCGATAATATATCGATAATAAAACGCGGCATTGTAATAATTGATGACCTAGGATAACTATTATAAATTTCCTTGAGTGATTTTTTAAATTTTATTTTATTGATATAGGTAGGAAAACAGACAAATGGGCCACGTGATGGTAAGTCACCACCGCATATAGACATAGTCTCTGAAAGAAATTTTAGTCAATAACCATTCCTTAGATCGCCAATGCGCCACTAACATTGGGAACGTTGATGGGGAACGAAGATGTTGCGTTTCTTATGCCTGTAGTTACACTGGCTAACTCACCCTTCAAACCAGAACACAACATACTAAGTATTGCTGTTTTGCGGTAGAATATCAGATGAATGGGTGGTACCTACCCAGTCGAGTTTGCTCAAAGCCCTACCACTAAGTGAAATAATTTGTGCCACCATCTGTCGAAGATGAAAGTTACAAATTATTGCTTGTTTTTCAAGCGTTTATTTAACTTAATTTGTTAGTATTCGTGTATCTACACAATAAAATTTACACACACTTTTAGTGCTAGTGGCAAAACATTTAGTATATTAAATTGTATTCGTTTTAGTACATGGATCAAATTATTTTTAACACGTATTTTTAATATGATTCATGCTCCAATTGGTCGCTTTAAATATATCGAGAAATAGATTTAAATTACAATACATTTAGTTGTATAAATGTTATTAATTCGTCAAACTGTGTCTACTTGACTAACCTAACTGATTCTATTAATATTGTGAGATACTGACTCTATATATTTATGTACATTTAAAAGAACTAAACCAATTATATATATTTCTCACAAGAAGCAGTCTGTAAGCGTTCCATAGCAAGGCAAAGCCTTCCTCTTTTGAGTGGGTACAGGTGGAGATTATTCCACGACGCTGCTGAAATGCGTGTTGGTACATGCATCCTTACCATGTTTTCCTACACCGCGGCGTACGCGATGTATAATACATATAATTATGCTCATGAAAACTCAGTAGTGCTCTGATTTGAACCATTGGGTCAAAGGCATAGCGTCTCTGCTTTTTTGTTACGTACAATTAACAATTAATACTAACTCGTTGGTTCTTTAAAATTCGATGTGAAAATGTTTTTTCCAACACTATTGTAAGTTAAATTTTTAACAAAAAAAAAATCATAACCTCAACCATCAATTGAAAAGAATACAGTTAATATTATCATAAACGATTCTATTTGTATAATATGTGATTATATCATTTTGTCCGACTTCGGCCACGCCGGTCGTTCTTCACGGAGACTAGCATCTCCGCAGGGTGGACATTCTACGGCAGATTACAAATCGGATACATTCCAAACACCGCGTTCCTACAGAGAATAAGTCAAAAGAAAAACTCGAAAACTTTTTAATAGCCGGACCCTGAATTTCAATCTCGTTATCTGCAGACTATATGCATGCAGCCTGCAATATATGCATACATTCTTTAAAAAAAATTGTTTGGAATTTCAGGAACAACAAACTATACGGAGCTGATATTTCATTTCAGAAAAATTGCCTGACATTGTTCACTTCACGCGGAAACCATTAGAGGTATTCCGGACTCGGATTCAACATACAAAATATTTTCTATCCACGAAATGTAATAAATTTCTATTCAAGACGTAATTATTAACAATACTTATTAACGCGATGCAACGTAAACTCGCACGTAAATATACAGTGAGTAATGTAAAGGACCATATAGAAATTTACTACTTTATTTGATGAAAAAATTATCTTATCAACTGTTTGAAATATAAAGTTAACAATTTCAAACTTAGTGTTGACAGCCTGCATGTAAAAAAAACTGAACAAACTCTAGGCCAATGAAATGGAATTAGAGTTATTTTAATTTATACTTTACTTACATAGTTTAATCAACATTTGTAAAGCTATGCTGGCTTACAGTAAGACCATCATTGCTGCAATAAATAATAAAAAATAAAAAAAAGTGATAAATAACTTTTTTAGTAGTATTCTAAATATATAGTTCTTTTAAAAAGCTGATTCAACTTGTACTATTAGTTATGATATGAATAGCAATATATCCTTGATATATTATCAGTAATATTCTCGGTTTGAACTAAACATAGTATAATAGAGAAAAGGTGTGTGAAGTACTTCCATGTTTATATATAGTTATTAGTTCTGATAAGATTATTATTAAAACACTCTATATATTGTTATATGAAAAACCCAATTTATATGTGACATATTAAAACAAATTTAATTCTGCTTACATTCCTATTAACATTTTTGGCCAATTGCCATCATTTTAATGATATCGAACAATGTATTACATACAAACTTTGCATGTAACTTTATTGAAATGGACTTTAGAAATGGTATTCTATTTAATGCTTATTTACATTTCCACAGATAATTAACATCCTATCAAATGAGCAATAAGTTCTATCATCATACAGTGTGTGCACATTTAAAAAGAGAAGTATCAACAAAATAATCTTGTCTATTGGATGTCTATTGGATGTCTATTGGATGGATATGACAGAATTTGGCCCGAGTATTTAACATTTCACTTTATTAATATATGATTTGTTAATAGTAACATTATAATATAAATCGGCATCAGTTTATTTTATTATCCTTCAGATATTATTCAATGACACCTTTTTGTCTTAAGTTACAAATTCACTAACATAAAATTTTCTTTAAAAATTAAAAAATTATTACAGCAAATGTTAAATGATATATTAATGTCATTAGATAAATAATAATTTTGGTTAACTTATTACTTTTTTATCATTATGTTTGAGTGTATAATTTCCTTTTTATTCTGATACTTCATGTATTAACAAAATAGTTAAGCATGGGGCTTGGTTATATAAAGTTTCAATCACGTACACTTTAACTCTAATTTAGATATTAATTATATGTATATGTATATGAAAATTAGTCATATGCTTAAAATATCTAACTATAACAGGTCTAATATCTTATTCATATACAACTAAGAGAAAAAATTAATAATATATAGATAGTATCGTATATTTAAGGGATGATGAATGATAATTTGTGAAATTGTTCCTGAATTGATATTTTAATACTTTTCTGGGTAAATAATCTCACTTAAAATATGAAGTTTATTTGTATGGCAAGTAGATCATTCTCTTTACAAAAAAAACCTTTCTTTGTGTATACAATTTATTATTGTAGTAAATTGAGATTATTAATAGTCCTATTAATAATAAGCATATAACCTTCTGTCATAAAACCTAACCTATACTCATACTTTAGGACAAATGTAAATACTTTTACAGTATATTTTAGCAGTGGAATTGAAACCTAAGAATAAATAGTACTCAGTAATAAGTATTATTCAAGCTAACTTTACTTTTGAAATTGGGGCCAAAGTCACAGAGACAAACATCTGACATTGAATTTAGATGTGAACACATTGGATGCTTACAATCAACGTTAAACGAGTCGTAAGACGACTTGATGCATTTTAATCGCTGAGTAACTACAACATATAAATATATCTCAAAGATATAAGCAATAATTATCTACAAAAACAATGATCGGAGATTGTTATTATACTAAAGTATACGAATTTAAATAGTAAGAACGATACCTTTTTAGTATCGCGAGGGTTCATTAGTGGTGTTAAAAAGGCTTTGTGTGATAAAGGATTATCTTCACTTGAGTAATATGGACAACGGGAGCGTTCCATAACCTCCGTAGTTCGGGAGGTAAACCTAAAGATTGAGATGAATTATTGGTCATCACAGGCTTCCGACATATATATAAGACCTATTCCATGAAAAAAATACGGATTTAATTCATTAATTAGCCAATAAAAACGTAAATGCGTATGATCTTTGTATACAGCTGACATAAAAGAGATGGGTCGACGCACAGTTGACGGTCTACAAGCGCCAAATCACTATCCAGAGTTATGATTATTCTTAACGTCAGAAAACTATTTTAATAAAAATTGCATACCTTCATCTACTCCTTAAAAGCTTATACTTTAATTTGGATTATAGTAACGAGATAAAAATCACTGTAAACACACAATAGCACAATCTTGACAAACACCACATCAAACGTCCATTTACCGACTGCAGCGACAATCGACATTAGCGGCAAACTGTAGAACCTCTTTAGTGGGTCGCGTTTATGGCCATAGACAAAATATATCTGATAAATGTAACTATAATTTATAATATCATGACTTTATTTAGGTAGACACATTAAAATAGCTTTATTAACTGTCCCATTGAGATGTTAAAATAATTTAGAACGCTAATTAGTAGTTTACATCAAATAAATTACAATAAATTTAATAAGTCATTTACTTTTTTATAACACAAGATAACTGATTAAAATAAAATAATGGCATGGTAAATATTAAGTAATATATTGTGTTACTTTAATAGCAAGCTTATTTAATATTATCGTTACAAATATAAAGGTTCAATTATACATAAACCATCAAACAAACCAAATGATAAAGTGTCTAGCCCAAACAGTAAAATTGTTTATTTTTCAACATTGACACAATTGATTGATTTACGTTAGATAATATATTATATTATTATTCGGTGGTATAATATACCAGGCTGGTTTTTTTTTATGTTTCTTTATATAATAAGTTAACTAATATTTTTTTGTAAAACTTGTAATACCGACGCTATGTATTCAGGAAGAAAAGTATTCTTTAGACATACGCTGCAAAAACTGTAATTTAGCTTGTATAGATAAATCACAATCAGGACTGTAAAGTTAAAAAATAGATAGAATAAAAAAGATAACATTCGTTGAATTCAATTAATTACCTTACAATACCTAATAAGTTATTTTCGGAAACTTTGACCAGTGTATATACATATCTACAAATAATATAACTGTATTAGGACTATCTATTTCTAAATTGATAAGTTGCAATACATTGTGTTCAAAATCAACATATAGGAGAACAGGTGCTCTTATTTTAATAGTATTATGTTATTATTTATATTTTATTTCATTTATTTTTATTTTCTAATATTTCCTATCAACCCGCTCAATGTTGCCACCTCAAGATATCAGTTAGTAGTTAAAGAAGCACTATTTCTTCGGCATAATATAAAATATGTTTCAATTGCATACAAATCATTTATAATAAATAAGGTCTAAACTTTTATTAATAATAAAAGTAATTATTTTACTATTAATCGAATTTTATCTATTTTCACTCTTCTATAACACTTATTCACAAAGTAAAACAAAATTTAAGAAATAAAATATTTTAAAATAAGATAAAGAAAAAATTGTTTATTTCGCGATTTGTCACTAAGTAGCATCATGTCACTCGCTCA
Source organism: Vanessa tameamea (assembly GCF_037043105.1). NCBI lineage: Eukaryota > Metazoa > Arthropoda > Insecta > Lepidoptera > Nymphalidae > Vanessa > Vanessa tameamea. The sequence continues at coordinate 10,025,771 of NC_087320.1, read as the reverse complement.
TTATAAAAAGTCACTCTCATTTTTTTTATTGCGCCAAACTCAACTTAATCCATATAACCACCCTATTTTAAAATCTGAAAGACTGATATAAAATATACATAGTTGAAATTTAGAGATTCATTAAATATCTATATATTTAATAAATTCAATGTGAATAAACTGTTGTAGTAAATACACGCATAATATTTTATTCTCATGCGACACGAAAGGATATGTACACTTATGGATATCCATAATTACACAAAAAACGAGACAATTATTTAAAAAAATAACCGAACTCTGAAACTATGCGCTAAAACTGGTACTTCTAAATTATATTATATTATATTAATAAGATTAATAAGATTCGTGAACTGTAAATTGGTTGGTATTAATGTATACTTACAAATCATTTTATTTAGGTGACTATTACATGAAGTTCTTAAAATTCAAATTCATTCCAATAATTTACATGAATCGACCTCCTGAACTTACTGCGAAACAATGTCCACAGACGCATGTGACAATAGAATGGTTTTAGTAAATTACTGTTGAAAGTAGTGCGCTAATAAATATAGGTGCTCATTATTTTTATAATATTTACTCAAAATGGTCGAAGTGAGTAAATTCATGGTGGATACATCCCATATACTTCACTGTTCATGTAGTGAGCTACTTCATCCGTGGACAAGTAGTTGTTTTGAAGCTTTTATATATATGACCCAAAATTGCTTAAAAGGAAGTGTATTATTTTTTTTAGCTGTACATGGCCTCTCTACTGTAAGTTTTTTGTTTATTTTATTTATTACGAAATATGTTAATCTAAAAATGTTACCTAAATAGTTTTATCTTGGGTCTTGGGTTAAAATTTAATATCCTAATTCGCTGATCCCATAAATGAAAAATTAAATACGCGTTCAATTGACTTTATATAGGTTTTTCCCTTTTATTTTAATAAGTGTCCTTTCCACCAGAGAGTAAAGTTATTGGATTTGGCCTAAAAGTGATCAATTGGATTCCTGTTAAAAATATCTGTTAAGAATATCTGTTAAAAATAATGATGAATTGGAATTACTACATTTTGTTTATGTAGTAATTCTAATTAATTTGCAAAATATTATGTGGATAATTTTAGAGATAATATAAAGTAAATTAAGAGTAACATCATATCATCAAAAGGCAGGTATTTATAACGCAGGTATTTATTTTATACCTATCAAACAATCCTTTACTCAATTTAAAGGATCTACAGTATAAAGGAAGAAGCAATAATAGACCGTATTTTTTGCGAAATATATATTCCTTATGGTAAATATTGTTTGTTATATATATATAAAAGAAAGTGGTTTTAATTACACTACTTATTACTCAAGAACGGATGAACAAATTTGGCTGAAAATTGGTGCAGAGATAGCTTAGAACCAGGAGACGGACATAGAATACTTTTGATTCCGTTTCAGAATATTTTTATATATTTCAAACTATTGAAGAACCAACATATTGCAAAATACTTCGCAATGGTCAAAGTTTTATCAGCATCGAAAAACATCATCTGGAACGAATGCACAATGGCACATAAACGTACATTGTAAGCACTTAACCGAACATTGAAATATCTACGCAATGACTTGAGATGTTTTGGAGGTGCAATGATTTTACTGTCTGGCTATTTCCGCCGAACACTGCAAGTAATTCCAAGATCAACTGCTGCTGACGAAGTAAACCTTTGCCTCAAATCATCGAATCTTCTTCTTCAGCTGACAATAAACATGATAGTTACATTGCTAAATGATACATCTGCTGAAGATTTCTCGGAGCAATTGCTAACTATCAGTAATGGTTGAGTAACTGTCGACAAATCGAGCGGATCGATCTTATTTTCTCAGAATTTCCGTAAATTTGTCTCATCGAAAGATGAACTCATCAACAAAATATTCCTAAACATCTTTACTAACCAAAAATAAATGAATGGTTGAATGAGCGAGCAATTTTGGCGGCTAATAATAAAGATATAGATGACTTAAACTACATAATTTTCAATCCGTCTTACATTTGCTATTAACAAATCACAAGACCAATCTTTGATAGTTTGTGGTCCCAATCTAGATAATCCATTTTTTTCACATGGTCAATTATATGTGGCATATTCACGGGTCGGAAGACCATTTGCGTGATTTGTTCTTGCGCCTGATAATAAAACAAAAAATGTCGTCACTAAGTGCTTTACTGAAGAGTCCAACCTAAGCACCAAAAGAATCATTAAAATAATTGATTTTTTTATATATATTTATTATATTCATAAAAAAAATTAACTTAATAAAATTCAAAATCTGCTCATTTATTGCATTTAAAGCGGAACAAAGTTCGCCGGGTCAGATAGTACTTCATAAATAACATAGCATTAATGTATATAATGTATGTAATATTTATAGATATTTGTTACCAATTACCTTCATATAGAAAAGTAATTCATTTAAACAAATTCAATTTTTGAAAAAAGCAGTTTTATACCACAGCCATTATTTAGTCATATCATGATAAGTATATTTAACAGCTTAGATTTTGTCATCACTAGTAGTTTATTTTACTTATTTTTTTTGACGTGACGCAGATTTCGCTCGGCTAAGATGTTTATTCCAACAATATATATAATTTCTATTAATATTACATACTATTTGCTAAGGTTTCTGTGCTTCTATGTACAGTCGGGGTAAGAAAAGGTTCGTCACCTAAGGTCTATTTTCGTGTGCTCAGTATGCGCGATAATCTGCTTTACCGATTGAGTATGACATATTGCGTCGCAATGTACACTATTTTGAACCTAGTTATCATACTATGTTAGTTTAATTTTATGTGCAGTTTTCTGTTTAATGCTTTAGTTTCCAAATGTACTAAGAGTTAATGACTTGATAAAGGAATGAATTTGAAAACTGACGAAGGTTTTCTTATTCTGACTGTACTTACATGACTAATAAAAATACTCTGTAGTTTGTGGTTTACATTTGACTTTTGACAACTTTTAGTCCTACTGTCAGTAGTTCAGTATCAGTACTGTTCAGTGTCACTTGATTTGACATATATATAATTATTTTGAAATGTAAAATTTAATACGCAGACTGAAGTTTCATAGGGTTTTATAGTACGTCGTACGGATAACCCTTGGATATTCCAGTGAGAAGACAATCGTCATTTTAAAACATACTGGTTTATATTATATTATACGGTGAACTGATTTTGTCGTTTTCGTTTATTCGTCGGCTTAAAGCTTTGAATTGGTTGAGTTTTCATTTCAGTCAGTCGTTGATTGTGTTTGTTGCCTGGCGATCGTTAACATCGAGTACTGAGCAGCTACAACCGAAAAATATCTAACAATATTTGTGTCTTAGTAGATTGAATACAATTATAAATAACGTATTTTTTGCAAAAAATCTACATGAACTTTAATTTTGTTTGACCGTGGAAAAGTGTTTGTAAATAGCGAAAATGGTTGAAGCTAGTAAACTATGGTTCGATAAAGCTTGTAGCGCTTGTGAGTGCAATACATTAATACACCCATGGACATATAAATGTTCTGATGCTACAACTACTATGTTATTGAGTTGTATAAGAGGAAGCTATAAGTTTTATGCAATGGTTTATATTGTAAGTAATATTTCTTCATTTGTAGTAAATAGCAATAAATTTCGTATTACTACTTCATACTTACTAATAATTTAAAAAATAATTCAGAAACTATGTCGTAATAATCTCTGTAATACAATTAACAAATATAATCTATGATTAAATCCAAAGTAAAGGTATCTTATCTGATAAATTGATAATATTTTAATTTTTTATTTGATGTTTTTTTACAATTCATTAGTCATGACAAAAATGACAATCATAGAAATAACTTAATCAGCACAATTAAAAGGAAACATATATATATAACATTAATATGAAAATATTTGATATGACCACTGAATTTTCAGCAGGCACCACTGAATTTTCATGTGCTTAATTTGTGTTTATAATTCATCTCGTGCTCGGCGGTGAAGGAAAACATCGTGAGGAAACCTGCATGTGTCTAATTTCAACGAAATTCTACCACATGTGTATTCCACCAACCCGCATTGGAGCAGCGTGGTGGAATATGCTCCATACCTTCTCCTCAACGGGAGAGGAGGCCTTAGCCCAGCAGTGGGAAATTTACAGGCTGATTATGTTGATAAACATTCAACTAACATGAATATTTAAATGATTTTAAATAACAAAAGTTTATTGTACTTAATATGTATTAATGCCACCACAGCCAAAAATAGATGCATCAAGATAGGTTAGGTTTTATTTATTTATTATATTAAAAAAAATTTAACCTAACCTATATTGGCATATTCACAGAATTTAATTATTGCTGCAGTGGTGTTAATACATAAGTACCAAGTTTAGTATGTACATAAATGTATGAAATTGAAGTAATATATTCATACATATTCCATAAACTGTAGTGTTAAGTTAAATGAGTTTGAGTAATTCAAACTTTTAAATAACAAGCAAATTCTTTTACAGATACAAATATTGATGAGGGGTAAAAAATTAAGTAAAAAAGATATGATTGAACAATTCAAGTTATATTTAAAATCTGGAGTCTTCGGTCTAACTGTTGGAAGCTCATTTGTTACATTGAATTGTATATTTAGGTAAGGAACTTCTTTCAATACATGGATATATACAATGAGAAGTTCTTATATTATAATACTCATATTATAATAAAGTTGGTGGCACATTGGCTATGAAAGGGATGGAAATATTTGTTACAGTTCCAATGTCTTGTTGGCCCAATTGCTGGTCCACATATTTGAAATAAAAATTGAACCTAATTGTTATTGAAAATTTAAGAAAAACAAATGAAAAAAAAAATGAATAACAGTTATGATAGTTAGTACATACCAAACAAAAATAAAATAGGATATATGTTAACAAACAGAGGAGAAATAGTACTGTAGTATTTTTATGTTTGCTTTATTAATATAGATGCTAAATCTGTTATGCATAGGAAAAGAGATACAATTTTTTATTTAATAATACTCTGTGTTTAAAATGTAAAAGGATTCTCTGTTTTGGGTATAAAATAATTTTCAATTTATTCTTGGTTTTATCATTTTCATTATTCTGTAACTTCAAAATATCTGTGTGCTTTAATATAAATATCAATTTTGCTATCAGAACTAGTTTCCTTTAAAATATAATTTTACCTCATTACATCATAATATGTATGATCATAACTATTATATTACAAATTATTCTCATAATTTAATTTATATTATCCAATTGGCAGTGTAGGTAAAAGATCTCTAATTGAGTAATATAAGTTTCATTTAAGTTCTTCTTTAAACTTAGATCAATTTTGTAAATTATGATTCAGAAGTACTTCTAAGAGACTACTTGAAGGAATTATATTTTGATTTTTAAATCTAAAATTCAAAGTATTTATTTTAGTATAAAATTTAAAGGATGTTGAAGGTTTATTTGATAACAATACTTTAAACAAATGTCTGGCTTAAAATATGTGACTTTAGATGCTTATCAATATAGTGTGAATACATCAGTATAATTGAAATCAGTGTTTATAAACAAGATATTTTTTGTTCTTTTATATATTCATAATATTTAATTGCTTAATATATTTAAATGATTTATAAAGTACAGTTTTTTGAAAGATATTGTTTTTACTATGATAAGGTAGGAGTTATATTTGTATCCAAATCACAAATTATCATATAAAACCTTTGGACAATATATTTAACATTATTTTTTTTAAAAACTCATCCCAAGTTTTTCACATTTTCGAAGTTATGTATTTATCAACATATTTATGGATTAAGTGTTTTCTTTTTAATTCATTATATGTTTTTCTATTAGACTATTATAGGTTCTTTTTTTTTAATTATTGAATTTGAATGATAAAAGTTTTTTCTTTGCAGAAAATTATTCTTCAGTCAGTTTTCATATTATGCTACAGTGTTATTACCATGCACCATTAGCGGGTTGGCTGTATACTTTGAACCTCCTTATAGAAGAGTTTTGGTTGTCAATTTGTTTGTAAACTTGGTAAGTATTTTAAAATACAAATCAATTTAAACTATACAAAGGTCATATATAATTACTAATAGCCTACCTTATATATCATAAATAAGTGATATTGATAAGATCCGATTTCACCCCAAAATAATAAAAAATGTTACCATACAATTTGATATTTTCTTAACATATCTTGAAAGTAGACCATTGATTTAATAAGAAAACATTTTTATAAGAGAATAAAAACTACAATTAATATTACTCGTGGGTTGCCAAACTTAGTGCTTTATTCTCTTTCTTCTGTTCGTCAACAATTTTTTTTGTTTGGGAGTGATTAATGAGTTATAGTTTTACCAATAAAATAATATTGGATATAAAAGTATAGAAAAAAAAAATTACGAATATTTTCTTGTTAATTCATATTATATGTTTACATCAAATTTAAAATAATGATTATGGTCAAATTTTGTTTTTTTTCTGTTTTTGATGTAAATAGGTTATTAGTAATGCTGCAATTAACTATTAAAAATGCAATACATTTATTTAGTTATCTATGTCTTCAAATATTGAATTTTTCTTGGTGGGAGAACCACATGAATAAGAAAATAAATTTATAAGTAGAATATTTCGATATCATTCATAAGATATTTATTTCAGGTATTCGAATATTGGTTACGAACATTAGAAGCGAAAGGATTTTGGCGACGGTCAGCTGGACGTGAAACTCTGATATTCATGCTGGGTAGTTCTATCTTCTTCTACCTTATGCGATTAGAAAGAGAGAACACGAAACGTACACCCATATTCTGGTAATTTAATATTATATTTTTCTATTGAATATTATTTCTATGAGTTTAAATTAAGAGATAATTTATAATTACATGTTTGTATTTATCCATAGTAATTACATACATTTTAAAAATGTTGACTTGAATATTAAATGTTTATGTATGTATGTATTTGTGTATCTACACACAATATGATTGTGACAAAAAAGTATATTTGTATGTGTGCGTTTTTTTAGAAATAACATACATATTTATAATATTTCAGATAGTATCACCCCAAATGTACAATATATCTATTATCATGTTGACTTTCTGTAAACCTAAAACTATTTTAAATGATATATTGCTGTTGAATAAAATTAAAACTTGATTTAGGTTCTTCACTCCTCCACGAGTCTCTAAAGAAGTTGGTGAACCTGTTAAAGGTATCGATGGAAGGAGTCCAGCATGTCCTCACAGAGGGCCCTGTCTGAATTACATCTTTAAGGTAAATATCAAATTAATTTGAAATTGTGTTCTATTTAGTATATTTGAACTCGTGGAGGGGATCAAGGAAAAATATGGGAATTCATTTCGAAACCCAATAAACCTCTGTATACTTGGTACATAATCTATTAGACATAGAGATTGAGGTGCATATATTTGAGAGTAACATTATCAATTATCATGAGTGTTAAGCATTATGACTTTATATATTTAAACATAGTAATTTATTTCTCAGCCATTATTGTGCTTTTGTACATGACCATTTTTTGTATGATATTTTTTATCTGTTTTTTTTTTAGGAATATAAGTAAGTATGCACAGTTATTTGACTGTTGATTTTAATTAAAATCGAATAAAATAGTAAATCTTCTTAGTCAACATATAGGTTCTTCACATGTGAGTTCTTAAAATAGCGTTTTAAAAAAGTATTTAATATTTATCGTTCTAATTTGTTTTTTATCCTAGTAATATTACATAAGTCACTTCCCTCACTCATGTATCAGCTTAAACAATAATACATACATATTTGATAATCTACAAAGTAACTCAGTTAACTGTTGCTATAGTCCGGTTGCGCAACAAGTAGAATTTCGTACTCTGACCCGTTATTACTTGTCTCTGTCACTTGCGTATATTGCCATCGCATTCGCACAGTGTATGGAATTCAAATTTTCAAACTTTTAAACTAAACATTTTTTTTTTAAAATAATTTATATAATTAACGGCTTATTCAATTTTTATTTTCTTTTCTCTATTTCTCAAGAGGTAGGTTAGCTACATATTTATAATTTTTAAGGTATTTAATTTAATCGATAGCTATATATTTAGTATTTATCTCGTGCTTGGCGGTGAAGGCTAACATCGCGAGGAAACCTGCATGTGTGTAATTTCAATGAAATTCAGCTGTAATGTTATTTTGCGACAGCTATATTCACTAAATAAATTGATTATATACCCATGTGTAATGTAGATGTCCGTTTCTCTTTCTTTATAAGTAACAAATATTTTCAAATTGACATTTTTCTTAAATATTTACATACATACCCTTGGCTGATGATAAATAGATTTCCAAAATTATTTTTGTTCCACGACTCGGCTTTGTCAATATATAACCATAATGTTTAATTATTTTTTTTCGTTTTCACGCGTTTTTGACATTATGACTTCAGTCATTATAAAGATTGTCTTTGTTCCATGTAAGGCTTAGCTAATATTGTTTTATTGATTATTCATTTTATTTACAGACTATGAATGAAGGTTTCGATTTTATTTGATATATACAATTATTTACATTACAAATTATAATGTTACGAATTCATTTATGTCAAGGTAAAATAAAGGACGAAGGTTGTTTTAAGGTTGCTGGCTATTAAATAATGTAAATGAAACAAATTAGACTGCTAAATAAATTTAAGTACAAAATATAAATTATACGAAAATCGGATTATAAAAAAGTCTAAAAGCGTATGTTATTATTATACGATATAATTTGGTCTCGAAATTATTTTTTGTTTATCCGAGATTTTATCTTGTATTGTTTTCCGTAATAAAATAAAAGTGAGCTTAAGTAAGTAAATATTTTTATTATTATTATTGCATACGTAATACTCGGGGTCGAATTGTCAGTTATTAACATAGGAAAACATAACGTAAACAGTTTGCTGTAATTTAAAATAAGGATAAACGTTGGTCAAATGTCGTATGTCGTATGTAATTTGTTAGGGATAAAGACGTTATCGAAATAAGAAAAATATGCCTATAAGGATAAATATTATTTTCGTAATTCAATGTTATTTTTATGGAGTTCCCATTCCGATGACGTCATAACAAGTGTTTTTCTAGAGACGTCATATAAATATTACGTTATATATTTTTTTTATAATTGGAAGGTAAGCGTTTGAATTGAGCAGAAATGAGCTCGTGAATTTTAATTGATGACGGTGAAAATTCGAACAAATGATACTCGAGATTTTATGTGTTTAATTGGTTTTTCTAATTCTAACTTATCTCGTATTTTCCAGTGGAGGAAACCAACATGTGACAAGTGAAATTCTGTCACATGTCTAAGTACCAATCTCAGTGAAGGAGCCTTTTGGATTAAGTTTCAAATCTTCTGGAAATGAGAGGCTTTTGTTCAAAACTGTCAAATTTACAGCCTGTTACATGAAGCAGATGTAAAATAGACATGATAATATTAATCAAAAATAGTGTTACGATTTATCCACCAGGGGGCAGCACAGTTGTTCGGCGTCGGTTGCCTCATGACAGCTCTCAGGACGGTCATACCGCGGCTCCTGACACCGACGAAAGCTTTGAAATCGTTGAAACTGTCGCATTTGAAGCTTGGATTGTTCTTTGGTGGCTACATTGGAATTTATCGGGTAAGCATTTTCTATACTAATTGTAGGTAGTGTAGGTAAGGATAAAGAGTACCCTATCTAGACTATAATCTAGATGATGATCTTAGACGCGTTCAGTAGTTCTATCGTGATTGAGTAACACACATCCACCCGTCCAAATAATATTTATCATGTATACTATAGGTATAATAAGAACAGTATCGGTATCCTGAAGTAACGAAATACTTGGTTGTTGGGCTTCGTACAAGCCCGCCTGGGTAGGTACCGCCCATACATCATATATTCTAACAGAAATACCAAGTAATGTTGTGCTCCAGTTTGAAGGGAGAGTGAGCCAATATAATAGCCAACTACAGGTACAAGGGACTTATAACATCTCAGTTTCCAAGGTCGGTAGCCCATTGGTTATGTTAGAAGTGGTTAAATTTTCACACTTCGCCAATTTTTATTGACAGTGGTAACTTACCATCAGGTGTCCCATTTGAACGGCCGCCTATCGATGTCATATAAAATACTCAAATAAAAAAAGATAATTTAAAATGTAATGATTAATTCACAAATAAGTGACGAATGCCGTAATTTTCCATCCTTATTTTACTTTTAGAGTCCTTTTTTTATGCATAGTTAATAAACCAGTTTATAATAAATGTAATATCCCACAGCATACAGTGTACATTAATGACGTGATTACTTTTAAAGTGGTTTAAAACATTATTATTTAAATTTACACTTTAAGCTTGATAAATATATTATATAAAGTTATATTATATCCTTGAAGTAAATTACTTGAATTCAACGTGTTAATTTAAACGAAAATTAAAATTTGAATTTAATATTTTTATTATAATTCAAGGTATGTTTAAAGTGCAGCAAATAAATACGTTGCAAGAAATTGTGACGGATAAAAATTGTTGTGTGGATAATAATGACTCCATTACAGTTTTGTATGGAATTATTTTAATTAACATCGGAATCGAATTCTAATTACTTATATTAGTGTCGCTTTTTATCATAAATGAAAACGTGTTTTGTCGCTATCTCTCTTGCTTATGACTGACGATAATATTTTTTTTTTTCTCACAATATTTAAACAAATTTCAGCGTTTTTAATTTAATCATGACTTTGGTCTATTGCAATCTTTTATCCACTAAGACATATACAAAAATATAAATCATACGTACATTACATTTAGATAAAATAGAATACATACATACATAAATATGTAAATATATATATATATATAATCTTCTCATAGCTTAGATGGTACGGTTGTGTGTAAGTAAATAATTTTGTTTTACATACTATAATCAAATGATTGTATTTATATACATTTATAATATTAATTATTAGAATAATAATTTTTAACGTATTATTTTTATTAAATAAAAATAGAAAATTGTCTTTGTATGTTTAGCTGGTTATATGCCTGCTATGTCGTGCGAACGGTAGGGACAGCGCGCTGTACGCTCTGCCGGCGGGCTTCTTCGCGGGCGCGGCCTTCAGAGCGTCTCCGTCTACACCCATTTCATTAGCACCGATAACATCTACTTTACAGGTAAATACTTATTATTTTAATACTTATTAAAATACTTATTAAAATACTTATTAAAATACATTTAATTTAGAAAGAGGCATTAGAGGGTTAAGGTGGCTACGATTGAAATTAAATAAATCTTAACTTTTTATCATAAACATGTTTTGTTAACCCTTTCTAACTTCTTCGGTCGTACTTTTATATTTAGGCATATATTATGTAGTAAATGTGTATTTATGAAACAAAAAGCTATTATTTGATTAATTTATGTTCTAATGCCAAGCAGCGATACTTAGTATTATCGTGTTCCCGTTTGAAGAGTGAGTGAGCCAGTATCGATAAAACCACCAAGGACAAAACATCTTAGTTGTTCCCTAGGTTGGTGGTGCATTGACGATGATGATGGATGGTGACCACATATCATCAGTTGGCAGATATGCTAGTCCCTATTTCTATGCCTATTACAAAAAAAGGCTTAAAAATTTAACATTCTTTGACAGATATTGTAGGCGAATTAGCCAATTATCTTTTGGAACTAGTGTATTCTATATTTAAAATTGTGTTTATTTTAGATTCTCTTCTCATGGGCGTACCAAAGAGGCGCTATACCCGAACACTGGCCGCTCGTTGAGATACTGTACTGCTTGTGTCAAGGCCTCTTGTTCCACGCGAGGGTGATGCATGAAGACGTCTGCCCCAAGTACATCATTAATTTGATGCACACAGTCACCAGTAATAAGTAAGTATTGTTTTGTTTTGATCAGCCATTGTCGCTTTTTGACTGTGTTAACGATCTCGAATTTTCTATTGGCCAAAGATTATACAGTTACCTTAGAACGTAACTGTGCTGTTTGTCTAGAAGTTAACTTTAAAATGCTTGATAAAAAATTATGTAAACTGTCTAATCTTAATATATTGGTCTTATTTATGTTTATATACATTTTAATATCGTTGATGTATTCGTTTAAAAAAAACACGATAATTATCGAGCGTCATAAATGTAGTTACATTCGATGGCGCGTGACGTTATCGAATGTATTCGCTGCCAATTAATTAATAGAATATTATAGTGTACATAGGTGTGGGAAATCATAATAACATTGCATTATTGATACGACAGACAAGTTCATGATTATTTTTATAATATTAATCGCTATAAAATCCTGCGAATTGCGAATTAAAAGATAAAATAACGGCATTTTTTTTCGTTTTATAATAAAGAACAATGCTTATAAACTGCTAAAAAATCAAACATGTTTTTTTTTATGCAACAGAAAAAATCGATAATCGATATATCATACTAATTAGTAGCGATAATCGAATCGATACTCAAAATGTTACGTTGCAGCAATCGTCTAGTTTCATCTGTCAAAGTGAATGATTATTTGGACAGGATATAAGCATGATTTTGAATTTAGATACTTCCAAAAGAAAAAGACTTAGTATTGTTTCAGTAAAGGAATTATAATAAAACAATTTTTTTACATGTTTACAACCGAATACCAAATTTCATTCAAATCCAGTCCAATCGTTTCAGTGTGATTGAGTAACTAATGTTCACACATATGAATTATCCATTGTAAAATAATTATAAATTCCACTTCAAATGATATTGTTTTTATATTGCAGGATTTGAACGGTAAGGTTAATGTTAAGGTTGATGTATGTTTATTTTGTCTATTCTTGTTATATTAGTTATTTTCGTCTGTAATATTGGGCAAATTTATACACAGCTCTAGGAGTTAATAATTCATAAGTATTAATGATATTTAACACAATTTGACCGGCTTGTGCAGAAATTATCCAACTCATAGTTTCATCATAGTACACATAATCCAATCAAAGTTATTAATATTTAAATGAGAATTTTTTTTTTTTTTAATATTTTTAAAACAATGGAATAGCCTGCGGCTGCGCTCGCGTGTTAGGGATTAGTCGTCAGGTGTTAGGTATAAAACGGTCCGTGTCCTACATTGGAGTTCAAACTTGCTTCATACCAAATTTCATCAATTTCGGTTCAGTAGTTTGGCCACAGACAGATAGACACAAGTTACTTTCACATTTATAATATAAGCATATATTGATGCAATTTGTTCGAACAAGCGCATTTGTCAATACCGTCCATATAAAATTTACTGTCCATACGGAGGCGGGTACCCTTCTCAAACCCTATTAAAAGCATTCCCAGAGAGTATTGGTGTCAGGCAGGCAGACGACCATAAACTTCGACCCCAAAGTAACTAGAAAAAGGGGGAGGCTGTAATAATAAATTTGGTAAATGTTTTATTTATACGAAATGCGATATCTGTCAGGAATTAATATGGAAATACCGTGATATAATATTATTCAGAAATCGTGATACTATTCTTGTCGATAGTAATTGACTCATTACGGAAGACTTTCCTCAATCTAACGTAAAATACGTCGAGTTAATACACGTAATTGGGATATGCCATTCTCGATCTGATAAGTTGTCGTGTTATTAATGTATTAAAATTAATAGTTATCTTATTTTTAATTACTAATTTTCGACTCCAGCATTTTGGGTCCTTCGAGTGAATTTTTCCTTTTTTTGTGTTCCTTATTTAAATATTGTTTATATATCTGTATATTATGTATTTGTTATATATACTTTGAATGAATTTTATTGTCTTTTTAATGTACTTTGTTTACCGTTCCTCACTTTTTTCGCCTTTGTTGGTCACAGTCAGGAAAACCGGTTTCACTTCGCTTCTTGAAAATCACGATGTGTCTATTCTCTATCGTATTTAGATTCTTGTGCTAATTGAAGTTTTTTTTTCTTTCAGAGCTGACGAAGTTCAAGCTGCCTTTATACAGAAGATAAGAGCCGCCGGTGGGTATGAATGAGGCCGACAGTTTAATAAAACGCATTTAATTACAAATAAGTTAAAATAAATTTAAAAATTGTAGCAAAAATGTGAGACAGCAGAATCTACATCTATACACGTACATGACACCACTCTGGGTGGCAAAAGATCGTAAGTAAATGTATACCCAATCCCGATATTCTTGAGTAAAATATAAGAAAAAAATGAATAGTTTTTGCGCTCTTTTCAAAGTATACATATTTCACGCACGACCTTTTGCATTAACAGTGACGTATTAGCTGCAAAGGTCAATGACTGTAAAGGTGAAGCGTTTTTTGTTACATCAGCACGTGTAACGGTATAAATAGAATTGTTTTTGGCCAAAAGGTCACGCATACTGAGTTGTGCGCTATGTTTAATAGCAACATGAGGCGACCGTGACGTCATAGGTAATGTATCTTTAATAAACCTAATCGAATTGAGTCAAAGGGCTGATTTACACGTATTGAACGTAAACGTAAGAGTTATCGAGTAGTAACTACATTTTAAGTGAATTGATATTTAGTAAACGTCCACACGTCCGCACGTATATGATAGTTAAGTTCATTAGTTCACTCCAGAGGGACGACCAAAGTTGTGAATTTAACTGATATTTAACTAAATTTTGTGCAAACGTGTCAAGTTTTAGCCACGCCCACCAATTGAAAAATAGAAACATTTGTAACACTAGTAAATAATATGTAATTACTACTTATAACTAAATTGTCTACATGTATAAAGTAACTGAAATTATGTCATTTAGTAAACTACTTAAAAATTTAATAAGTGTTTATCAAACTGAAAAAAAAAAAGTTTGCAAAGAACATGCTATAGAAATGCTGTTAAGTGCTGGTAGTTTAATTCTAGCTGGGTCGCAATTTTTCCTATGATTTTTTAGGGGTTTGTAAATGTAAATCACATATTGTGTTTCCATATGTGGATTAATATATATATTGTAGAAAACAGATAATATATTGTTGTTCTTGTATTATTTAGGTGCTACGTGGGATTTTTATTGGGTATTAATTGATTTGTAAATGAGAACTCATTGGCTACAAACTTTTTGTCTTATAATAGTTTTTTAATCACCAAAATGTAAGCCAATCTATTTTCATCCAATTATTAACGTATCTCTCTTGATGATTAAGATAATCATATAAGTAGTTTCACGCATTTAAAAATTGATTGTTGATATTTGATTTTCAATCATCAAGTAAGCGGTTGAATGTAATATTGTAATTTAAGTTAATCTAACTTTGATCAATATTTCATTTATCAGAAACTGGAGTAAGTGAACCAATTTTTGTTTATAATGATTGTACTTATTGAGTTGTGAAAATAATTATATATGAAATAAAAATCTTTTTTAAGGAAAAGCTTTATCGAGATAGCAATTTTTAGCAAAATTACACACAATTGTCGTAATCTTATACATTTCTTCAATCGTTTTTCATTGCAGTGATGTAGAGCAATAAAAAGTATACAATTTTGTTAGAATTTTGAACAAATGAAATTAGAATAGATTTTTTTTTATTGTTTGTTTAGTAATTGAACTTACTTGCTATTGGCGGATTATTCTGATATAAAAATAACTCTTATTTATGTAACTCTTTAGTTAACGAAGAAAAATATTTTTTTTTAGCCTTTGAAAACAAGGCTGCCGACTTATCAGTAAGCATTGAAATTTATTTTGGACATTTTATACTCATTCTGGAATTTGTAGCACTAAACCTTTAATCATTCACAATGTGTTGTTGCTATTATTAATATAATAATCCTCTATAGTTTCACTGTTAGATTAAATAGACTCATCGAAGCAGTAGTGATTTATTATCCTTTAACTTATGACATTCTAATCATATTGATAGATTATTGTATTTGTTATAACGGCAATAATTTTCAATCGGAAATTTAATTCTTAAGTAGAATACAATAGAGTCGTATATGCATATTCGTCAGCAGTGTCGTTTGCGATAACAGTTAAAGCTCTTAGAGGAAAATAGTATTTTATGTACACGTTTTAAATTATTGGATTTAAAACGTGATCAAATCGTAATGTTCCCGTTTTGGGCATGGTGTATGGGTTTTATTTGAATATACTTTGACAATTAAACATTAAAAGTTTTAGATACATAGTTTAGACGTTTAGAGATATCACAAAAGATATAGCACAAAGTAGAGTAAAGTTATTTGGTTGAAAGTGAACCATTAGGACAATAAGTACAAATACAAATTGGGTGTCGTGTTTTACAATAAAATCCGGCTCGAAGGATCAACTTTAATGGTTTAATTTTATCAAGCGTTGCATTTAATTTGAATGGTTTTTTAAAAGTATTTTTCTAATGTTTCCCATTGACGCGACGATTTAGTGTTTTTTTACACTTAAAAAGTGTACTTATTATATAGGATATTGTTGTGGTGGTAAAATTATTTTCATGCGCTTGCGCAACTAATATAATTGAAATCAGCATGATAATAGCACCTTTTCTTGTATATTTTTGGGCTTAATAGTAAATAATATAAGAATAAAATAATGCCTAGGCAACGGAAATTAATTTTTCATTTTATGTCTAGTGTAAATATAATTTAATTTGTACTAATATTTATTGAAAAAATGAAAAGAATAAATTGGAGCGTTCCGATTTTAAAATTATTATTTCCCTGTGACTAATGATTATTGTTGTTATTTGAACAAATATTTTATGTTTAAGCACCGAATAGTTTAAATTGCCATCATATTGTTATATTTTTGGAATAAAAATATTAAGTACAATGTTGATTTTTTATTTAACTCGCACGATATATGAATACGATAGTATAGCCGAAAGGAAATGTGGATGCTATGTGGATCTTAAACGATTTAGGTTTTCGTGCAACTCCCAATGTCCTGCCGACTGATTTCGGTCATGCCCTTAAATTTAAACTAGTCAATGGTGTGACGAATGAGGCACGAGACCAATAAATTTACGCACCCGACTGCGACTGTAAAAGGTCGACTTTCTTAACTCTGGGCTTAAACGGAGAATTTATTGATAGTTTACTAAATATTATTGTTACAACTATTTAAAATGGGATATTTACCATGTTTATCCACCAAATAAAAATAAAAAACATGGTAAATATCCTGTTTTAAATACTTGTAGTAATAAAAATAACGCATTTTTATTTAAAATCTAATATTATTGTTGCTTCGAACACAAATCGGAGAGAATAGCTGTTATTTAAGACCAACTATGATGAGACATAACATCTGCTTATTCCATATTACATTGACATCTAGTCAGGGCCGGATATACTATATGGCTTTTTGGGCTTCAGCCCAGATCCCCGTGGATTCAAGGGGGCCCAACTAAGTCAAGTCAAAGTCAAAAATAGACGATAATGCGAAAGAATACATAACTTCATTAAATTAAACAGGTCGTATGGTTTCAAGTCTACGTTCCGATATGTCTTAGGTTAGGGCCCCTAAGTAGTGTTAGCCCATGGCCCTCTAAACTTACGGTCCGGCCCAGCAGGTAGTGGATTATCATGCAGAGAAGCTTATTCAAATACGTTCGTTTATACTTTCAATTCGTGGTTTTAGAAATTGATTTGTTAATTCCTGGTTTGCGACTTTTTAATTATCATTTTGCTTTTATAGAACACAGATTGTTTATATAAGAAATGGTTAATCAATCTCTTCAACCCTTGGTCCACCAGAACTCACTGGTCTTGTATGGCTCGGACCACTAGCTCCGTGGAGTTTCATCATTGCTGATTGACAAGCGCTTTGAGCCGCTTGCAAGTGGTGTTCCAGATCTGATAATCCTGCATCAGGGTTTGCTTCGAGCCACCGTATCTGGTTGTTGCATTCTGTGATGACTGCGTCACGTTCGCTGTCTGTTAATCTGTTGCCGGCGTTTTCAGCAGCCTATAAAAGTTTCGATTTAAGTAATATATGTATTAAGTTTCAACTGTAGAGTTGTAAAGTTTTACTTAGTAGTAGAGCTTGTGGTGGTGGTGATGTGCAAGTTAATCTAGGTAGGTACCACTCACTCATCAGATATTTTACCGACAAAAGCAATACTTAGTATTGTTGTGATCAGATTTAAGTTTGAAACATTTTAGTGAATTTTTTTGCTTTAAAAATTATTTAGTTGTAGTGCATACTGTCACATGTTAAAGTTTTAAAATTAAAAATGGACCCACAGCAGATGGCTTAAAAAATGTACGTTTGTTGATTCTAAATAAAAATGTTAAGTATCATTATCTTAAGACTGATTATGGTTATAATATATAATTTTATTTACTTTTATTGTAATTTAATACTTATATGACATACAATTTTTCATGCTTATTGGTAGTAGGCAATCTTCCACAGGCTTAGGATAGCCAAGGTATCAAATCTACCTCTCAACAGGAAATTTATTTTAGTTATTAAAATCCAAACGAATACTGTACTGTTTTACATCCAAATGCATATGCTTCTAATCGATTTCTACATTCGACTTTCTTTCTTGCAGTTTCATCTTCTGCTTTGAACTTTTCAGCATCTTGAAGCATTTTTTCTATTTCCTTTTTATTGAGGCGTCCTTTATCGTTTGAAATTGTTATTTGTTCTGATCTTCCAGTGCTTCTGTCTTGGGCACTCACACTGAGAATGCCATTCGCATCTATGTCAAAGGTAACCTAAGTCATACAAATAAGAAGATATAGATAAGCTAGGATCAAGTGATATTTGTGACGCAAATAAACGTCAGTTTTGAGGATTTTAATTTTAGCCAAAGTATTTAAGTGAAATTATCGTGAAAACATACTTCAATTTGCGGTATGCCCCTTGGCGCTGGAGGAATACCTGTCAAATTAAATGTTCCAAGCAAATTATTGTCCTTGGTCATCGCCCTTTCTCCTTCGAAAACCTAAATAAAATGAATATGATATAATTAAACTTTGAATGGAACTTTAAAGTGAGCAATTATAAAATTATCAATTTACTTGAATTGTCACGGCAGGTTGATTATCCGAATATGTTGTAAAGATCCTTCTCTGTGCAATTGGTATCCTAGTGTTTCGCTCTACTAATCGTGCCATTACACCACCAGCTGTTTCTATTCCGAGAGATAAAGGAGTAATGTCAACAAGTAAAACGTCCTGAATTCGAGTGTCTGTCGAACCAGAGAGAATAGCGGCTTGCACTGCAGCTCCGTATGCTACTGCTTCGTCGGGATTGATGGAGAGGTTTAATACTTTTCCATTGAAGAAATCCTAGGGTTCAAAATATTATCAGACTTTTTAATCAGTATATAAAAAAAAATAAACAATTAAATATAAATGAATACCTGCAATAATCTTTGAATTTTTGGAATCCGTGTTGACCCACCTACCATCACAACATCGTTGATTTCTCTAATATTCAATCCAGCATCTTTAAGGGCTCTATCAACAGGCGTAAGTGTTTGTCGAAATAAATCTGAACATAACTCTTCGAAACGCGCTCTCGTTATTTTTGAATAAAAATCTATACCTTCGTGTAAAGCATCAATTTCTATACTAGCTTCTGTACTAGATGATAATGTCCGTTTGGCTCTTTCACACGCTGTTCGTAATCTTCTCAGAGCCTTAGGATTACTTTTGATATCTCTTTTGAATTTTTTTTCAAACTCTTGGCTGAAATGATCTACCATTCGACTATCAAAGTCCTCACCCCCTAAATGTGTATCGCCAGCAGTAGATCTAACTTCAAACAATGATCCCTCTGATATTTGTAGAATTGACACATCAAACGTTCCGCCACCTAGATCAAATATAAGAACATCCTTCTCTCCCGTTAAGTCTCTGTCTAGTCCATAAGCAAGTGCGGCTGCAGTCGGTTCGTTGATTATTCTCAAAACATTTAAGCCTGCTATTGCACCCGCATCTTTAGTCGCTTGACGCTGAGCATCATTAAAATATGCCGGAACGGTTATTACAGCGTCTTTAACGATACCACCAAGAAAAGTTTCGGCAATTTCTTTCATCTTTGTTAAAACCATTGAAGAAATTTCTTCTGGAGTAAATTGTCGTTTTTCGCCTTTGTATTCAACATTAATTTTTGGTTTACCTTGGTCAGAAATAACTTGAAATGGCCAGTGTTTAATATCTTGTTGGATTTTAGGATCATCAAATTTTCTGCCAATCAGACGTTTTGCATCGAATATTGTATTTTTTGGGTTCATAGCAATCTATAAAGTAAATAAAAACATTACTTTATTTCGCTTCACAATGGTTTTCTTTACTTAAATTATGTTGTATTGTATTATGTACCTACCTGGTTTTTCGCTCCATCTCCAATAAGTCTTTCGGTATCATTGAAAGCAACGTATGATGGCGTAGTTCTGTTACCTTGATCGTTGGCGATGATTTCAACCTTGCCATGCAAAAACACTCCAACACAAGAGAAGGTTGTTCCAAGATCAATTCCGACCGCAGGTATCACCATTTTGTTTCTTTTTTGTTGAATATCTCAATATTATAAGTACTACTTTATTACTTTTTCGTAAATTTTTAATGAAAGCGGAGTCTTAAAGGCTACTGGAAATTATATTCTCTTGTGATTGATTCATTTTGATATATGATTTTATAATTTTTTATACGCTTATAGTTAATATTATTGTGAATTCACGCATTGTTATATTTTATATATCTATTTAAAAAAATACAAATACTTAGTACATTTTGACACTTCTTACATTTTATTTACTTAAATTATACTTGTAATTTTAACGGATAGTGACAATTATATTCACTATTAGAGTCATTTTTAATATAATGTTTTATGACTTTTGTATGAATATATAAGAAGGTTTTATGTCTATTGTTTGAAACTGTATTTCATAGAACACTCAGTTAAGCGTACAATTTCCAAATAAATCTTAAACTCTAAAATGTTTTGGGCAAAGAACGTTTACTTTAGAAGCAGCTGTAATTTATTACGTAAATTTATTGGTCTGTCTGAACAATGGAGCGGTCGACGGTATCCGATACGATTCGATAATACTTTCAAGACAAAAGGACATCCATCTAAATGTTTAATCGTTATTGTACGATTTGAGCGTAATTATCTGGAGATTATATATTAATATTTAATTAATCTATTTATTAATCTTTTTATCAATTTCTATACAATATACAGAAACTTTGTTTCAAATCACTAAATAATTAATTGATACTGTGTTCTTACATACAGACTTAATGTAGTGCAATATAGCCAATAGAAAACTAACCAAATAAGCTAGTCTTCTCTGTGCTAATACATCTTAACTCACTTCCCATTTCCATTAGCGCACTTTGACTTTTTCTTCGGTATAAACATTCACATTTTGATATTCTATTTTTTTTAGGGTAATTGCTAGGAAACACTAACCTCACTTCAATATATTTAAATGAATATCGATATTTTGTTAGTGCCTTATTCCGAAACATTGTTACATATTTATTAAATGTCTTAAAAATCGCGCTTTTGTGGTTTTCCAAACATCTAAGTGGCTATGTTGATATTTTATAACAAAAAGTCTCTTCTAAACGAATTGGAATATATTATTTGCAGGCATAAACAAAACGAAACGAAATTGAAAGGTAAGATGTAAGGTAATGATAATAAAGATAGTTTAAATAGTTTTAGCTCTTTATTACACTATATAATATACCTATTACATAACATAAGTAAGGGGAACATTCCAAGTAATTTCAATTCCAAATAAGTTAAGAACGACGCAATTAAAACGATTTGAATCGAAATAGCGTCACTATCTGCGAGTTGCAGTCGACCTGGCCAAAACAAACTAGGTCAACAAAATTGGAAACTAGTGCAAACTAGTTTTTTACTAGAACAAAAAACTTGAAAACAACGTATTTGATCTGTGTTACTAGCGTTTTCCTTTCTTTTTCTTCTTATTAAAATCGGGAGGATGAAACCCTCTCGCCTGCAATAATTCTTGGACATTATGACAGGCGTAATAAACGTTGTCCATTGCCGAATCCGTGAGCATGTCTACGTTACATCTACCTTTCGCTTTGCCTTTCTTGGGTCTGCCTCCACCTTTTTTAGATTTCTTCTTGTCTCCGCCTTCTTCTTTTTCTTTCTTTTCTTTTTTCTTACCTTTTCCTTTGCCAGCCATGACGTTAACAGGCAAGAACAACTGAAGATTCGTAGGTAAGACTAACTGAAGATTCGTAGGTAACCGTTGATATGATGTTATTGATCAAACGTTGTCGTGTTGATTCGAGTTAAGGTATATTATCGACGTACAATATAATTAAATACACAACGTCATGAAACCTGTCATTTATTATATTTAATTATACTCCATTATAAAATGTCTATACAAGTTTGTTATTATAGTATTTTATTTATTAATAAATAGTCGTCGTATGTTTAAGATGTATGAGTGAGCGTTGTTTACAAATATAAATACAAACGTTTTGAGTGAAAGACTAGGATCCAGAAACATGTTATCAAATTGTTTTGTTAAGTATATTTTCAAATATAATATTTGGAACTAGCTGTTGTCTGTATTTTTTGGGACGCCAATTTTTTCCCTGCAATTTCTATATCCCATAAGATCTCGCCATCTCAAGGTCTTCAATTAAGGTAAAGGTTATGTAGTAACAAACAGACAGACATAATTATTTTCTCATTTAAAGTAATTTTAATAGAATATTATCATTAAATAGCTATTATTTACTTCCATAAGAACTATTAATATTCGGTCTTTAATATATATATAAATATATCATAAAAATAATTACTGTATACATCATGACCGCGTGGAATGAAGATCAAAATAATATTAATATCGGCTCGTTAGATATATTTCCGATACATATAGGTAGGTAATTTGATTACGATCAATTGTATCTAAACGAAGCAAATTCCCTTTCAAACTGCTTCATTGGTTTGGCGAGTAATATTATCGGATATTAATCTTGTAAGTTCTGAATAAGTTAATAAATAATAATAATAAGCCGAGATGGTCCAGTGGTTAGAACGCGCACATCTTAACCGATGATTTCGGGTTCAAATCCAGGCAGGCACCACTGAATTTTAATGTGCTTAATTTGTGTTTATATTCATCTCGTGCTCGGCGATGAAGGAAAACATCGTGAGAAAATCTGCATGGGTCTAATTTTAGCAGCAATTGGAGCAGCGTGGTGGAATAAGCTTCAAACCTTTTTCTCAAAGGGAGAAGAGGCCTTAGCCCAGCAGTGAGAAATTTACAGGCTGCTAATGTAATGTAAAATAATAAAACAAGTGCATTTAATAACGTAATATAATTTTATTTACATTTTCAAAGTAAAAACATACCTTATTTAAAATACAAAAATGTCTGGAATAAATGCATAATTTCCTCCAAGAGATCGTTCGAACAAACGAAGCGTTAGTTATCAAAAAAATCATTTTATAAGTACTTGCTATGTGTTGATAAGCTATTTTATATTATATAATGGCTCTCGTAATACGTGTTCAACTTCTGCTCGATGCAATTTCGACGTACCGACAGCTGGCGTCGCGGCTTCGCTTCGACCAGCGTAGATTAACTGCAAGAAAATAAATAAATGAATTGCTAGTATCTTTAGACTGTCGAATCAATCTTCTACATCAATTATACCTATATACCTGAATTAGTTTCTACAAACTGTGGCAGAAATAATCTGCTCCTTCAAATTCAAACTAAACTTTATTCATAATGTAGAATAATTTCGATCGTGATTTGACAAGATCAACTGACTGAGATACTATCACGTGTTATTTGAGCGGAATGTGTTTTTTTTAATGTAGTAGAAGAAACTAAAAAACAGTTTTCATAAAGTACATTTTATGTGTTAGTTATATTTGCTTATATATCCGGCTCCTATATATCTGATATATTAATCAATGTTCACACACAGAAGGATTTAATCGTAGTAACTATACATTGTCAATCCTTTGCCGATTATGACAATAACATTACACTCAATCTATACATATAATAAAATTGGAGTGTCTGTTTGTAATATTATATATTATATTATAAAACTTTTAATTATCAGATTTATCGAACACACTCAAAAACTGCAAACCGAATTTATTAATCGCACATAAAGGAAACTATACATAACAATAAAACCACTTAAGTAAAGTTCCGATTATTCCTTGTAACTTTTATAAGAGCAAAATTTGCGTCTGCAAATCACAATTACTACTTTTTCCAGTGGATTCATAAAATATATAAAATATCGTTCCTATTTTTATTTTTTTAAAAGAAATATATAAATTGATTACTATGACAAAAGTAAACATACGTATTGGTTATTACAGGAGACACATCCGAATGGACTTGCCATAGGAAATACTAAAATAAGGGTGGAAATTCTGTACGAAATAATCCGTTAGGAGGGTTTTAATATGAGAAAACCATTGTCACATTAATAACTGCTTCCTCGATTTAATAGATAGAAAGCGTCATATTGAGACAGATTTAAGATATCTTAATTAAATTATTTGGATATACTATGGTACAAAATTATTTACAAATATTGATGAAGATTGACGATATTTCGTAACATAATTATAAATTATTTTACAAACATGTTCATTAAACAATTAAAAATACAAATTTACTACCCAATAGTTTGTACTTTATTAAATCCTTGTGTATATTTGACGACCTCCATGGTCGAGTAGTGTGTACACCGGTTTTCATGGGTACGCCGCTCCGAGGTCCCGGGTTCGATTCCCAGCCGAGTCGATGTAGAAAAAGTTAATTAGTTTTCTATGTTGTTTTGGGTCTGGGTGTTTGTGGTACCGTCGTTACCTCTGATGTCCATAACACAAGTGCTTTAGCTACTTACATTGGGATCAGAGTAATGTATGTGATGTTGTCCAATATTTATTTATTATTTATTTATTTAATACGTCCTATACGATAAGAGCAAAACCATCAATTTTAATTGATGAGATTCTCAAATCAAGTTTAGTGAAATATCCCCGTGCGTGTCCATCAATTTTAAGCCAGTCTAGGTCTTCGTACAAAATATACAATGACAAAGCAAAGGTTGTTATTGCCATTGGATTGAATTTTCTGTTTGTGAAGATCTAGCAGATTGCATTCATAAAATTTTCACAAACAATTCTGTTTTCAATATACAAAGCCTATGTATGAGTATAAATGTATGTATTTGGCGTTATAAAACAATAAATTACTGTTAAACGCAAGAATGTAAAGATAGCATAATTCTATAATGACTGAATACATTTTGTTATTGTTGGTCCTTTCGTGTTTTAATCTTACTTGGAAAGTTTATATACTGATAACTTTCTTAATTTTTGTTTAATTCAAAATTTAAATTGACTTGAGAAAATAACAAAACATTCTTACCTTTTTTCCAAGAAGATTCTCAAAGCGTGGCTTAATGAAGGTCCAGGCTCCCATATTTCTGTGTTCCTCTTGACTCCATATGAATTCTGCAAATCGATCGATCATTGAATATATTTATATATGATTTCACTTTCGCTTTACTTACAATATAATAAAATACACGAATAAACGAAATGTTGACGTGCTAAAATTGTATGTAATATTTCGTAAGTACTTTTTATGGTTAAATATAAATGACTGATCATTAGTCAGAACTATTTATAATCATGCGGGATTCGCAGTACGTTTCCATTATTCTCAACATCTTATTTTTCAACGGCT